>NC_138778.1:46471329-46976329 GCF_965119305.1 Pelophylax lessonae | reverse complement strand
TATTTGTATGTTGGATTTACTGTTTGGTTGTACTCATTGATAGTGCACTGTTACATTTTATTACATCGCTACTGAGGCAGCGATATCTAATTTCACTGTATATAAAATTTGTAGAAAATGGATAAAATGTTTCAGTCAAAAACAAAACTGACAGCAGTTTTTTTCAGTCAAAGCCCCCTTTAAAATTTATGGACAATCTCGAGACACCCTTTAACCACTTCAGCCCAGGAAGATTTTACCCTCTTCCTGACCAGGCCCTATATTGTGATTCGGCACTGCGTTACTTTAATGGACAATTGCGCTGTCGTACGAGGCTGTACCCAAACGAAATTTACGCCTTTTTTTTCCCTGAAATAGAGCTTTCTTTTGGTGGTATTTGATCACCTGTGCGGTTTTTATTTTTTGCACTATAAACAAAAAAAGAGCAACAATTTTGAAAAAAAAAAAAAACAATATTTTTCACATTTTGCTATATGACATTCCCCCCCCCAAAAAAATTAAAAAAATCAAATTTTTTTTTAACATTTTAGGCCAATTTGTTTTTAGCTACATAAAAAAAAAAAAATTGCAATAAGCGTATTTTGATTGGTTTGCGCAAAAGTTATCGCGTCTACTAACTACGAGAAAGATTTATGTCATTTTTATTATTATTATTTTTTTTTTTTTACTAGTAATGGCGGCAATCTGCGATCTTTTGCGGGACTTCGACATTGCGGCAGACAGATCGGACCCCTGAGTGATATTTTTTACACTTTTGGGGGTACCAGTGACATTACTACAGTAATCAATGCTAAAAATATGCACTGTTACTGTAATAATGACACTGGCAGGGAAGGGGTTAACAGTATAGGTGATCAAGGGGTTAAATGTGACCCTATGGGAGTGATTCTAACTGTGGGGGGGCGTGGCTTCTGAGATGACCATAGAGACATGTGATCACAGAGGCTCTGTGATCATCCCAGGGAGAAGAACGGCGGCTGTGTATACAACAGCCACCCGCCCTTCTCTCTCAGCGGGGAACGATCGCGGTTGTCAGGCGGCAATCAGAGCCACCTGACACACGCATTGGCTTCCCCGCTGACAAACGGGGGCGGGAGCGATTCGCCCAGGAGTGGCTGCCTGCCGCACTACATCTGCGGCGGGCGGTCGTAAAGGAGTTAAAATTTATGGACAATCTCAAGGCACCCCATTCTAAAATGTAAAAACGATTCTAATCATTTTACATATGGCAGCATTATCCACACAAGTAGGACACCTAGCATTAGAGGTGATTTTTTTTCTTCTAAACAAATACCCTTTTTGCACACTGGTACTGACTAGTATTCCAATGTTTCTCTTCTCCCTCAGTTTTTTTCTCCATCACTCAGCTAATATGACCACAACGCTGATGGAGAGGGGAGAGTCAAACAAGGATGCTATGCAGGTGACTGCCATCCTCCATATCAACTGATGATGCCATTGGTCGTTAAAATGCCGGCAGCTAGAAGGTTGTAATGGCGCACAATGAAAACCTGTGGCTTTGTGTAACTAAAAGGCAGCTTCATTCACCCGCCGGCTTGTATACAATTTTTGGGCAATTTTTAGGCATTTTGAAGAAACCTCAAGGCACCCTGTTGCTCTATTCTAAAATATATAAATAAATAAATGATTTGTCTGGGGTTGAGAACATCTTCAGTAGTCATGCATTTTACATGAAGTTTGCATAGACTTTACATGAACCCATGACCAGAGTATTTACAACCGAACTTCACTCTCTCAATCAACATTGACTATTCCTAATTTTTATGCTGCTAGCATTAGTAAATAAATAGGAAGGTACAGTGCCTTGAAAAAGTATTCATATCCCTTGAAATGTTCCACATTTTCTCATGTTACAACCAAAAAAGTAAAGGTATTTTATTGGGATTTTATGTGATAGACCAACACAAAGTGGCACATAATTGTGAAGTGGTAGGAAAATGATAAATGGTTTTCAATTTTTTTTACAAATAAATATGTGAAAAGTGTGGCGTGCGTTTATATTCAGCCCCCTGAGTCAATACTTTGTAGAACCACCTTTCACTGCAATTACAGCTGCAAGTCTTTTTGGGGATGTCTCTACCAGCTTTGCACATCTAGAGAGTGACATTTATACCCATTCTTCTTCGCAAAATAGCTCAAATTCTGTCAGATTGGATGGAGAGCATCAATGAACAGTGATTTTCAAGTCTTGCCACAGATTTTTAATTGGATTTAGGTCTGAACTTTGACTGGGCCATTCTAACACATGAATATGCTTTGATCTATACCAGTCCATTGTAGCTCTGGCTGAATGTTTAGGGGTCGTTGTCCTGCTGGAAGGTGAACCTCAAGTCTTGCATACTCTAACAGGTTTTACATAGTTACATAGTTACATAGTAGGCGAGGTTGAATAAAGACAATAGTCCATCCAGTTCAACCTGTGTAGGTGTGTGTGACTGTAATCATCTAACATAGCCCTCAATCTCCTGATCCTTGAGATGTAAGTCTAAGAGTCTTTTGAAAGTCACCATACTACCCGCAGAAACCACCTCTTGTGGTAGACAATTCCACAATCTTGTAGCCCTAACAGTAAAGAACCCCCCACGTTGCCTGAGGTTAAAACGCTTCTCCTCTAATCGCATTGTATGTCCTCGAGTCCTCATGCAATTCCTTCGAATGAACAGCTTTTCTTCTAAGCTGAGATCCCCATTAAGATATTTATAAATTGCTATCATGTCCCCTCTCAGACGTCTTTTCTCCAGGGAAAATAAATCGAGCGATTGCAGCCGCTCTTCATAGGTAAGGTCCTCCAACCCCCTAATCAGTTTAGTTGCCCTTCTCTGGACTTTCTCCAGCTCCAACACATCCCTCCTGAGGACTGGCGACCAGAACTGGACAGAATACTCCAGATGCGGTCGGACCAGAGTTTTATAAAGTGGAAGGATTATAGTCTTATCTCTGGAATACATCCCTTTCTTTATGCATGCTAATATTCTGTTGGCTTTGGAAGCTGCCGCTTGGCATTGCATGCTGTTGCCTAATCTATCATCAACTAAGACTCCCAAATCTTTCTCCATTTTTGATTCCCCCAAGGGTTCCCCTCCTAACGTGTATTGTGTTTTTATGTTTTTGGTCCCCAAGTGCAAAACCTTACACTTCTCCACATTAAACCTCATTTGCCATGTCGTTGCCCACTCCGTAATTTTGTCCAGGTCATTCTGTAGGATATCTGCTTCATGCTGTGCAGTTATTGCCCTGGCCAATTTTGTGTCATCTGCAAAAACTGATAACGAACTACTGATCCCTTCCTCAATGCTGTTTATGAATAAATTGAACAAGGTTGGTCCCAGGACTGAGCCCTGGGGCACCCCGCTTACTACCTCAGACCAGTCTGAGTATGCGCTGTTTATTACTACCCTTTGGACACGGCCTTTTAGCCAATTCCGTATCCAAGAGCAAACCCTGCTGTCGATACCTGCAGACCTTATTTTATAAATTAAGCGCTTGTGGGGAACTGTATCAAACGCCTTAGCGAAATCCAAGTACACCACATCCACTGGTCTCCCCCTATCTAGCTCACAGCTCACTTCCTCGTAGAATGCTAAGAGATTGGTTTGACAAGAACGCCCATTTGTAAACCCGTGCTGGTTACTACTGATGATGTTGTTGTCTTTAGCATACTCTACGATATAGTCCCTTATCATCCCCTCCAAAAGTTTACATATTATTGATGTCAGACTGACAGGCCTATAATTTCCCGGGATATGTCTCTGGCCCTTTTTGAATATCGGAATCACGTTAGCCTTCCTCCAATCCCCTGGTACATCTCCTGTCCTAATACTGTCAGCAAAGATCAGGAACAGTGGTCTAGATATAACCATACTGAGTTCCTTGAGCACTCTCGGATGTACGCCATCCGGGCCTGGTGATTTGTTTGTGTTAAGTTTATCCAGTCTTTCCCTGATTTCCCCCTCTGTTAGCCATAGTGGCAAGTCCTGTGTATTACTACTAACCATACAGTCATGGTCAGTGTACCCTTCCTTTTCCTGCGTAAAGACTGACGAGAAAAAAGAATTCAGCACGGTTGCTTTTTCAGTGTCCTCTGTAACCATCCTCCCATCATCGTTAATTATGTGTGCAATATGCTCTGCCCTAGTTTTTTTGCTGTTGATATATTTAAAGAATTTCTTTGGGTTTTTTTTACTATCCTCCGCTATTTGTCTCTCAAAGTTGATTTTAGCCATCTTGATTTCGTGTTTACACTTCTTATTTTCCTCCTTGTATTGCTGGAAGGCCGATACTGTGCCCTCTGATTTATATTTCTTGAAGGCCAATTTTTTTCCCCTAATAAGTTTTTTAACGCTACGGTTTAGCCAGCCAGGTTTGGCTTTGTCTCTTCTAAATTTATTCCCCATAGGAATGCACTGCAAGATGCCTTTGCTTAATATTGTTCTAAAGCATTCCCATTTTTCCTCTGTGGTCAGTGATCCCAGGGTTTGGTCCCAGTTTACCCTTTCCATCAATGAGTACAATTTTGGAAAGTCTGCCCTTCTGAAGTTTAGGGTTCTTATGTTCCCCACTTGCCTTTTTATATTGTTATTTACACTAAATGTGATCATCCTGTGATCGCTAGAGCCCAGGTTGTCCTGGACTCCTACCTCCGAGATTATGTCTGGGTCATTAGTGATCAATAGATCCAGGATAGCATTCTCTCTAGTAGGGGAATCCACCAACTGCGACATGTAGTTATCCTGTAAGGTTTCCGTGAATAGCCGGGCCTTATGCGAGTGTGCAGTCCCCTCTTCCCAGTCAATGTCGGGATAATTGAAGTCCCCCAATATGATGACTGATCCTAGTTTTGCCGCTTTACCTATTAGTGCTAAAAATTCCAGCTCTACCTCCTCCCCTTGGTTAGGTGGCCTATAGCAAATCTTCTTCTAAGATTGCCCTGTATTTGGCTCCATCCATCTTGCCATCAATTCTGACTAGCTTCCTTGTCCCTACTAATGAAAAGCATCCCCACAACATGATGCTGCCACCACCATGTTTCACGGTGGGGATGGTGTGTTCAGTGTAATGTGCAGTGTTAGTTTTTCACCACACATAGAGCTTTTCTTTTAGGCCAAAAAGTTCAATTTTGATCTCATCTGACCAGAGCACCTTCTTCCGCATGTTTGCTTTGTCCCCCACATAGCTTCTCGCAAACTGCGAACGGGATTTTTATGGCTTTCTTTCAACAATGGCTTTCTTCTTGCCACTCTTCCATAAAGGCCAGATTTTTGGAGTGCATGGCTAATAGTTGTCCTGTGGACAGATTCTCCCACCTGAACTGTGGATCTCTGCAGCTCCTCCAGAGTTACCATGGGCCTCTTGGCTACTTCTCTGATTAATGTTCTCCTTGCCCAGTCTGTCAGTTTAGATGGATGGCCAGGTCTTGGTTGGTTTGCAGTTGTGCCATACTCTTTCCATTTTCGGATGATGGATTAAACAGTGCTTGCTTAGTAAGATGTTTAAAGCTTGGGATATATTTTTATAACCAAACCCTGGTTTAAACTTCTCCACAACTTTATCCCTGACCTGTCTGGTGTGTTCCTTGGCCTTCATGAAGCTGTTTGTTCACTAAGGTTCTCCAGCAAACCTCTGAGGGCTTCATAGAACAACAGTATTTATACTGAGATGAAATTTCACACAGGTGGACTCTATTTGCTAATAAAGTAATTTCTGAAGGCAATTGGTTACACTAGAAATTAGTTACAAGTATCAGAGTAAGGGCTCTTTCACACGGTCCGCCTCCGTAGGCGGATCCGTGTTGCTCAGCGGGGATCGATCCGCGATCCCCGCTGAGCCGGGCGGATGACATCTCCGTCTCCGCTTGCAGAGCGGAGAGGGAGGTGTCTCAGCCCCCGCTGCCCTCTATGGGGGATCGGAGTAGAGCGGACCGCTTGTCCGCTCTCATCAGATCCGATCCGATCCGATTACTGAACGGATGGAAAAATAGGGTTTCCATCCGTCCAGATTTCAAGCACAGGATCGGATGCGGATGGCAGCGGGTGTCAGCGGAGGTGTCTCCGCTGACACCCGCTGCCCCATAGAGCTACATGGAGGATCCGATCAGATCCGCCTAAAAAACTGACAGGCGGATCTGATCGGATCGCCCGTGTGAAAGAGCCCTAAAGGGGGCTAAATACAAATGCAAGCCACACTTTTCAGATATTTATTTGTAAATAAATTTGAAAATCATTTATTATTTTCCTTCCTCTTCACAATTATGTACCACTTTGTGCTGGTATATCACATAAAATCCCCAATACATACATTTACGTTTTTGGTTGCAACAGACAATTGATGTCATACATCCCAGGAGTCTTCAGGAGGGGAGGAAGGGTTTTCTCAGATATGCAAACCCTCCTGACTTCATGCTTACATGAATCATCTCCCCTTAATCAACATGGCCAGAAATGCTATTGGTCTTTTTCAAAGTTATTTCTCAGCAAAATAAAGCATGGAGACATGGATGGATGGGTGAGTTTGCTTTGAATATTAAAATAAATTATAGTGTTTCTGGTTTGTGGTGCTCAAATGCCGTATATTTCTGTTTTATCCTGCAATAAATAAGCACTAAAACAAGTCCTCACTGACCTCTGAAGCTGTAGGCACTGTGAATCAATTTATCCTTAACATTCACAACAAAAGCACTGAAGTAACTCTAGTCATTCTCTGCAGCTAATTATGCCACCTTCTTTCCACCCCAACGGCTCACGTACCCCATTCCACAGCTTCTTCCCTGTGTTTACACTAGATATAGATAGGTTGCTGTGTCAAAGCTGGGAGGGGTTAGCAGGGATAGCTAAGATGCTAAACAATCTGAATGACTTCATGCTTCTATTGAATATTTTGAATTGCTCCACACTGCCCGAAGCTACAGCAGTTAGTGGGGACCTGTTTTAAAGCTCATTTACTGTTACAAATATGTAAATAATTGAGTGTCCATAGGCTGGGTATAGGTTTACTTTAGGTTCTGTTCTTTATAACCACCAAATGTATTGGGAATCTAGATGTCATAGAAAGCAGTGATGGATGTACATCAAGAATATGTCCAATACAGATCAGCTACAGTGGCGGCTGGTGCATTGGGAGCGAAGGGGCGCCGCACCCCATCCATGCGTCCGACCCCCTAATCTACATGCAGGGTGCCAGACGCATGGAGTTCAATGGGGCTTTTTTTTTTTTTTTTAACCATGTGATTAGAGCCAGAGGCTCCAATAGGCAAAAAAAATGAATGAATATTCGCTATTGTCACACGGATCCTCCTCCTAGCAAATCAGGAAGCAGGTCCCGTGACCCATTTCCTGATTTGCCGAAAGGAGAAGCCATGCCATTGGCCATGGAGGAGGAGGGAGGAGACGCAGAAGACTGAGGGGAAGTCGAAGCCGCCGCCGCCGCTGCTGTCGTTTGCTGCTGCTGCCTGCCCTCCCTCCACATGTCCAGGGCGGGTGAGAGAGACGGGGGAGGGGGTATGGTGTTCGGTCTGGTGTGGTCCGGGGGGTTGTGTATGATGCAGTCCGTCTGTCACCCCCCCAGCCCATGGAGCAGCAGCCGCCACTGATCAGCTATGAGCTGTTCTTAGTAAAATTATACAATAATGGGCTTCCAGTAAAGGTTTCTGTAGGACACCAGTTACTCTGTACTATCAGCTGTTGGATAATTTAAGTGTCATCTATAGTTCAGTGCATACAGATCTAGATGAAGGGTTCCTTGGTTTTATGCTTCCACAGCAAGTACATATTGAGCCAGAAGAACCATGGGTTCCTTGCACCAAGTGCAGGAAGCATAAACATTTTCTGCACTTTGCCCCAGCTGCGGCTGGTTTTAAAAAAGCCTGAGCAACAATAAGTCAACACTTTTTATAACAACAAACTCATCTTACAAAAGAAACAAGGGATCTGATTAAGTGGCTAATTGCCCCAGGACTTGAGAATCAATCCATGCTTCACACTCTTTACATGAATACAGTTGTGGGATGGTGTATTATGATATCAGAGAAGCCTTTAGGGCCAGCAGTCAGTGAGCTTAAGCTACCCCCAGTTGGATGCAGTTAAAATGCAGTGGAAATGTAAATGACTTAACTGCAATACAATCAGTGCTTCCACAAGCGCCTATTCATACGCAGTTGCAGATGTGGAGGAATCATCCTCACTATCTGAGGATTCCGGGTGGGTGGTCACAAACCCAGCAGGGAGACTCACGTCCACGGTGGCTGATAAGATTCAGGATATGATGAGACAGATAAGGCAGGGGAAGGCGGGGGGCGGGGCCCTTTTTGCTAGCCCATCACCTGAAAGCCACCTCCACCCAGGACACAAAAAACTCCAGGATCGCCCTCAGTGCATTGATTGATGGTTGGGACTCAGAGGGCCCCGCAGCTTCAGAGAGGGGATCGAGTGGGGAGATGTGTCCCAAAGACTCCATGAGTCATGAGAGGGACCCCACAAAAAGTGTAAAAAAACCGCAAAGGGAAAACCCCTACCATGCTGTCAGCACCACCTGGTCACCAGGCACAAAGCACCAAGCAGAGAGGAAGAGTACCCCCCCAGACTCACCACCCAGTAGAAACAGGCACCTGCAGCCACCATGATAATCTGCACTCCACGTTTAGTGATCTGGAAGTGAAAAGATCCAGGTGTCAGCACCAGGGGATGAGGAGTGGATCCCACCGCAAAAATCGATGCCCACAGGGCTCCACAGTCTTGGCCACCGCTATTTTCAATGGCAAAACCACCGAAAAATGGCCGCTGGACAACGCAAACATGGCCGCTGCGCATTGAGCACACAGGCTACAGCAAAATGGTGGCCCCGTGAGGCACCAGGAGGGATCCCTAGGCCTCAAGGACAGGCCCAGGCAGGACGAGGGGAGCCCCCACCAGGTACAACCCACCTGCACAGCCGTTTTGGTCACCGGCGGTGCACCCCCCCCGCTCCCATCACCAGCATAGCGCCAACCCCAGGAGGTGGACCAGACCAACCACACAGCCCCAGCATAAGTAGGGGGGGCAGATGAAGGGGGAGTGCCTGAAGGGAAGGAAGGGAACCTGGGGGTCCGACTATCCCAAGGAGGGGCCCATGTCCACCCCAAAACCCTCCAGGAGGTGAGGGGGGACAGCTACTCACCATACAAGGAACCAGGCGGGCACCGCTCCAGACAGAACCCCTCGCCATTGAAATGGGGGGCTGTCGGCCAGGAGGAATGATGCGACTCGGGCCGAGAACCAGTCATATATCACCTTGTGAGGCCTTTATCTCGCAGGCCAGCCCTTGTCCATTGAGGCTATGTTGCGGCCAAACTAGCGCGGAGCTGAGGTCTGCGCGCGCTCGCTAGCCAGACTGGGTTGACCACTGGATCTAGATTATCTAGCCCGTTGCCCAGTCCAGCAGTTGATTGTAGATCTCAAAGGAAAAAAACAGGAGAAAAATTTCTTTCTAAAAAGAAAAAATTGCCAGGACCAGAGATCCCAGCAAGGAACTAGCTCCTTACTCCTGACTATGTAGAAAAAAAATTACCTAGAACAGAGAGAGGGAGTATACCCCCTGGGACAGCCCATAGGCATGACTTTTTTCCTGCCTAGTGTCCTATTCCTGTAGGGGGCAGTATAACCCAACGGTTAAGAAGATCAGGAGCTGTGTCCGTCAATGAACTAAAGAGAAACTGGCCTGGCCATGAAGGGGTTAAAATCTTTCAAAAGTCAAGTGGTTGAGGGAATACATGATACTGCATCCAAAACTTCACATATAGGTTTTACTGCATTCCCAAAGCATGTTATTTAAAGGATTTGTGTATTTTTATTGTTGAAATTTAAATCACATTAAGCGCTCATTCACACCAGATGCAGTGGAATGCATTTCTGACTGAATTCCAGCTGCATAGACAGTCAAAAATCTAGGTTGTCCTATGGGCATAGTTCACACCATTGCAGTGCAGTGCAGTGAAAGAAATGTATAGCAAGCTGCATTTTTCTGCACTGCAAAAGTGCAAAAACACACGCAAATGCATGCAAATGTGCGCAATTGCACTGCAACGCAGTGCCCATAAAAGCCCAAAGAAAAAAAGAGGACAGAAGTGACCTCAAAAGACAAACGCGGATGTAAAAACTCGTGCCAACTGCATGTAAATGGGCATCAACTTCAAGTACACATGCTAAAAACGTCCACCAAATCCATGCAAATGTGTATGAAAAAAACATGCAATTTCTGGTGTGAATGGGATTTTTAAAGTAAGAGTAAACTCCCATGTATGATTTTTACCTATAAGTAAGCATATATTAAAGTTTACCTATAGGTACTTAAAAAATATCTCCTAAACGTGCACCATTTAGGAGATCTTTACTTTAGATGCAGCCGGTGATGTCAACGGTGCATGCGCCCTTAAGGAACGTAGACATGGCCAGTTTAGCCAATCAAATAGCCGAAGCTCGCAAACCCTGAAAGAAGACAGGGTGAACAACATGGAAGCACCTTTAGCAGTGACAGCCTAACAGTTTTCACCTTTAGCAGTTTTCAGGTAGGTCTGTCATATTGTGCTAGTATGCGATGCATACTAGCACATTATGACCTAAACAGCCTGGGGCTTGATTTTTAAATAATTCTTTTGATGCAGTTTACTACTGCTTTAAGGCCCACTTGACAGCTCATGTCCCTCAAGGCAGTGCCTATCTACCCAAATCCTTTTTTTGTTCTAAAAGTTGGCACATTAGCCTTTAAAAAGGGCAGAAATATATAGTAAGATGGACCTGCTGATCAGCTCCCGCTCTATATAATCACAGTGGGAGCAAGATGCCGGCGGCACGTATTCGTGCTCGCTACCCGGAAGAGCCAGATCACGTATATATGCGTGATCTGGTGCACAGCTGCCTCCCTGTAGCAATAAAACTGCTATAGGGCAGTCAGCAAGTGGTTAATGGCCTGAAAATGTGATAAAATTCACCATATTTATTGTATTCTTTAAAGAATACGGTGTTGATGTGAACACTTAATTAGTGTAAGTTGGTACAAACAATATTACTACCTTGAAAACAAAGCACAAACTATGACTAATAACTACAACAAAAAAGGTTGCCTATACTCTGGATAAAAGAAGCTTAACAAAATACATAAACATGGCACAAATGTTTGTAAAATATTGTATTTGCTTATTATTAGTGTCCTACATTTAACTTTTTTTTTTTTTTTTTTTATCTACGCTTCTTTTCATACCAATCTTTTGCACACTAAAAGGGATCTACAAAGAACATGGTCAGTAGCAGAGAAACAAGTTATTATTAGGATGTTATCGCCATGGCAACTTTTTATGATGCTACGACCTTCAGAATTTTTCCGATTAATCCTAATGTACGCCTTCTACATAAAATCAGGCAAAATACTTTTGCTACATTCTGATGGTTGTCCAGCATTTGAACTGAAACTCCACTTTTGATGGAAGAAAAGCAATGCCTCCCAAGTCACTCACATTTGTGTTGTATGATTTTGGGTTGTTCCACCCACTTGTAATATTTTAGTTTTAGGTGGTGCATGGGTGATGTAAGCCGTTGGCTTTTACTAAAGCCTAGTACACACGAGCAGAAAATCATGCAAAAAGTACAGCTTTCGAAAAGATCGTACAGTAATCTGATCCTTAGTACAGAGCTTTCAAGAGCTGATCGCGACAGTTCATCCGAAATTATTCGAAGGGACAAACGCGAACATTTTTCCTGTGCGATACCAGATCTTCATTAACTACTTGCCTTCTGTGCACTTAAACACCCTTCCCACCCAGGCCAATTTTCAGCTTTCAGCGCTGTCACACTTTGAATGACAATTGCGCGGTCATGCTACACTGTACCCATTTGAAATTTTTATCATTTTTTTCACACAAATAGAGCTTTCTTTTGGTGGTATTTAATCATCTCTGGGTTTTTTATTTTTTACAAAAAAAAAGAATAAAGACAAAAAATTTTGAAAAAAAAAAAAGTTTTTCTTATTTTCTGCGAGTAAATTTTGATAATAAATTTTTCTCCTTCACTGATGTGCGCTGATGAGGCGGCACTGATGGGCACTGATAGGCTGCACTGATGGGCACTGATGAGGTGGCACTTATGGGCACTAATGAGGTGGCACTTATGGGCACTGATGAGGAGGTACTAATATGCCGCACTGATGAGCACTGATAGGCGGCACTGAGAGTCGGCACTGATGAGCACTGATAGGCGGCACTGCTGGGCACTGATAGGCGGCACTGCTGGGCACTGAGAGGTGGCACTGCTGGGCACTGACAGGTGGCACTGCTGGGCACTGAGAGGCGGCACTGAGAGGCGGCACTGACGGGTGGCACTGATGGGCACTGATAGGCGGCACTGATGGGCAATGGCGGATGGCACTGGACACTGACGGGTGGCACTGATGAGCGGCACTGATGGGCAGCACCATCAGTGCCCACACTCAGTGCCCATAGTGCTGCCAGTCAGTGCTCATCAGTGCCTAGATGAGCAGGCACTGATGGGCACTGACTAGCAGCACTATGGGCACTGATTGTGGGCATTGATGGGGGGCACTGATGGCGGGCACTGTGGGCACTGATGGGGGGGCACTGTGTGTGTGTTTTTACCTTGTGTAATCAGGGTACTGGTGATCGGTGCCCTGATTACATTCTCCTGTGTCCCCGGCGCTGTGAGGCTCCCCCTCCTTCCTCACACTGCAGGCTCCGTGTGAGGAAGGAGCGTCGGCGATGAGAGATGATCTCATATGTTTACATATGAGATCATCGCTCATTGGACGGCCAGATCACGTGGTGAATGGCCGCTGTGATTGGCCATTCACCACGATCTGTGATCGGCCGTGTCCAAGGGACACGGCCGACACAGATTTTCCCCGCAGCGCGCTCGCGGGAGCGCGCTGGGGGCGTGTCACTGGGAGGCCGTTTAAAAACGGCCTCCCGAAAATTTGAGTCCGCGCTGCAGCCGTATATAGGCTGTAGCGCGGATGGGTAGTGGTTAAATCAGTACAGTTTTCTTTCGAAAATACAATACAAATGCAATAAAATACATTACATCACTTCCAAAGTTGTATTCTTTCATATGAGAATTTTTGTAAATTGAGTAACCGCTATATTTTCGAAAATGGAGAATAGCATGCAAAAAAAAAAAAAACGGACGATCATTCTCCCGATATTCTCAATGTGTGTACCACACTTTAGTCTTGGGTATTCTAAAGCTGGCCATAGATGGTTAGATGAAAAAAGCATGCGCTAATGGAAGGAGTGCCAGACCAAAGAGTCCAAATTAATTTATAAGTTTAGAGTTTCTCAATCTTTTTCTCGAGGAACCCCTGGTGAAAAGTCGGAGATCTCAGGGAACCCCTGAAATCATTTTCATATCTACAGCTCACAGAACATTGATGTTATCAGAGAGCTGTAGATATACCAGCATTTTTTTTCTTAGAAAGGGCATTAAAGAATAGAATAAATATTAAAACTTACCTCCTTAATGTGAAACTTGTGCTCTGGTCCTGCATCTCAGGTGGGTCAACAAGAAGAGTTACTGCCAGACCTAGCTGAGGTTCCCCGGTTCTGATCCAAACCCTGACACTTAGGATTGAGTGCTTCCTTAATCCTCACTGGGGACAATTCATCTCAGTTCCTGTCACCTGGACAAGAAGCAAAGAAAAATCTCAAACAGTTCTGCAGACAGCAATTATAAACAAATGGGACTCTAGTGTTCCCATCCACTATTAACCACTTAAGCCCCGGAAGATTTTACCCCCTTCCTGACCAGGGCCTATTTTGTGATTCGGCACTGCGTGACTTTAATGGACAATTGCGCGGTCGTGCGACGCTGTCCCTAAACAAATTTGACGTCCTTTTTTTCCCACAAACAGAGCTTTCTTTTGGTGGTATTTGATCACCTGTGCGGTTTTTACTTTTTGCGCTATAAACAAAAAAAGAGTGTACATTTTGCAAAAATAACAATATTTTTCACATTTTGTTATATGAATTCCCCCCCCCCTCCCAAAAAAAGTAAAAATCCAAGTTTTTTAACATTTTGGGCCAATTTTTTTTTTACCATATGTTTGGTAAAAAAAAACCCCAAAAAGCGTATTTTGATTGGTTTGCACAAAAGTTATTGTGTTTACTAACAAAGGGAAAGATTTTTTTGTCTTTTTTGTTGGGTTTTTTTAACGCGTAATGGCGGCGATCTGCGATTTTTTTTTTTTGCGGGACTGCGACATTGCGACAGATCGGACCCTTGACTGACATTTTTGACACTTTTGGGGTTACCAGTGACATTTCTACAGTAATCAGTGCTATACATATGCACTGTTACTGTAAAATTACACTGGCAGTGAAGGGGTTAACTTTTTTTTGAGAGGGAGGGGTTATGTGTGTCCCTAGGGGCGTGATTCTAACTGTGATTGGCTGTGGCATGAGGTGTATGAACAGTGATCAACGGTCCTACATAGTAGAACCATATGATCACTATTCATACACAGGGGAGAATGACAGGCGGCTTGATAACATTAGCCGCCTGCCTTTCTCCCTTCACGGTGGACGATCGCGAGTGACCAGCGGACATCGGGTCCGCCGGTCACACGCGCGGCCTTCGGTGGCGCACGCTCGCCCGCTATTGGCTCCCAGGCTAGTGACGTATATATACATCACTTTGCCTGGCCGGGGCTGACCGCCGCAGTAAATAGTCGTGTGGCGGTCGGCAACCGGTTAAAAAAGTGTTCCTTTTTATTGCAATCACTGCCCGTCTTGGAGGTTTCTTCTCACTTACTGTCCTGGTGACAGCGTAAAAAGAATAGTTAAATAAAATGACTTTTCCACATCATTCTTTCCAAACAAAAAAGTAATACATAAGAGTAAGACATTCACATACAATCCCAAAATAGTTACAGCTGTTGGAGAAATAAATTGTTCATGAGAACATTCAATGAGCCGTTCTGTAGGCACCAAGGATTGCGGTGCTAGGCAGTGAGGGTAGCTACTCGCCACGCGTTAGAGCGATGAACTCTGTAGAAAAGATAAACAAAAAGACAGTCCCTATTACATATGGTTGTAGAATACGAATAGTAAGAGAGGAGGACCAGTAAGAGGATGGGGATGCAAAGCGGGGGGGGGGGGGGGGTAGAGAAGGGCAGGTGGGGATGAAACATGACGAGCTACCACCAGGGCACCACAGTACACACACACACACACACATATAGAAATAATATATAGTGTCTATAATATAACTGAGATAGGTACTTATGTGTAAGGTGGTGCTGCAGTCAACCGGAAGGTATAAAATCAATTCAGTTGATTGTAAAGGACAGGAAGCTCCTCCATCCTCATTGTTTGATATAATTCTGCAAATCATTCACTGATTAACGGTGAAGTCATAGACCTCCAGTATCTGGAGATCAGTGACCAATTCACTAAGAATAAGGAGAATAAATAGTCATTCTACATTTAATTACTTCCAATTAAAACAACTGAGCCCTCAACTAGGTGAACATGTGAACAGAAAAGTAGGAGTACAAATAGGCGAATATGCATAGTCACGGTTCCATAACTGGCAACTGCCAACGAGTTTCCTATATGAAACTGCACTGCAGTATTTATCTATGATCATGTGTGTACAAGTATGGCAATAAATATGGGGTACGCTCTACCTCGTGTTTCACTATTTATTTATATTACAATTATTGTGCATAGTTGGTTTTCTTCTTTTGCTAACAAATGCTATTCTGAAGGATTATTACAGAGTAATGTCTGCTATTCCATGAGGTTACATGTATTTATCATTTACAGTTACATATCTGTTATATGTTTTTTTTTTTTTTCATGTTACATTTTTTAGGAGTCTGTAGAGTTCTGATTATCTACGTTCATTCTTTAATCATACTAAACTATTATGCAAGTCTAATTGAACTTGGCACATTGGCTAAGTGGTCTGCGCTCAGTTCACACATATGCGATGCGGGAACCCTACGAATCCACTGCGCATCCGTATCCGTATCTGTTCCCGCATCGCACTCGACTTGCAAACATGTAGCAAACATGGCGCTGGGGCCGGATTGTATCAGATTGGACCTTCCTGACCTGCACGTTCCTGTGTGGCCGTAAAGATTACATTGTCTGTTCAAATCAGGCTATTCGTGATGACAGTGTTGTGGGACCTTTTGATTGTATTACCTATTGGAGGAATGAAGTTCTAATAAGCTGGGGGAGTTGAAAAGGATCTACCCATTCACATCAAGTGTACTATTATCCTATTGGCGTTAGTTTGACCGCTCTGTGAAAGGAGGGTCAAACTTTCTGCTAAGGAGCCCTGAGTGTCATCACAGAGTGGAAATAGGCTTTCCTGCTACATACACACGTATGTATATGCATGTGTGTATATATATATATATATATATATATATATATGCAGTTCCTTGCGAAAGTATTCGGCCCCCTTGAACTTTGCAACCTTTTTGCCACATTTCAGGCTTCAAACATAAAGATATAAAACACAATCATGAAGTGGAATGAAATTTATTGGATATTTCAAACTTTTTTAATAAATAAAAAACTGAAAAATCGGGCGTGCAAAATTATTCAGCCCCCTTAAGTTAATACTTTGTAGCGCCACCTTTTGTTGCGATTGCAGCTGTAAGTGTATGTCTCTATCAGTTTTGCACATCGAGAGACTGAAATGTTTGCCCATTCCTGCTTGCAAAACAACTCAAGCACAGTGAGGTTGGATGAAGAGCGTTTGTGAACAGCAGTTTTCAGTTCTTTCCACAGATTCTCAGGAAAGGTGCTTAAGCCTAGCGCTTTATGTGTGCCACATCCCTAGTGATAATAGGATAAAAGTGGGGTTCCCCTTAATGGGACTTTACAGGCACATAAATCATATGAAAAGGAGTTAGTTAGAAAAATAATAATTTTTAATTTTATTTATAAACATATATGATAATGGTTTAAAAACAATGCAGGCAAAAAGAAGAGACAGGTAAATCAACCACAGCAGTCTGAACTGAAACCTGACATGTTTCGAAGCCAGGGGAATTTGCTTCTTCTTCAGGGAATGGTTCAAACGGTACTCTAGTGAATAGATAAATTGATATATAAAAAACCATGAATTCTAAAGGTTTTTTAAAGCATTACAGCGTAACTCTAGAGGTTTACATGATAAGTATTAACATTGGCGAGTACTTACAGGGTTGAAAAATAACTGTGCTCAGGTAGCCTGCACGATTAAAAGCATCTGGTGGGTGCGAGTGTCCTTGCGACAGAATGCAATAAAGGAAATGGTAAATGGATATCCTGGTCAGTAGACCATAGCTGTTGAGGTCAGGTGTGTAACCCACAATCACTGGACGTCTGAAGTCCTCAAATTGAAGAAGCCAGGGACAGCCTTTTAACATGGATGGATACCAGAGGCATAGGTAGCACCGATCTGAAAAGTAGACAGATCAGGGCTACATAGGTTGATATATATAATTAATAAGTGAGGGGAAATTGTATTTATTAGTAGCACTTTAACAGACAATGTGCCATAAGTGGCCCAGCATTAGAAGGGCATATAAGGCCGATATAAAATATAGCGACTAAGTATAAGGCCAAAAGGACGTTTAAGAATGCTACATGATAAACGGGTCTATTGGAAAAGGAAAATCAATACCTGGATGATAAATGATGGTAAGGTGAACGGCGTCCTCTCTGCACCACAGCCAGCAAACAAATGCGCTGGCTGTGTGTTGCGAGAGGTGCACTATAAGAGTGCTGGCCGATTAGTGAGAGACGTTTGTCAGCTGGCTTCAAAGCGCATCTGCGCTCCACCGACACGGGGATCAGGGCCGGAATTGTGAATACACTGCGGCTCCTAATTGGTCCAGGCTGAACCACAAGGGGACAGAAGATAGAAGAAGAGGACCAAACTACCACGCACATAGCGCGGTGTATGTCTCCCCGTGCCGGGATGCCCAGTGAAGGAGGGGCACAACCCGGAACCAAAACAAGATGCTGAAAGAGGTTTAACAAAAACAAAATATTGCCAGATTGGTTATAATGCGGGAAAGTGTGCTATGATTGTATCAATCGAGGGTATAAATAATAATTATAATTATTGCATATACTTGTCAGCAAGGGCACAACCCACAGATGTAAACAATTACAGACACAGGAGAATAGAAAATGACAGGGTCATTAGCAACAGGAAAATATACATACAACGTATGTCAATAATAAAGGAACAATATAAGATAATGAAACAATCATCAAAAAGTATATATGTATATTTTTAACACATGACAATAACAAACATATAATCTTTATACTTTAAAGGATTGCATGTTATACAATATATAATATAGTTGGAAGCAGGACAGAAGAACCATGTAGACATATAGACACCAATATACAATATAATGGTATATGAAGCCCCATTGTGCTAAGGGTGAATGAACTGATGGCAGTCTGGTTGGGGAGGAGAATTAAATCTCCATCCCTCCAGAGTTAAAACCCTCAAGGAAGGGCTTGAACGATAAGGATCCATTAAGCCCTGGGGGCTCAGTGGCCCTGAGCGAATAGATCTACCTTAATTCAAGTTGGAGGAGGGACTTATTCCAGTCCCCTCCTCTAGGGGCAGGATGGACTCGATCAAGGATCAAGAACTTCACCTTAGGCATTTTGCCGGCGTGTGTTGTAGCCACATGCCTATCCAGAGGTAACTCAGGGTCTGCTTTCCTCATGCTTAAAAGATGGCGATAGGCGCGTTGCCAAAATTCCTGTTTGGTCTTGCCAATGTAAAAACATTGGCAAGAACAAAGTAGGAGATAAACTACGCCCATCGTGCGGCAATTTGCAAAATGCCTAGGTCGGTGGACAGTTCCATTGGGCAATGTAGGGAATCTTTGTGTGAACATGTAGCCACAATATTTGCAATTGCCACACATATATGTCCCTCTATATTTACAACAGGTGGACATATCGGTGTCGCGAAACTCACTGCGAACTACTTTGTCTCTCAATGCTGGAGCCCTTTTGTAGGTGAAATTGGGTGAATCTGACACATATTGGCCCAATATAGGATCTGAGGTCAATAGGTGCCAGTGTTTGGATACAATGCGCCTAATTTTTTGATGTTGTTGGTTGTAGGGAGTTATAATCCTTATTGTGTCCTCCTTTCTAAGACTAACTGGTGTTTTTGGAGCTAATAGTTCATGTCTATCACTATTTAAAGCTCGTTGATACGCTTGTTTTAGCGATTTCTTAGAATAACCCCTACGTAGCAGACGTTTTTGGAGTGCGTCAGCAGCCACTTGAAACAGTTTGAGGTCTGAACAGTTTCGTCTGAGCCTCAGATACTGACTAGTGGGAATAGATCTAAGTAGGGGGGTGGGGTGGAAGCTTGATCCATGCAATATGGTGTTACCCGCGGTGGGTTTGCGGTAGAGGTTACTTTGTAAAGTTCCATTTTCGCTACGTGCAATCTCGACATCAAGGAAGGTGATCTGATCAGAGTCCATATTCATCGTAAATGAAAGATTAAAGTCATTCTTGTTCATGTGAACCAAGAAGGCTTGAAGGGACTCTATAGGACCGTCCCAGATGAGGAACACGTCATCGATGTACCTGGTCCAAAAAAGGATGTGACCAGTGTACATCGACATTGTGTCATCATCCATAAGAAAATGTTCCCACTCCCCCAGGTACAGGTTGGCATAAGATGGGGCACAACAAGTGCCCATCGCTACCCCCTGCACCTGGAGGTAGTGGGAACCATTAAAAGTAAACACGTTATGCGTGAGGATGTGCAACAACAAGTCTAACATAAACTCTCCATAGGCATTTAATGGGCTTTGGCCAGATATGATATGCTTCACAGCTGCAATACCCCTGGAATGGGGGATTGAGCTGTAGAGAGCCTCTACATCGATAGTGACTAAAGACGCAGTAGGGGGGACCCAAAGGTCCTTAATTTTATTGATGAAATGAATGGTGTCCTTCGTGAAGGAAGGTAACTTATGAACAAGAGGTTGAAGATACGCATCAACTAACTTACTTGCGTTGTCTGTAATAGATCCGCATCCCGAAATGATCGGTCTTCCGGGAGGATCAGTAGTACTTTTGTGCACCTTTGGGAGGCCATAGAATGTGGGGGTGACGGGGAATTTGGTGCGGATAAAATTCCAAATATCTTTAGAAAAAACATTGTTAAGGTAGGCAGTATCCACCAACTGATAAAATTCCAAGTTGTACTTGGTAATTATATCTGGTGTGATACGCCTATACCAATTGGTATTGTTTAAAATGTTTGTACACATTTTGATATATTGGATGTTGTCCATTATCACAATGTTCCCACCTTTGTCAGCCTGCTTGATGGTAATGAATTTGTTAGTTGCCAAGTTGTTAATCGCCTCTCTTTGTGCTTGAGAAATGTTAGGTTGGAATAAAGGGCGTGTATTTAGTTTTTCAACTTCCTTCGACACTATTTTTAAGAATGCGTTGATATTCGCATTCTGGATGGGAGGGTAGGCATCAGATTTTTTGCGAAAATCAGTGCCTGCCGTCTTTTGTTCTCTAGGTTCAGAAGGGATACCAGCGAGTAAAGAGGGAAGGTCCACACGATCTATAAGATCCTCGTTTTCTTCGAGGAGGGTAATTACCGTGTCTAAGATAGGATCCTGTTCACATGGTCTTTTATTGTCTTTGTGGTACATGTATTTGAAATTCAGTTTGCGGGCAAACAAATGAAGGTCTTTAATAAAATCAAATTTGTTGATATTATTAGTGGGGCAGAAATTCAAACCTTTTTGTAATATGGATAATTCAGATTCAGATAATTTGTAATTGGATAAGTTGATAATAGAAAAGTCCGCATTGTCTTGTACCACATTGGTGTGGGAATGAGGAGTGATAGTGGAGGGGGTTAGGTGGGGGAAGGGGGGATGGGAGTGTGAGTGTGAGTTGTGAGGCTCGTTGGTGAACCACATCTAAAAAAGTTTGGTCATCTAGATGAGTGATAGAAGAATGATGTGTGGGTAAATTAGACAAATTGGTGGAGGATAGTGCTTGTTGTGCAGGGGGAATATTGGACAGTGCAGGTATTGAGGGTGTAGGAAAGAGGGATAATCCCTCTTTGTGTTGAGGTTGGATATTAGACTTTTTGGGTACTGGATCTAGACCAAACGCATGGGGACGCTTAATGCGTTCCATTGGTGTTTTGTGATTCTTAACGGAAGGTGGTAATCTAGTAGTATATTGAGGTGCTGGAGCATTGATGTGACGTCCTTATTAGGTGGTCGAATGTTAGGTTTGTTGTTTGTCCAATGGAAAGCCTTGCCTTGTAAATAGGTGTTTTTATCCTTGTTAAGAATTTTTTGTTTCTTAACAAGGGTGTTTTTGTTGAAGGTGTCTAGTTGTTGTTTTAGTTTAGCTTCCCGATGAGGAAAGGTAGTATGACTTTTATATTTTTTCAATTTTTCACATGTAGAGGCTATATGTTTGTCCAACTCCGTGGTTCTTGATGAATACTCCTCAATGAGGAGATTCATGAGAGCCACCGAACATTGTTGTAAAGCTTGTTCCCATTTGATTTTAAAAGAAGGAGTTGGATCCTCCAGTATGGGAAAGACTTGGGCTCTTAAGCCAAATGGGCTAACGTTTTCTTTTATGTGTTCTTGGAAAGATCTTATATTCCAGAAGAACATCGATTTCCTCTCTAACATTTTGGACAATTGAAAAAACATAGATGACAATTCTGTCTCTATAAATTCATTGCCCTCAAAGTCTTGTTGATATTGTTCCATAAGATTATTCCAACTATCCCCGATGAGACCTGACAAGATAGTGTCCTGTGTCATTATGAAGACCAGAAAAAATCAAATGATCAATATAATAAACAAATAGAATATTCAGTTTTTTAGAGAATAAACTCTAGGATAACTGAAAGAAAAAAACCTGAAGTAAGCGGTAGGCTAAATGAAGCTGCGGGGGCGGTATCTACTACCAAATATAAACAGGAAAGGTGCTTAAGCCTAGCGCTTTATGTGTGCCACATCCCTAGTGATAATAGGCAAAAAGTGGGGTTCCCCTTAATGGGACTTTACAGGCACATAAATCATATGAAAAGGAGTTAGTTAGAAAAATAATAATTTTTAATTTTATTTATAAACATATATGATAATGGTTTAAAAACAATGCAGGCAAAAAGAAGAGACAGGTAAATCAACCACAGCAGTCTGAACTGAAACCCGACATGTTTCGAAGCCAGGGGAATTTGCTTCTTCTTCAGGGGATGGTTCAAACGGTACTCTAGTGAATAGATAAATTGATATATAAAAAACCATGAATTCTAAAGGTTTTTTAAAGCATTACAGCGTAACTCTAGAGGTTTACATGATAAGTATTAACATTGGCGAGTACTTACAGGGTTGAAAAATAACTGTGCTCAGGTAGCCTGCACGATTAAAAGCATCTGGTGGGTGCGAGTGTCCTTGCGACAGAATGCAATAAAGGAAATGGTAAATGGATATCCTGGTCAGTAGACCATAGCTGTTGAGGTCAGGTGTGTAACCCACAATCACTGGACGTCTGAAGTCCTCAAATTGAAGAAGCCAGGGACAGCCTTTTAACATGGATGGATACCAGAGGCATAGGTAGCACCGATCTGAAAAGTAGACAGATCAGGGCTACATAGGTTGATATATATAATTAATAAGTGAGGGGAAATTGTATTTATTAGTAGCACTTTAACAGACAATGTGCCATAAGTGGCCCAGCATTAGAAGGGCATATAAGGCCGATATAAAATATAGCGACTAAGTATAAGGCCAAAAGGACGTTTAAGAATGCTACATGATAAACGCTACAGATTCTCGATAGGACTCAGGTCTGGACTTTGACTTGGCCATTCTAACACCTGGATATATTTATTTGTGAACCATTCTATTGTAGATTTTGCTTTCTGTTTTGGATCATTGTCTTGTTGAAAGACAAATCTCCGTCCCAGTCTCAGGTCTTTTGCAGACTCCATCAGGTTTTCTTCCAGAATGGTCCTGTATTTGGCTCCATCCATCTTCCCATCAATTTTAACCATCTTCCCTGTCCCTGCTGAAGAAAAGCAGGCCCAAACCATGATGCAGCCACCACCATGTTCGACAGTGGGGATGGTGTGTTCAGGGTGATGAGCTGTGCTGCTTTTACGTCAAACATAACGTTTTGCATTGTTGCCAAAAAGTTTGATTTTGGTTTCATCTGACCAGAGCACCTTCTTCCACATGTTTGGTGTGTCTCCCAGGTGGCTTGTGGCAAACTTTAAACAACACTTTGTATGGATATCTTTAAGAAATGGCTTTCTTCTTGCCACTCTTCCATAAAGGCCAGATTTGTGCAGTATACGACTGATTGTTGTCCTATGGACAGAGTCTCCCACCTCAGCAGTAGATCTCTGCAGTTCATCCAGAGTGATCATGGGCCTCTTGGCTGCATCTCTGATCAGTCTTCTCCTTGTATGAGCTGAAAGTTTAGAGGGACGGCCAGGTCTTCGTAGATTTGCAGTGGTCTGATACTCCTTCCATTTCAATATTTTTTGCTAGCACAGTGCTCCTTGGGATGTTTAAAGCTTGGGAAATCTTTTTGTATCCAAATCCGGCTTTAAACTTCTCCACAACAGTATCTCGGACCTGCCTGGTGTGTTCCTTGTTCTTCATGATGCTCTCTGTGCTTTAACCACTTAAGCCCCGGAAGATTTTACCCCCTTTCTGACCAGAGGGTATTTTGCGTGACTTTAACGGACAATTGCGCGGTCGTGCGATGCTGTACCTAAACTAATTTGACGTCCTTTTTTCCCCACAAACAGAGCTTTCTTTTGGTGGTATTTGATCACCTGTGCGATTTTTTGATCATGCACTATAATCAAAAAAAAAGAGCGACAATTTTGCAAAAATAACAATATTTTTCACATTTTTTTATATGAAATTCCCCAAAAAAATGTAAAAATCAAATTTTTTTAAAATTTTTGGCCAATTTGTTTTCTGCTACCTATGTTTGGTAAAAAAAAATCACAATAAGCGTATTTTGATTGGTTTGCGCAAAAGTTATTGCGTTTACTAACTAAGGGAAAGATTTTTGTAATTATTGTTGTTTTTTTTTTTTTAACGAGTAATGGCGGCGATCTGCGTTTTTTTTTTTTGCGGGACTGCGACATTGTGGATCACCCTTGACTGACATTTTTGACACTTTTGGGGGGTACCAGTGACATTACTACAGTAATCAGTGCTATACATATGCACTGTTACTGTAAAAATGACACTGGCAGGGAAGAGGTTAACTTTATTGGAGAAGGAGAGGTTAAGTGTGTCCCTAGGGGCGTGCTTCTAACTGTTATGGGATGTGGCTTGTTGTGTAACTACGGAGATATACGATCCTACATAGCAGGACCGTATGATCTCTGCACTTACACAGGGGAGAATGACAGGAGGCTTTGTTTACATTAGCTGCCTGCCTTTCTCTGTCTGTAACGGACGATCGCGAGCGACCGGCGGACATCGGGTCCGCCGGGCACACGCGCGGGGGTGTCCGTGAACGAGCGGGGGCAGGAGTGCTCCTCTGGCGCCGCGCGCTCGCCCCCTATTGGCTCGCAGGAGAGTGACGTACCCATACGTCACTTTGCCTGCACGGGGCTGACCGCCACAGTATATATACTTGCGGCGGTCCGCAAGCGGTTAAGGGGGCAAATCCTTCCGGTCCAGAAGTGGGTAATTAAGCGATATTGCACTATTAGATTGCATTTTCTAATTATTTCCCACACATAGAATTTATGGAGATGGACCTGGAATGATGGAAAAAAGATCCTTTATGAAACAATTGGCCATCCCTATCTGGAGTTTTTTTCTATTTATTATTATTATTATACAGGATTTATATAGCACCAACAGTTTGCGCAGTGCTTTACAATGTGAGGGAAGACAATACAGTTCAAAACAGGAGGAACTAGAGGGCCCTGCTTGTTAAAGCTTACAATCTAGAAGGGAGGGATGACTTGGATCTGGAAATGTCATTAAAAATGCGCATCTGACCTTTATAATTTGCTGTCCATCCCATTTAGTAAGTTAGCGTTTCTACAGGTGGTGATGGTGGATAACACAGTTGGAGCTATTTGATGTGCATTTCAGAACACATGGGGTGCTGTGGATAATTTACGTTGCTAGAGATGGTGGAGCCAAAGATATTCTTTGTGTGGTGAATGAAACGCAGTTAGGACAGGTTCACAATATTGCGGTTTTGCTGTGTTTGCACGGCCACAGCAGCATATTTATTTATATAGGCTGCTGTACCTATGGAAATTCAAGGAAAAGGTCTCTGCACCTTTTCTAAAATCACAGCCGTAGGGAAATTACATAGTGCTATGCATTTCCCAGCACAGAAATCACACTGCCATTTTCAGTGCGTAGGGGTGCCATTCAACATTGTTGACACCCACTTTGCTAACAGCTGCGCGTTTTTGCTGAGGATGCAGGAAAGTGTGTGATTTACACACAGTGACACACCTGCATAGATGTGAAGATTAGAATAGATGTAGACTTTGCTACATTGTATTTATTATTTGTATATTACATATTTAAACTATAGCACTGGTTGTGTATGTGGACATAATAGGTTTTACATTAAACTTACCTGCACTGGTAGAATTTATAACCTAACCCTGGTGAATTGTTCAAAAAGAGACTACTTTTCCCACCTCATTCACTATTTATTTATTAAATCAAAATTAAAAAATATTATTTATTGCTAATCTAAAGGGCCCCGTCCACCTATATTTTAATGATAGGTGGAAACTGGTAGGCAGATTAAGTTTCTGGTTTCTTATATGCCCTGAAGATTCTCATAATCATTTAAAAACTTAAAAAAAATAAAAATAAGGACATTTTGGACAATTTTATGCTCCCAACTTTGTAGGTAGGAACAGGGTGGGGTTGGCCCTTCCTGTTCCAACATGACTGCACACCAGAGATTTTGGGAAAAACATGGACTTTGGAGGCACAGGATACAGTAAAACATTTTATTCATTTACATCTTTAAAAAAAAACAAAAACAAAGAAAGCATGGTTATTTAAATGGTACTTCACATCAAGACTAACCGTTGAAGGTGACAGATGTGTAAGCTGTCCTCCCAAAGAGATCAAACGATGTGGTTATAGATGAAAACAGCATTTCATTGAGCCAAATTGCTCGACATGTTTCGCATTAAAGCGTAGTTCCGGCCACGAAAACGTTTTTTCAATAAAAATACCCCCGGGACAGTCAGGGCTAGTACATTCCACAATGGATAGCTTCTGTACTGTCCCGGGTCGCACTTACCTTTTAGAAGAAATACTTACCTTGAAAATTTCTTCTACAGCGCTGCCATCTCAGGTGTGGGCAGCTGAAGCCAACGCGTCCTCTTCTGCGTCCTCTTCCGTGTCCTCTTCTGCCAGAATGCGCCTGCACCGGCCCCGCTCGCCACTTCCGGTGCGGCGTGTCATCCCTCCGCAGCTTCTGGGCATGCCCAGAAGCTGTTTAGAAGGGAATGACGTGTATGCACCGGAACTGACGAGCTTGGCCTGGCACAGGCACATTGATTCCTGGGAGCGATGACGTTCAGCTCCCAGGAATCAATGCAAAGAGGAAGTGATGGCACGGGCCGCGGCCGCAGAGGGAGGAAGTGGAAGAAAGGTGAGTATATTTTTCTTCAATAACAAGGTAAGTAAACAAAAAAAAAATCGTAACTATCCATTTATTTTTCAGGTGACGAAAAGCAAGCGGATGGCCCAAAATCGACTATGTCGATTTTGTGGCCGGAACTCCGCTTTAAGCTTCTTCCGGAGCTAGTGATTCAATGCTCTGTATTATGCTTGTAGATCGCATATAGTAAAAA
Organism: Pelophylax lessonae; assembly: GCF_965119305.1. NCBI lineage: Eukaryota > Metazoa > Chordata > Amphibia > Anura > Ranidae > Pelophylax > Pelophylax lessonae. The sequence continues at coordinate 46,949,414 of NC_138778.1, read as the reverse complement.
CAGGAAAGGAAAACAGAGAAGGTGGAGTCAAGAACCCAGAGCAACTTGAAGGAGTTGTTGGAGACATAACTCTGGTCAGTATGGGTTGGTAATTATACGATTATACCAAACCTGCTGATTATTCCATCATTACGAAGTAATACATGACAGGCTATCACAGGCCAAATTACGTGTAGTAAAAATGGGTAGGTTAGATAGTGCTGCTCAACATATGTTCCCGGTATATGCTCAAGGGAAGCGTCTCCACCTTCCCCGGATTGGGAGTAAGCCACCACTGACTGCACACCAGTGCACAAAGCAAGGTCCAGAAAGACTTGGATGAGTGATATTGGGGTGGAGGAACTTGACTGGCCCACACAGAGTCCTGACCTCAACCTGATAGAATATCTTTGGGATGAATTAGAGGGGAAACTGCGAGTCAGGCCTTCTTGTCCACATTAGTGCCTGACCTTAAAAATGTGATTCTGGAAGAATGGACAAACATTCCCATAGACACACTCCTTGTGCACAGCCTTCCCAGAAGATTTGAAGCTGTTACAGCTGCAAAGGGTGAGTCAACTCAATATTGAACCCTATGGACTAAGACTGGCCATTGAAGTTCATGTGCCTGTAAAGGCAGGCGTCCCAATACTTTTGGTAATATAGTATCTAAGAGACTGTCAGGCGGTTTAACTCTCTAGCATCTATTAAAAATGGAAAAGGTTTTGGGTGGAATGACCCTTTAATGGGAGGTTCCGAAAATCGACTAGGTTTTCCAACTTTGGATTAAACTTTGATAAGACATTAACTTTTATTTATAACTCAATAGATTTTCTTGGGTATTAAACTATCACCCAGTAAATTTACATTATATTCCAGAATAAGTGCTGTTGTTAGAGGTGGCCAGCTGCACATGCAATATGTGAGCCTATGAATCTGGTATGCCAAAGATGCAGAAATTAGTGTTCGGAATAATTCCATGTAAATCATGCACATCCTCCGAAATAAAGTCCTTACTTTGTGCTTCGCTTGATTCATTGAAGGCAACGGGTCTTCTGGAAGAGTCCTAGGCCTCCGTTTATTCCTCTAATGGAGGAATCTATCATGATTAACCGACTAAGAGAAAGCAGACTAATGCTGAAATGGGGAAATTCCTTATATAATGCAAGAGTAATGCGGAAACATTTATAATATGCAGCAAATCTATTTTACTCCGCATATCTAGCATAAATAATATTCTGGATGGAATGTAAAACAGTTTAGTCCACTGCAAGCATGTTATAACTTAAAGCCATTTTTGTTCAATTTAGGATACACTGGGAAAGCCAGTTTCTGCTCAAATGTGAGGCCCCACTGGGGGGAATTTCCCTTACATCCTGCCCTGTTATACAAAGAGGAAACAATGGTCATGGGACTTTATATGAGGTCGGCCACTTACTAATTAACAGATTATGTAAAGTCACAGAATGATAATTAATAGTTTACTAGACATTAAGCCCGTTAAATTAACGGGCGCTAAAACATATAGCCTCTGTCAGTTCTGCATCCCTGTTGCCCTAGCAACATCGGGGACATGCGCAGAGCTGACTGAGCGGCTCTCGCTTACTTGTTTTTTTTTTCTAACAATGCGAGAGCCGCATGACGTAGCCAGCTCTGCGCATAGCGTCCCTGTTGCTCTAGCAACATCGGGGACACACGCAGAACTGACTGAGCAGCACTCGCATGCGAGCGTGCACCCGCCGCGTGCCCGCGCACACCCGCCGCTTCAATAGTTTCGCCCTGCCGCCCGAAGTCTCTGCGCTCCAAGTCCCAACGGCTGTCCGTGGGGCACATGCGAGGTAGCGCAATCCCACGGACACAGGGACTGGACGCAGAGAAACTTGTACTTTATATAGTAAGCTTATATAGTAAGATAAGGAGATACAATGTGTTCCTTCTTCCAGCCAGCTCCAGGCTGCCTTCACTCTTGTACATCCTATTAATAATAAAGAGATACAATGTGTCCCTCCTCCAGCCAATCACAGGAGGGCTGCTCTGGGAGCCCCCCCCACCGACTGACCGATCACCCCCCCCAACATCTCCATCCTTCATTGTGGTACAATCCATACCCCCCACATACACTTGGGATCCTCTATGTTATCCCAGGCTGCATGCAGTGCGGGTGGGGGGGGGGGGGTGGCGTGAACCTAGGCAGTGGCGGAGTACACTCACCATTGGCAGAGCCCCCCAGGTTGGCAGGGAAAGGTTCTCCGGACTCCAGGGCTGAGGACTGCTGCTGGCACCGACCACCACCGCTGCCTATCATCCTCCTCTGGCAGCCATTGGCTCCCGGGCTGGGGGGAGGGGAGGGGAAGCACTCTGTAGGACTTGATGAAGCGGATGAACAATGCAAAGGCAGACCTGTGAACACACAACACACTCAGCCTCCGCTACTGCCAATACTCAGCATGGCCACTGGGGGCGCTGCTACAAAGGGATGCACAGACACCCTCTTCACCTGCATTCATGTGTTCGGAGACAGAGCAGCCCTCCCTTGATTGGCTGGAGGAGGGACACATTGTATCTCTTTATTATTAATAGGATGTGGCTCCAAGTCCCAACGGCTGTCCGTGGGGCACATGCGCAGTAGCGCAATCCCACGGACACAGGGACTGGACGCAGAGACACTTGTACTTTATTACAAGTGATTGGGTATTTTATAATTGACACAGTTGTAAAAAATACAAATAAAATATAGACATACAGAATTAGAATCCCAAATCCCAAAAAAGGGTAAATGAATCAAATGTGAACAACAATGATGAGTTGAAACATCATGATTCGCATAATACACAATAGAAAATGTGCAAAATAATGTAAAGATGTAGTGGATGTGCACATAAATGTAGTCAAATATCAATTGATAACTAACGTATTTAATTTCATGCGTAATAGTGCAAGTGCAGAAAAATAAATATATGGTACATGTGCAGATTGCCAATATATATGCTGAACGGAAATATAACAATAATAAATATTAAATAGCAATTCATAAATAGTAGTGCAAACACAATAAAGTGCTTAATAAGTAAAGAAACAATTGCACTCAAAAGTGGGTGAAACTAAAATTTCCAAAATAGTCCATGTGCACAAAAAAAGGGGAATGTGCTTCAATAAGTGAAATGCGACTCTTCACAAATATAAAGTGACTCTTGTGATTCTCCAATGTTGCCAGTAGAGACAGCATGTCACCAGAGTGAGCTAATCCTTAAATAGGTGCAATGGCTCCTCACCTCCATATACACTCATATGAGCGTTTTTGTGATCAATATCACCAGGTTAGAGTAGATGGATCTTCCTCCACAAATATGGCTTCTGATGGGGACAATTACAAGATGACTCACTCCTTATGGGAATAATGCCAATAGTATGGTAATAAAGAGCCACCTTTTTTTTTTAATAGAAATGGCCAGATATCCTCTAATAACTCCCGCTCATGTTAGGGACAATAATAAATAGGGTCTCATGGTGTAGTAAGTAAAAAGAATTTATTAAATAAAAAATAACAGACTCACAGTATAGTAAGAACAAGCACATAGCCGCCGATGCGGTAAAATCCGATACTTCCGGTCTTGGCCTGAGACCGGAAGTGACGTCACCTGGCTCTTCCCAACGCGTTGCGTCACTCCACGTGACTTTATCAATGGAAATTTCCCCTGATTTCCCTTGATAAAGTCACATGGAGTGATGCAACGCGTCGGGAGGAGCCGGGTGACATCAATTCCGGTCTACCGCCAGGACCAGAAATATCGGATTTTACCGCATCTGCGGCTACGTGCTTGTTCTTACTATACTGTGAGTCTGTTATTTTTTATTTAATAAATTATATTTTCTTACTACACCATGAGACCCTATTTATTATTGTCCCTAACATGAGCAGGAGTTATTAGAGGATATCTGGCCATTTCTATTAAAAAAAAGGCGGCTCTTTATTACCATACTATTGGCATTATTCCTGGAAGGAGTGAGGGATCCTGTAATTGGCCCCATCAGAAGCCGTATTTGTGGAGGAAGATCCATCTACTCCAACCTGGTGATATTGATCACAAAAACGCGTGAAAAATTAGTGTATATAGAGGTGAGCAGCCATTGCACTCATTTAAGGATTAGCTCACTCTGGTGACATGCTGTCTCTACTGGCAACATTGGCGAATCACAAGAGTCACTTTATATTTGTGAAGAATCACTTGTTGAAGCACATTCCCCTTTTTTGTGCACATGGACTATTTGTGAAATTTTAGTTTCACCCACTTTTGAGTACAATTGTTTCTTCACTTATTAAGCACTTTATTGTGTTTGCACTACTATTTATGAATTGCTATTTAATATTTATTATGGTTATATTTCCGTTCAGCATATGTATTGGCAATCTGCACATGTACCATATATTTATTTACTTCACTTGCTCTACTACGCATGAAATTTAATACATGTTAGTTATCAATTGATATTTGACTACATTTATGTGCACATCTACTACATCTTTACATTATTTTGCACATTTTCTATTGTGTATTATGCGAACCATGATGTTTCATCTCATCATTGTTGTTCACATTTAATTAATTTACCCCTTTTTGGGATTTGCATCACACACCTGTGTGTGTAGTGTGCGACCTGTAACTTATTGTTATCTTTTTAGTCATATCACATTGGTTTTGTGTGAAAATATCTATTCACTGGAAATTAGCGCTGATTTATTTTTACTTTGCTTTCTTTTATGGTGGTGACACTTTAAAATTGGCTGCTTTTTTCCACCTTCATTTAATTCCTATAATATTATTATTTAATACCCTTTATACCACATCCACTCCATTGGTAGCGCATTGGCCTTTTCATTGTTATAACGGTCTGCTGTGTTTACAACAGCAGACCGTCCTTCTCTCTCCACAGGGAGCGATCCCGGGTGCCCAGCGGCAATGTCGGCCGACGGCCCCATGGATCGGCTTCCCCACTGCCTAATGGGGGTGCGCGCCCCCAGGAGCGTTCCCATGAACCGACGTACCTAAATGCCAGTTCGTGCAGCCAAGCCAGCCTGTCGCAGTATATCTGCGGCGGGCGGTCGGCAAGTGGTTAAAGTGAATATAAACCCTCACATATACCCAGTGAAGTGAATAGGCTCAGATGATACACAGAGATGAAAAACATCTCCCTACATAGGTTTTACTTGTATTTCTGTATATATTTTATTTGTATATCTGCTGTCTTCACCTTTCTAGACTCTTTAGAAAGTGCACATCGTGTTAGAACTTTTCTTCATGTTTCAGCAGTTGGAGGGGAGTCTGGGCATACAGTGTTTGCGGGCTGATTGGAGGAAAGGCACACCCCCCCCCCCCCCCCCCGCCCTCCACATAGGCAGAGGAAGGAAGAATCATGCAGAGCTGTGCTGTGAACAGACAATTTCTCTACTAATCTGTCTCTAAGTTACCTGCCCAATACAAATTTCCAGCTGCTTTTATCTCGTGTGTCGGAGAACTTGTCAGATGTTATCATGCTGATAACAGAGGAACGGAGCTTTGGAGAGAGAAAAGTAAACACTACAGATATATGTTCCCAGGTCAGATTTCATGAATGGGGTTCACATCCACTTTAACCACTTGCCGACCGCCGCCTGACTATATACGGCGGCGGTCAGCCCCTCCCAGGCAAAGTGACGTACCAGTACGTCACTAGCCTGGGAGCGAATAGGGGGCGAGCGCGCGTCGCTGGAGGCACGCTCCCGCCCCGCTCGTACACGAAGAAGCCGGCGCGTGTGACCGGCGGACCAGATGTCCGCCCGTCACTCGCGATCGTTGGGTAGAGAGGGAGAAAGGCAGGCGGCTAATGTAAACAAAGCCGCCTGTCATTCACCCCTGTGTAAAAGCACAGATCACTCGGTCCTGCTATGTAGGACCGTTGATCTGTGCTGTTACACACACAGCCACATCCAATGACAGTAAGAAACACACCCCTAGGGACACACTTAACCCCTCCCTCTCCAATAAAGTTAATCCCTTCCCTCCCAGTGTCATTTTTACAGTAACAGTGCATATTTATAGCACTGATTACTGTAGTAATGTCACTTGTACCCCCAAAAGTGTCAAAAATGTCAGTCAAGGGTCCGATCTGTCTGCCGCAATGTCGCAGTACCGCAAAAAAAAATGCAGATTGCCGCCATTACTCGTTAAAAACAAAAAAAACAACAAAAATCTTTCCCTTAGTTAGTAAACGCAATAACTTTTGCGCAAACCAATCAAAATACGCTTATTGTGATTTTCTTTACCAAACATAGGTAGCAGAAAACAAATTGGTCAAAAATGTAAAAAAAAAATAGATTTTTAATTTTTTTTGGGGGGGAATTTCATATAAAAAAATGTGAAATTTTTTTTATTTTTGTAAAATTGTCGCTCTTTTTTTGTTTATAGCGCATGATCAAAAAATCGCACAGGTGATCAAATACCACCAAAAGAAAGCTCTGTTTGTGGGAAAAAAAGGACGTCAAATTCATTTGGGTACAGCGTCGCACGACCGCGCAATTGTCCATTAAAGTCACGCAGTGCCGAATCGCAAAATACCCCCTGGTCAGGAAGGGGGTAAAATCTTCCGGGGCTTAAGTGGTTAATCCTCCAATCCTCTGAACACACCAGTCTCCACTCATAAGATAAAGAGGAAACATAGAAAGGAATCAATTGGGTAAAATTGCTAAAAATATTTTTTAAAAATTAAAACATAAGAAACACACCCACATGGTTTGGTGCCTTAATACTGTCAGCGTAACATACACAGCTTACTGATTTAGAGGAATCATGACTGCTCTGCTTGTGATCTGAGCCGGCCTGCTTTCCACAGTGCACTCACAAGATCCAAAACATCGAAAATGATCTTACAGCCATTCGGATCCACCTTAATGCATTTCACCCAGTCGGCTTCCTCCTCATATGGTATTTTTAGATTAATTTATTTGATGTTATTGACTTCATTTTTGTTGGTGTTTTTAGTGCTGCCTTGGTATACTGTATATTTTCTTAATCATTTCTTAAAACACATAATGATTTCTGATTAAGGTAGCAACTGAAAATGTATTCATCTAACATAGGGTGACCAGACGTTCCCGGCTTACGGTGACAGTCCCCGGACTGAGGACACTGTCCCCGGACCAAGTCTGTACCCGGTTTTGTGCCCGAATTGCAGGCTTTGCCCTGTGGACCGGGGGGCCAACAGGTCCAAATCTGGACCGCCGTCACTGCTTTTCTCCCCTTGCAGTGCTGATCCAGCCCCGATCCCCCTGAGCGACGCACAGTGATTGCACACACACGCATTTGCTGCCCGGTCTGCTGAATTTTAATGAAGGAGCAGGGAGGGGGCGGGGCCCAGACTTACACTCAGGGAGGAGTTTCAGGGGCCACACCATGACCCACCATTGGCTGCAGCCTGGAGAGAAACTACACGTGATCGGTGGAGAGCCAGAACCACAGAGGTACAGAGAGAGCACCAGGGGGTCCCGAGAGAAAGAGATAGATCTACTATACATAGAGAGGGAAATACAGTATATATAGAGAGAGGGAAATACAGTATATAGAGAGGAAAATACAGTATATAGAGAGAGGAGATACAGTATATAGAGAGGAAAATACAGTATATAGAGAGAGGGAGATACAGTATATAGAGAGGAAAATACAGTATATAGAGAGAGGGAGATACAGTATATAGAGAGGGAAATACAGTATATAGAGAGAGGAAGATGCAGTATATATAGATATGCATTGAAAAGTTTTTTTTCTCTATCTCATCTTCTTAACATTTGGTAGTCATATCCCAAAAATTTTTAGGAAGTATAATTGTTTTTATCTCCTGGGCGAAATGTGAGAAATAACATATATATCATTCAATCATTCCATGAACACATACCACATACACTGCATATATAATTTGAGGAAAATATGCTTATAAAATAGTTTACCATTTGCCAATAAAAAAAAAATATGTCCCCAGATTTCATTTTAAAAATCTGGTCTCCTTAAAGAGGTTGTAAACTCATGAAAATTGTTTTTTTCCAACCTGAAAGAGAAACACATAATGAGCTAGTATGCATCGCATACTAGCTCATTATGAAATACTTACCTTAGAATGAGCCCCCGCCATGCCGCCCGCTTACCTGTATGACGGCGACATGTTCATCTGATTGGCCGGACCCGCGATTATGTCACTCCCGCGCATGCGCGCGGAGCCGACGGTCACGGCACGGGGCTCTGAAGGAACGGCACCAGCGGCCGTTCCTTCAGAGCGCATGCGCCAGTGATGTCACTGGCTGCATTTAAGGTAAATATCTCCTAAACGGTGCATGTTTAGGAGATATTTACAGTACCTATAGGTAAGCCTTATCATAGGCTTACCTATAGGTAAAAGTTGCAGAGGAGGGTTTACTTCCTCTTTAACCTAACAATTATCACAAGTTTTTTTTAGGTTCAGCGCTGCCTGTTTTAAAATAACTAGAATCTCTGTCTGACTTTTATTATTGTCCTGTCTTTGAACAGGAAGTGGTACAGGAAGTTTGACTAGAAGTACACTTTTGGGGTGCAAATGCTGTTTTTTGACTGGGCTAAGGAATAAGAGGGCTGTACGCAGTGAAGAAGTGGGTTGGATAAGACTCTTGAAATTCCCTTGGACGGCAAGAAGATCAAACCAGTCAATCCTGAAGGAAATTAACCCTGAATATTCACTGATAGACAGATCCTAAAACTGGAACTCTAATAATTTGGCCACCTAATGCAAAGAGAGGACTCATTGGAAAAGACCCTGATGCTGGGAAACATGGAAGGAAAAATGAGAAGAGGATGACAGAAAACAAGATGGATAGATAGCATCATCAAAACAATAAACATGAAGCTAAGCAAGCTCCGGGAGGCAGTGGAGAGGAAAAGCTTGGCGCGCCATGGTTCAGGAGGTCACAAAGAGTCGGACATGACTAAACGACCGAACAACAACAACGCAATGAAGACAGAGAACGGCTAGACTGAGGGGCTTTAGTTTGACACTCCCAGCCATTCCATGTTTAGTGGTAGTTTTGGTTACTCTCTCACTGTGTAAGGGGTGTTTTTAGAAAGTCAGGAAGCTTTGAGGTCAGGATGTCTTTTTATTTGCAAGAAAAACCTTCCCTAGCAATGTCTTCCTGGAAGAAACTACTACTACATTGGGGTTCACTTCTGAGTCTGGGCGAGGTTGCAGAGTTTACACTGCTTGTGGTTCTTGTTAAAGAAAAATTCCACCTTTCCACACACTTTACATAGTTTGTTTGGGCCAAACTGACCCAAACTAACTATGTCCCTCGCTGGATGTACAGTATAACTGTGGCTACATACAGCATACCGCACTGTGTTAAGGGTGCGAGCCGAGATTTCCAGTCTCATACTCGGAAAAAACAGAAGGGTCTACCACAGCAGCACTCAGCCGCTCACAACAAGCAATGTATTCTATCAATGAATACAAAGCTTCCTCTGATTGGCTGAGTCAGAGGTTGTGACATCATTAGCCCACCTCTCTGACTCAGCCAATCAGAGGAAGCTGTGATAGAATAAATTGCTTGCTCTGAACAGCACTGTATAGACTATTCTGTGTTCTGTAGGGGTGTTGAAAATAATCGTTGCATCGATGCATCGTGATGCAGCCTTAACCACTTGCCGACCGCCGCACGACTATCTACGGCGGCGGTCAGCCCCTCACAGGCAAAGTGACGTAGGTCTACGTCGCTCGCCTGTGAGGGTTTAGGGAGCGAGCGCGCGCCGCCGGAGGCGCGCTCCCGCGTGGTCACGGACCCCCCCGCGCGTGTGACCGGCGGACCCGATCGCCGCCGGCCACTCTGCGATCGGCGGGGGAGAGGGAGAAAGTCAGGCAGCTTGTGTAAACAAGCTGCCTGTCATTCTCCTCTCTGTATGAGAGATGATCACATGGATCTACTATGTAGATCCATTGATCACTCTGCATACAGTTGAAGCCACAGCCAATCACAGTTAGAATCACGCCCCTAGGGACACACACAGCCCCTCCCTCTCAAATAAAGTTAACCCCTTCACTACCAGTGTATTTTTACAGTAACAGTGCATATATATAGCACTGATTACTGTAGAAATGTCACTGGTAACCCCAAAAGTGTCAAAAATGTCAGTCAAGGGTCCGATCTGTCCGCCGCAATGTCGCAGTACCGCAAAAAAAATCGCAGATCGCCGCCATTACGCGTTAAAAAAAAAAACAACAAAAATGACAAAAATCTTTCCCTTTGTTAGTAAACGCAATAACTTTTGCGCAAACCAATCAAAATACGCTTTTTGCGATTTTTTTTTACCAAACATAGGTAGCATAAAACAAATTGGCCGAAAATATTAAAAAATTTTGATTTTTACATTTTTTTTGGGGGGAATTTCATATAAAAAAAAGGGAAAAATATTGCTATTTTTGCAAAATTTACGCTCTTTTTTTGTTTATAGCGCGTGATCAAAAAATCGCACAGGTGATCAAATACCGCCAAAAGAAAGCTCTGTTTGTGGGAAAAAAAGGACGCCAAATTCGTTTAGGTACAGCGTCGCACGACCGCGCAATTGTCCGTTAAAGTCACGCAGTGCCGAATCGCAAAATACCCTCTGGTCGTTTAGCAGCCAAATCCTCCGGGGCTTAAGTGGTTAAACAATTTGAATACACTGCTGAGGAACAGCCGCATCGATGCATGGATGACGTCATCCCGGCTCCCCCCCGCCTCTCCCAGGACAGCCCTGCCGACTGCCAGTGCACTCAAAAGTTAAAACAAATTAGTGTCAGTGACTCAGTTTCAGGGACCCTTCCTAGTAAGGGTTAATGTAAACTGATGCTTGATTGATTACCTTATTATCTCCCAATCTTTTAATTGCTGTCGGCGATGAAAAGATCGGGAGATAATAAGGTAATCAGGCATCAGTTTACATTAACCCTTACTAGGAAGGGTCCCTGAAATGGAGTCACTGACACTAATTTGTTTTAACTTTTGAGTGCACTGGCAGCCGGCAGGGCTTTCCTGTGAAGTGCAGGGGGGGGGGGGGCTGCTATATAATGTAAATTGGCTGTGTTATGTCAATGGGAGGCTGTGTTATGTCAATGGGAGGCTGTCTAATGTCAATGGCAGGATGTGTTATGTAAATAGGGGCTGTGGGCAGTAATCGTGATGCATCGATAATCGTTCACATGATAATCGTAATCGAATCGAATTGTGAGACCAGTGAAGATGCGCAGCCCTAGTGTTCTGGGTATGAGACAGGAAGTCTCGGCTCCCACCCAGAACACTCAGCCTCAGCTACATACAGTTTATACCGCACATCTAGCAGCCTCACAGGTTAGTGAGGGACATCGTTAGTTTGGGCCAGCTTGGCCCAATGGACTATGTAAAGTGTGTAGAAAGATTGAGTTTTTCTTTAAGGCAGCATGCTGCTATGCTACCCATACAAACTGGGTCCCAGGAAGTACATCTTTTGCACAAATTGGTACAGTATTTTGGATAGAATGAAAGACAGACTAACATATGCTGGGTGCTGGGCATTATGTAGATTTCTGCTTCCCATTCAGACATGCCATCACAGCCTTCTGCAGGACCAACTACCTTTGTGGCTCTGAGATATCACGTGACTGCAATCCAAGATCGGAAAATGTGAAGTGAGCATCCCGATAAATCATGTCTTTTAGGAACCACCATCTTTCATCATGCACATGTAGCGCCCCCTCCAACCTCCAGAGGCCTGGTGGTGACCCCCCAGAGACAAGGAGGGCTGACATTCCTCCTCAGGGTGCAGGTTACTAGGCATTGTGGGTGGTGTACAAAATAGAAAGATGGGTGCCAGTCACTTTTATGCCTAAACAAAGATAAGTTTATTTCTCACAACAGGTAAAATGTGGGAGAGAGGGGTAGGGCACCAGATACCCTTAGTCAAAAACAGCATCAGACTTGCAGATCAGTAGACTCCTTAGACAAAAATGTGGAAAAGGTAGACAGCAGTACAGAAAAAGAGCCTTTAAGCTGGAACCAGCAATATGTACTTTGTAGCATAAGCGGTCTCCTAAAGCAACAATATTCAACTTACAGCATCGCACAAAATTCTCTTGGATGAGTTCTTTCTTGAAGTTTTCCCAGCCACTTCATAGTCCCCGGCTCATGAAGAGTCACCTATGATACTTCCTCAGATCTCCATCCTTCTCAGTATTGCCTCCAAGTAGTGACCAGGCTCTCCTTTGCAGAGCTCTGAGCACATGGCTAGGCTTCAGGCTTTAGGCCTACCCAGCAGCAGCTGTTCCTCACACACCTACCAAAATCGTAGTCTGGGTGGAAAAGGACACAGATCACCTAACTTCCTCTGAATAAATACCTTCTCCCAGCATGCTCAGTGACCAGTATGAGTGGCTAAGAAAAGTATACATATTCATAACCTAGAAGACTCACTGTAATTCCTCACACTAATGCCAAAGGTAACAGTGCCATCTACTGACAAAAGTGAGAAACCACAGCTAAACAAGGCTTAAGAGGAAAATCCAATGTTCACAAAGACTACAAAATAGCCAGGCTAGTGACCACCTAGCACAGCTACAGTATCTCACATAAGTGAGTACACCCCTCACATTTTTGTAAATATTTTAATATATCTTTTCATGTGACAACACGGAAGAAATTACACTTTGCTACAATGTAAAGTAGTGAGTGTACAGCTTGAATAACAGTATAACATTTGCTGTCCCCTCAAAATAACTCAACACACAGCCATTAATGTCTAAACCGCTAGCAACAAAAGTGAGTACACTCCTAAGTCAAAATGTCCAAATTGGGCCCAATTAGCCATTTTTCCTCTCCGGTGTCATGTGACTTGTTAGTGTTACAAGGTCTCAGGTGTGAATGGGAAGCAAGTGTGTTAAATTTGGTGTTATTGCTCTCACTCTCTCATACTGGTCACTGGAAGTTCAACATGGCACCTCATGGCAAATATCTCTGAGGATCTGAAAAAAAGAATTATTGCTCTACATAAAGATGACCTAGGCTATAAGAAGATTGCCTAGATCCTGAAACTGAGCTGGTGCATGGTGGCCAAGACCATGCAGTGGTTTAACAGGATAGGTTCCACTCAGAACAGGCCTCGCCATAGTCGACCAAATAAGTTGAGTGCACGCGCTCAGCGTCATATCCAGAGGTTGTCTTTGGTAAATAGACGTATGAGTGCTGCCAGCATTGCTGCAGAGGTTGAAGGGGTGGGAGGTCAGCCTGTCAGTGCTCAGACCATACATCGCACACTGCATCAAATTGGTCTGCATGGCTGTCGTCCCAGAAGGAAGCCTCTCCTAAAGATGATGCACAGGAAAGCCCCAAAACAGTTTGCTGAAGACAAGCAGACTAGGGATATGGATTACTGGAACCTTGTCCTGTGGTCTGATAGTCTGATGAGACCAAGATAAACTTATTTGGTTCAGATGGGGTCAAGTGTGGCAGCAACTAGGTGAGGAGTACAAAGACAAGTGTGTCTTGCCTACAGTCAAGCATGGTGGTGGGAGTGTCATGGTCTGGGGCTGCATGAGTGCTGCTGGCACTGGGGAGCTACAGTTCATTGAGGGAACCATGAATGCCAACAAGTACTGTGACATTCTGAAGCAGAGCATGATCCTCTCGCTTCAGAGACTGGGCCGCAGGGCAGTATTCAAACATGATAACGACAGCAAACACACCACCAAGACCTTGCTAAAGAAGCTGAGGGTAAAGATGATGGACTGGCCAAGCATGTCTCCAGACCTAAACCCTATTGGACATCTGTGGGGCATCCTCAAACAGAAGGTGGAGGAGCGCAAGGTCTCTCACATCCACCAGCTCTGTGATGTAGTCATGGAGGAATGGAACAGGACTCCAGTGGCAACCTGTAAAGCTCTGGTGAACTCCATGCCCAAGAGGGTTAAGGCAGTGCTGGAAAATAATGGTAGCCACACAAAATATTGACACTTCGGGCCCAATTTGGACATTTTAACTTATGGGTATACTCATTTTTGTTGCCAGCAGTTTAGAAATTAATGGCAGCGTGTTGAGTTATTTTGAGGGGACAGCAACTTTACTCTGTTATACAAGCTGTACACTCACTACTTTACATTGTAGCAAAGTGTAATTTCTTCAGAGTTGTCACATTAAAATATATAATAAAAAATTTACAAAAATATAGGGGTGTACTCACTTTTGTGAGATACTGTAGATTTATTAGCAGCCCTGTTTAGGACAAGGGTGCTACACACATGTACTTTCCATTGTAACTTTCTTGTGTTCTTCTTTTCCCACAAAAATCTGTCGTTACCTTGAAAGGGCGAGTTGGTTGGGTTTTCCCCCAAAGGTTCTCAGTCCTTCCTGTCTGGTGGACTTTCAGTGACCTTGGTCATGAGCAGAGGCCACAAGAAATTCAAACCATATAACATCCTCTGGCTAACATGCAAGGAAAGGATGGGAGGAGATTTGCAAGTCAGCCACAGGAGTGACGGTTCACTAGAGCAGTGTTTCTCAACCTTTTTTTAGTTAAGCACCTGTTGGAAGGCAACATGTTTTTCTTGTTTGAAATGAAACCTGAACAAAATAACAGAGTGGGCAACTAGGTGGCAAATAAGATTTAATGTAGAGAAGTGTAAGGTATTGCACTTGGGGGCAAAAAACATAAATGCAAATTATGCTCTGTGGGGGGGGGGACCTCTGGGGAATCCAGAATGGAGAAGAATTTCGGGGTTCTAGTAGAAGATAGACTAAGTAATAGCATGCAATGTCAAGCTGCAGGTGTCAAAGCCAGCAGAATATTAGCTTGCATAAGGAAGGGGATATATTCCAGAGATAAGGCAATAATCCTACCACTTTATAAAACCCTGGCCTGGCCACACCTGGAGTATTCTGTCCAGTTCTGGTTGCCAATCCTCAGAAAGGATGTTGTCAGGAAAGGAATCACCATTCAGCAGCAATAGATCGCCGGATGCAGAGCAGGTGTGTCACCACGCCCATCTCCCCAGCCCTGGCCCTATATAAGACGCTCTTCCGGTGTGCTCAGTGCTGGTTTATCGTCAGCTCCTGTACTCGTGACCTGTCCATTTACCTGTGTTCCTGTTTTGACCCGGCTTGCTTCTTTGACCTGTCTGCATCTTCTCCCTTGATCGACCTTGGCTTGCCTGACCACTCTTTGCTCTGACACCCCTGCTGGATCTCCTGTGTACCGACCTTGGCTTGGATCTCACGGACTCTCTCTTGTCTTGCCCCTTTGCTACCTTCCACTTGGCTCATTACTTCCGGACTGATTAACTGTGTATGACCCTCGGCCTGGCATTAACCTTGTGTCTTTTTCCACTGAGCACCTTTAGATCTCCTGGAAGCGGTCCTAGGTGTCCATACCATACCATCCATCCATCCGGATTTCACCAGCATTCAGTGCTCCTTGGGACGTGTCATCTCCTGTCTCACCTCCAGGGGTGATCCGCACCGAGCTGCAAGGGAAGCCCTCTCAGCACTTCGGCCTCAACCAAGGTACCTGACAGCATAAACCAGCCATGTCAGAGGCCGACAGAGGTGCTTCCCCGCTCGAGGCTTTATGCCAACAGGTTTCAGCCCTAACCCAAGCCGTACAAAGACTGCAAGATGGCTACTTCCAACTGTAAGGTCGGGTAGTAAACCTAGCCGGCTCATCTCTTCTGAATGATCCTAATCAGCCTGCCACTAGCTCTTTACCGGCTCCTTCTCAACCGGATCAAGCTAGCTCCGCCCATTCAGCTTCAGCTCCGCCACCAGAGCCACGGGTGCCCACGCCTGAACGCTTCCGTGGGGAGCGAAGGAAATTTAGGGCTTTCAAAAATGCCTGTTTATTATATTTGGCTCTTCAGCCCAGGACCTTCTCCTCGGAATCCATTAAAGTGGGGTTTATAATCTCCTTATTAGCTGAAGAACCCCAGACTTGGGCACACAACCTCCTTGAACAGAAGAGTCCTACCTTGAACTCAGTAAGCTCCTTTTTTGAGGCCATGGCCCAGCTATATGAAGATCCTCAGCGCACGGTCACAGCAGAGTCTGCTTTACATGCCTTACAGCAGAATAAACGCCCGGCCGAGGACTACACTGTAGACTTCCGTAGATGGGCAGCCGACATGGACTGGAATGAGGCGGCATTGAAATACCAGTACCGTCATGGCCTCTCTGAAGCTCTAAAAGACGAGCTTGCTCGGATAGAGACACCTGCATCCCTGGAAGACTTGATCTCTCTAGCCATCCAAATGGACAGGCATCTGCGGGAACGACGCTCAGAACGCCTCCAGGGGGCCCGAGCTTCTTGGGTGATGCCTAAGGTCCCGTTTGCCGCCTCTCCTCCCCCTGCACCAGCTATGAATGCCTCTGCGGACGGTGAACCCATGCAGATTGGACTAATTCGTTCCTATCTAACACCCGAAGAGAGACAACGTCGCCGACAGGCTAACCTCTGTCTATACTGTGGAGCCTCCGGCCACTTCCTCCGCAACTGCCCCGTGAGGCCCAGTAAGTGCTATTCACGGTCTGTCTTGAACTGTCAGGTCTCTGAGCCATCCCCTGCTCACCTTATCCTTCCTATCTCCTTACAGGTAGCAGAAGAGAAGATCCAGCTCACGGCAATTGTTGACTCCGGAGCTTGCAGTTGTTTTCTGGATTGTACACTAGCAAGGAAACTGGGGGTTCCCCTACAAATTAAGGAGCAACGGCTTCAAGTCTTTCTGGCCGGCGGGTCCCTGCCTAGTTCCGGACCTGTGACCAGAGAAACCTATCCGGCACTCACTACCACAAACTCGGGCCATCAAGAGCTCCTCCGCTTTGATGTCTTGTCCTCTCCCTTATTCCTGGTTATCCTAGGCCTTCCATGGCTCCAGGCTCATAACCCACAAATTGACTGGGTGAAGAAGAGGATTTCCTTCTCGTCCAAATATTGCCTGGACCATTGCTTTCCCCCTGGACCCAACGCTCCTGCCACATGTCTGGCCGTTCAGCCTGCCCCAGACCTTCCTGAAGACATTCCCGCAGCCTATCAGGACTTTAGGGATGTATTCGACAAGAAAAAGGCTGATGCTCTACCCCCTCACAGGCCCTACGACTGCCCCATTGAGCTTCTTCCAGGAGCCGAGATCCCTTTTGGAAGAATATTTCCCTTATCTGAGAAGGAATTAGAAACTCTTCGGACTTATGTCAACGAGAACCTGGAAAAGGGGTTCATCCGGCCCTCGTCCTCCCCAGCTGGCGCTGGAATCTTCTTTGTTGAGAAAAAAGATGGCACGTTAAGACCCTGTGTTGATTACCGGGAACTCAACAAAGTTACCATCAAAAATCGTTATCCTCTCCCCTTGATTCCAGAATTGTTCCAGCGCTTCCGGTCTGCCCTGGTCTTTACCAAATTAGACCTCCGAGGAGCGTACAACCTTATTCGCATCCGAGAAGGGGATGAGTGGAAAACGGCGTTTAGAACCCGTTTCGGCCACTTCGAATATCTGGTCATGCCCTTCGGGCTATGTAATGCCCTGGCCACATTTCAACATCTGGTCAATGACATTTTTCGAGAGTTCCTGGACAACTTCTTAATCGTGTACCTAGATGACATCTTGGTCTTCTCCTCCACTCTGGAACTCCACCGGATTCATGTCAAAAAAGTATTAACCACCTTAAGGAAACATGGGCTCTATGTGAAACTGGAAAAATGTGAATTTGAGAGGAAGTCCATCCAGTTCCTAGGGCTTATTATATCAACTGAGGGTGTCTCTATGGATCCACAAAAAGTAAAAGCCATTTTGGAGTGGCCAGCCCCCACTGATAAGAAGGGAGTTCAGCGATTTGTGGGCTTCGCTAACTTCTACAGAAGATTCATAAAGGGATTCTCAACAATTATCGCACCCATCACCCAACTAACGCGCCAGCAGATTCGCTTCCGCTGGTCACCGGAGGCTCAGTCAGCTTTTGATAAATTAAAAAGCCTGTTTGTGACCGCACCTATTCTTCAACACCCCGACCCGGTCTTACCTTATATTCTCGAAGTGGATGCTTCGGAAGTAGCCACAGGGGCTATTCTGTCCCAGCGACAAGGCCCAAAGACCCTGCTACACCCAGTAGCTTTCTTCTCTCGGAAAATGTCACCCCCAGAGAAGAACTACGATGTGGGGGATCGGGAACTTCTGGCTATTAAATGTGCTCTAGAAGAATGGAGGTACCTGCTTGAAGGCGCGGCACACCCTATCATGATATTCGCGGATCACAAGAATCTAGAGTATCTCAGGACTGCTAGACGCCTAAGACCTCGGCAAGCCCGGTGGGCTCTATTCTTTTCACGCTTTAATTTCCATATTACCTACAGACCAGGATCTAAGAATGGAAAGGCGGACGCCCTGTCCCGAATGTTTCCGGATACTCCCAGCACGACGGAGCCCAATACCATCCTATCAGCTCAAAACTTTTTTCTAATTCACACTGACCTACAGTCCACAATTCAGCAAGCCTCTACTCAATGTACTGAACTTGAAGCCGGTTCTCTAAATAAACGGGAAGGATTCCTCTGGCACCAGGGAAAAATTTTTGTTCCTACACAAGTGAGATTGTTGGTCCTTAAAACCTTTCACGACCACAAACTCGCTGGACATTTCGGGGTAAAAAAGACCTACGAACTTATCCAACGCCGCTTCTGGTGGCCTAAGCTACATCAGGACTGCAGAAGCTATGTAAATTCCTGCATCACGTGCCAACGTAACAAAGGGGCTAAAGTCAAATCATGGGGCCTGTTAAGACCATTGCCGATTCCCGAGCAGCCCTGGAAAGGTCTGTCTATGGACTTTATAGTTGAGCTACCACCCTCAGAGGGGTTTTCCACCATCTTGGTAGTCGTGGACCGACTCTCAAAAATGGCTCACTCATTTATCAAAGAGGTGGTCAGGCTACATGGACTTCCAAATAATATAGTGTCAGACCGAGGTGTTCAATTCACCTCTAGATTTTGGAAGGAGCTCTGCAAGTCCTTGTCGGTTGAAGTGTCCCTGTCATCTGCTTACCATCCACAAAGTAATGGGCAAACAGAGAGAACCAATCAAACCCTGGAACAGTACCTCCGATGTTTTTGCACCAGCTCTCAGGACGACTGGACCTCCCTGCTTCCATGCGCAGAATTTGCCTACAATAATTCCATACACTCCGCAACCAACCAAACCCCGTTTTGGGCTAATTATGGCTTTCATCCTTCTTTTTTGCCTAACTTGGATCAGGAAATAACGGTTCCCGCAGTCCATGATCGGCTAGCAGCCATTAAAACTAATTTCCAGTTGTTACGAGACAATATTCATAAAGCACAACAGGACTATAAGAAATTCTTTGACCTCAAACGGAGGGAGAACCCAGTGTACAAAGTTGGAGATCGAGTTTGGCTCTCTTCAATTAATTTGAAATTATCCTGCCCGTCCAAGAAATTGGGGCCAAGATTCATCGGTCCTTTTCAGGTCAAGAGAGTGGTGAATCCTGTGGCCTTTGAATTGGCCTTGCCCGGCTCTTTCAAGATTCATCCAGTATTTCATGCCTCGCTACTTAAGCCCCTTCCCGGGAAGAGAAGAGGTACCACCTCCTCCAGTTTCAGTAGAAGGGGAGCCTGAATTTGAGGTCGAGAATATCTTGGATTGTCGACAAAGAGGCAACCGTACTCAATACTTGATTAAATGGAAAGGATATCCTCCGGAGGACAATTCATGGGAACCATTGAGTAACATCCACGCCCCTAAACTTTTGAGAGAATTTCACAACAAATTTCCAGAAAAACATGGTCGTTGGGCATCCAGAGCCTGCCCCTCAGGGGGGGGCACTGTCAGGAAAGGAATCACCATTCAGCAGCAATAGATCGCCGGATGCAGAGCAGGTGTGTCACCACGCCCATCTGCCCAGCCCTGGCCCTATATAAGACGCTCTTCCGGTGTGCTCAGTGCTGGTTTATCATCAGCTCCTGTACCCGTGACCTGTCCGTTTACCTGTGTTCCTGTTTTGACCCGGCTTGCTTCTTTGACCTGTCTGCATCTTCTCCCTTGATCGACCTTGGCTTGCCTGACCACTCTTTGCTCTGACACCTCTGCTGGATCTCCTGTGTACCGACCTTGGCTTGGATCTCACGGACTCTCTCTTGTCTTGCCCCTTTGCTACCTTCCACTTGGCTCATTACTTCCGGACTGATTAACTGTGTATGACCCTCGGCCTGGCATTAACCTTGTGTCTTTTTCCACTGAGCACCTTTAGATCTCCTGGAAGCGGTCCTGGGTGTCCATACCATACCATCCATCCATCCGGATTTCACCAGCATCCAGTGCTCCTTGGGACGTGTCATCTCCTGTCTCACTTCCAGGGGTGATCCGCACCGAGCTGCAAGGGAAGCCCTCTCAGCACTTCGGCCTCAACCAAGGTACCTGACAGATGTGCTGGAACTGGAAAGAGTCCAAAAAAGAGCAACTAAACTAATTAGGGGATTGGAGGACCTTAATTATGAGGAGCAATTACAAACGCTTAATTTATTCTCCTTGGAGAGGAGACGCCTGAGAGGGGACATGATAATGATTTACAAATACCTCAATGGAGATCCCAGCATAGGTAAAAAACGATTTAGTCTCAAGGAGTGCGAGAAGACACGTGGCTACACAATGAGATTAGAGGAGAGGCGGTTTAACCTTAAGCTGCGTAAGACGTTTTTCACTGTAAGGGGGGTGAGAATGTGGAACTCTCTTCCACAATTGGTGGTAGCTGCAGGGAGTATGGCTACTTTTAAAAGACGTGCATCTCATAGATCACAACATTCAGGGTTATGGGAAATGATCAGGCCACTGACACACACACACACACCTGTACAGGTTGAACTGGATGGACTGATGTCTTTATTCAATCTCAACTGCTATGTAACTATGTAACTATGTAACTATGAAAATCTGATGTTTCTGGATGCTTGGAACCTGATTACACCTGGCCTGGAATACCATCAGAGCAAGTTTACCTAGCAGGGTGTCCATGACAAGGAGTCATAAATGGGAGTTCAACAGTATGTTCTCACATAGGCCTCCTGTTGTGAGGTATGGGGGTAGAGAAGCCTCAGATAAGACCTCCTGGGGAGGTTATACAAACACCAATGTCCAGCTGTCACTGAAAGATGACCCGGGTCAAAAACAGTGATTCATGGAAGAAGGGCACCCCTAGTGGAGACTTTCACATGCTTCCTGGAAAGATGAGATACTTCCTGTTGATTAGGAAGGACTGCCTCTTATGGATTGTCATTTGGCAAGCAGACAGTGGGTGTTTATGTGGGTGGTGTCTGAGTGGAATTTAAAAGCAGCCGCCAGCTAGAATTATTTATCTCTTTGCTATTCTTTCCCATTTAGCCCAGCTGAAAGATACCGAATGCTTGTTTTGTTATATGCTTTATAGCTTCCTTTAGTGTTTTATGTTAGCATTTCTACTATCTTTATAATAAATGAGATCCTTGCTTATTTAAGCAGTGTGTTTATTTGTATAGTTAGCATTGGTATTATATCCTTACTATTAACCTTATCAGAGCATTGATAGACTATCATAAAAATAGACAAGATAGTACAAATTTTTAATAAATAGGGGATGTACAAAACCATGCCATATTTATTTCACCACCCTTTAACATTATAGACAATCTTAAGGCACCCTTTAAAATTACGGACAGTATCAAGGCACCCCATTTTAAAATGTAAAAAACTAATAATTTTAAACAATACAGCAACATCCACACGTAGGACACCAACGTTAGAGGTGATTTATTCTTCCAAAGTAAATACAATTTTGCACACTGATACTGACTAGTATTCCAATGTTTCTCTTCTCCCTCAATTTCTCTCCATCAGTCAGCTAATGCGACCCCAGCGCTGAGGGAGAGAGGCACAGGAGGGTCAAACAAGGATGCTGTGGAGGCAACAAACATCCTCCTTATCAACATATTGCATCATTGGTTGTTAGGATGCCAGCGTCAATTTTTGATAAAATTTTAGGCATTTTGCCAAGGCACCCCTGAAGAAACCTCAAGGCACCCTGGTTGAAAAAGGCTGTTCTAGAGGATCAAAATTTGCTCTATTCTCCCAAAAATAAGTTCAAATCTTCTTTGGAATTAATTGATGTTTGCTAAATGCTAGCATAGTAAAAATAAATATGGAGAGAGTCTATGGGCTCTTTCACACGGGCGGTCCGATCAGATCCGCCTGTCAGTTTTTTAGGCGGATCTGATCGGATCCTCCATGCAGCTCTATGGGGCAGCGGGTGTCAGCGGAGGTCACCTCCGCTGACACCCGCTGCCATCCGCATCCGATCCTGTGCTGAAATCTGGATGGATGGAAACCCTATTTTTCCATCCGTTCAGTAATCGGAGCGGAGCGGATCTGATGAGAGCGGACAAGCGGTCCGCTCTCCTCCGATCCCCCATAGAGGGCAGCGGGTGCTGAGACACCTCCCTCTCCGCTCTGCAAGCGGAGACGGAGCTGTCATCCGCCCGGCTCAGCGGGGATCGCGGATCGATCCCCGCTGAGCAACACGGATCCACCTGCGGAGGCGGACCGTGTGAAAGAAGCCTATCAATGCTCTGATAATGTATTTCAGTTGTAAGAGTTTGCTTTTATTTTCAAACAGATGCCAACCACAATTACATATTATTTAAAAAAAAAAAAAAGGAAGGAAAACAGTACTAGGCGTTCTGCCAAGAGGTCCAGTGTTGCAAAATCTTCATTTTAACAATAAATAATCAAGCGTATAAGCCCCGGTTCACACTAGGGCAACCTGTGAGGCGACCTGGTCGCCTCACAGGTCGCCGCAGGTCGCCTCCCATAGGAAAGCTGTGGACCCGTTCTAATAGGAGCGACACAAGTCGCTCCGACCTAGAAAAAGGGTCCGGAGCTTCTTTGGGGCGACCAGGAGGCGACCGCCATAGACTTCAATGTTATGAAGTCCGTGGCGGCCGCTCCGAGGTCGCGGCGCGCTGCTCGCACCGCGATCTCGGAGGTCGCCCCTGCAAGTAGCGTCGCTCATATGTGAACCGGCGCTAAAATGGCCATTTATGTTTATTTTTTTCCAACAACCTTCACTGCAGTGAAAACAGCCAGGGAGAGCTGCTTTAAATGATATAATTATAGTGAGCCAAGTGGTACATGTACTACAGTATATTACTTTGTATTTTGTTGTGCACAAAGAACCCAATAAAGGTCCTTTCTCATGGACTGTATCTGGACAGTTCAGCAGCGAAGAACAGGTACCCGCCTGAATTGGAGCATACCGGACGGTGTCACTTTTGTGACATTCATGCTGTTCAGTTCCATTTCACATTTGGCAGTCGGTCTTTCTGGATCTTTGTGCAATCAATGGGTGGCCAGATGAAAAAGGACTTGGATTTGTTTGCGTCAGAGCCGTCTTGCTTAAGGCCAGAAAAATGGAAAAAGATGCAGCCCTGCGGGCACCCGGATGTAAATGAACTATGGGCAATTCATCCATTTAAAGCGGTAGTATACCGATTTTTGTGATTTTTACCTACAGGTAAGCCTATAATAAGGCTTACCTGAAGGTACAATTAATATCTACAAAACCTGCACGGTTTAAGAGATATTTGCGCTGCATGCAGCCGCTGACGCGAGCGGCGCATGCGCTCTGAAGGTCCGGCGGACCTTCAGAGTTCCTTGCCGGGAAGTTGCCGTAAAATCAGTCCCACGCGCATGCGCGGGAGTGACGTCATCGCGGCTGCGGCCAATCACAGCGCCGGAGCCGCCGAACCCGGAAGAGACGCATAGGGATCATGTCCGCTCCCACAGCGGTGTCCGGGGGTCCGTGTCGGGGCTTCATTCTAAGGTAAGTGTTTCATAATGAGCTAGTATGCGATGCATACTAGCTCATTATGCCTTTGTCTTGCAGGGTTTTTTTTTTCCTTTGAGTATACTACTGCTTTAAGTCTGAAAAAATGTAAAAGAATTCAGTGAATTTCTGTTTTGTTTTTTTCAGGAACTGGAGGTAAATGGATGCATTGCAGCTTAGATCTGCCTGCCCATATAATTACATGGAGCTTATCATCAGGTCTGCCTGAAAAAACTGATAGGTGAACCTGATTGAAAAGCCCATGAGAAAGGACCTCAAGTGTTACAAAGAAATTCCAGACAAGAAGAGTAACCAGTATCCAACACAAAGCAGCTACACTAAGATCAGAAAGTTCACCTAATTCACTGTAAGGCCTATTTGCGCTGAAACATACGCATGCCGCATGCTATCGCATCATTTTGAATAGACTGAGGATTTATGGGAGGGGGGGGGGATTAGGGTATGAAAGAGCATTTTTACTAGAAGGAAGATTTGGGGGGGGGGGGGATTTGTGCTGGGAGGAGGATATCGGGTTAGGACTTGTCCTAGAAGTAGGGAGATGATTTGTGTTGGGAGGGGGAATATCAGGGGCAGGATTCGTACTAGAAGGGGGACTTGGGGGGAGGATTTATGATAAAAGGGGGAAAGAATTTTTGCAGGGAGGAGGATTTTGGGAGGCAATATTTGTGCTGAAGTGGGATAGGGGGGAAAGAATATTTGTTTTGAAGGATTTGGAGGGGGAAATTAAGGAGAGTGGATTTGTGTGGGATGGGAAAGGGGAGGGAGTGGTCCTGGGAGGGGGAATTAACGGGGTTGGAGGTGGATTTGTGTTGGGAGGGGGGGGGAGATGATTGGTGCTGTGAGGTGGTTTTGAGGGGGGGGGATTTGTATTAGAAGGGATGGATTTGTGGAGGAGATAATTTGTGTCAGCAGGAGGAATTTGGGGGAGGTAGAGGATTTGTGCTGGGAAGGGGGATTGAAGGGGAAGAGGGTTGGTTCTGGGAGGGGGTATGAGGAAAAGGAGGATTTGTGCTGGTGGGGGAGGGTTGGAGGGGAAGAGGATATGTGCTGTGAGAGGGGAATTTGTGCTTTGAGGGAGGTTTTTTTTTTGGGGGGGGGGGTGGACTAGAACTTATTTTGAGGGTGGAGAGGATTTGTGCTAGGAGCATTGGGGGAGGGGCAAAGATTTTTGCTTGGAGGGGTGCAGCATATTAGTGCTCGATTTTTTTTTGGGGGGGGGGGGGCGAGGTAGGGTGAGGGGATTTTTTCAGAAAGGGTGGGGGAGAACACTGCTTGCAGAAGGAAATTTTGCACTCTCCTGAACCCTACACCCCTGACTCCTATACTCTTTTTGTTTTATACTCCTGACCCCCAACTATGCATTACATACTCCTGGACCCTGCTCTGTGCCCATCATGCCCTCTGTTCTTTACATTCCCCTAAACCTTGCGCTCTGTGCATTGCACACCCCTAACCCGCTGTTTACCACTGTGTCGTGCACATGCTGCATTGCTACTCTTCCTGGGGTAACAAAAGGTGCCTACATTTTCTTACAATCCAAGCAGCAACCCTGGCGCTGAGGAAAATTGTCCCTTCCAGGCCTTTGTAATTTAACCACACCCACTTTTTGCTGGTATCCCTCATTCTCAAGTTCTTATGTTGGGAGGGATGGTTAAACATATATAAAATACATGTACTGGTTTTAACATCTGCAATGGGTGTGATCCAGGTCTTATTCATTTTATTACAAGTCAGCTTCTCAGTGACAAATCCTCCCTCCATCCACTGTGCTGAAGGCCCTCTTTGACATGACACATACGGCAGTGCAGGCTGGTACCTTGAATGCATATTGAGCCAGAATGTTGATCCAGTGTTTGATGGGTCCCTGGTCCATGTTTCTGTTGTCATGTGTACCGTGGCACTGAAAATTGGTCCAGCAACACAGACACTTTACATTCCACATGCTGGTGAAGAGCAGGAATGGCCTTCTGAGCAAAATATTGACAACTGGGTACCTGTCACGGTGGTGTAGCACAGGCCATAGGCTTCTTGAAAGGGTGGATTCCATGACTTAGAAGGTACCATTAAGGTGTTAAAGCGGAGTTCCGGCCACAAAATCTTGCCTTTAGATCTTATGGCATCGGCTTCCTTATCCTTACCTGAGCAAGAATTGGATATTCCCGGCTTTTTTTTTTTACTTACCTTATTACAGAGGATAATATACTCACCTTTACATCCACTTCCTCCTTCCTCAGCCGCGGCCCGCGCCGTCACTTCCTGTCCCGCAATGCATCCTGGGAGCTCTTACTCATCGCTCCCAGGATGCAATGGGCAGTGACGTAGGCGGCCGGCCGCTCCTCTCATTGCGTTATTTCCAAACAGGAAATAACGCGATGATAGGCATCCCTATACTATGCCGATTGCATAGTACTGGGCATGCGCAAGATTTTGCGCTGCATTCACCGGCCCCTCTCCTTCTCGAACCAGGAAGCAGGGCATTCATTAACACAGCGGCTTCAGGGGAACCCGGACAAAGATGGCGGCGATCAAGAGACTTTTTATAAAGTAAGATTTTCTAATTGCCAATCGATTATTATACTGCAAAGAAAGGATTTAGTTGATGTATGAAGGGGGGGGGGTGACAGTTTGGGAGGTATTGATAAAAAATTCTGTGGCCGGAACTCCGCTTTAAGCATTGAGATTCATTGTGAACATCAGTCTCAATGCAGCTGCAGAAGAGGCATCTGCATTGGACAGGGTACTGATTTAGATGGTGGGGTGGGTGTAAAAAAAGCATTTGCTTGACTCCCTCAATATGGCCCCATGACCCTCTTCCTCATTTGATGTGGCATACCTATGTAGCAGGGTCGCCCATTATACAAGTTCTAAAAGACTGCTGTTTGACATTTGAGAGGAACTCGGCTCCATCTAGTGGCCAAAAGGACACTTTGCAGCGGCTATGGAATTTCTTTTGATGTGATTTTCCTTTCAGGAAGTTGAGCAGTCTTCATTGCCCATAGTGCTTTGAGAGTACCAGGGTGCACTGCTGCACCGCACAGCCTTCTGGGGGAAGCTTTATAAAGGAAGGGAGGAGCCAGGCTCACTCTCTTGGGAAAGACACAGTGAGACAAGCAGGATGCCAGCGCTGTGGGCTGATGCTGCATGCTAGGCCGAAACTCCTGGGCCTTAAGTGACTAAGTTGCAGTGTTTCATCTCCAGTAGAGGATCCCTCCTGGAGGTCCCATCGATGTTCTACAGAGACCAGACTCATCCACCCCAAATACCTAGTGCGGCTGGTGACAGAGGCCGGAGACTGAGATCGCAGCGGAGGCTTCCTGGGAGACAGTCCTGTTGGTGAGAGGGCACCTGCCCAAAAACTGACTCTATCTATCAAAGAAGTAACTTTAGTCAGGATTAGCCTTAGAGTAGTAGAAGGCAATATACCAGGTGGCCCAGTACATCTCTCACAGAAGTTTTACCGCCAATCCTGCACAGACACCCCGCGGTGATTACTAACTGTTTGCTGCCATTCTCTCTATTGATCACCCATCCTCAATGTGGATTACAAATCGCGAGTGCACCAACGTTGCTAGCGAAGATATAGAGAAGAAACAGCGGACTCAGATAGGTCTGACTGTCTGGTACTGTGTCTAACTGAATGCTGAGCCTTATTTCCAAAAGTATAATAGTGATTAAGATGGTGGTCCTATAGGCTCTGAGACATTTCCTGAAACAATTAATGTGCCGTTGAGGAGTGATATCACAGTATTTATCTTATCTTTGATTAATTAATCAGTATATCCTTTTACAAAGTCATATTTTACTGTATCGAAACTGTTTATTTGATTTACAGTAAATAACTTTCCTGTTTAAAAGCAAGCTTGTGTGTGGTCACCTTGTATTACCCAGAAGGACTGCAGCTGGAGAGAGGTAACAGGTCATTATTATTTATTGAAGTGTTATATTCCAATCTGTGTAGCCATTTGGTATTCCAGTCCTATTCTGGGTCAGTTGTGCCTAGGGAGGGTTCGAGCCAATTCTGTGGGTTGTTAGGCAGGACGTAGACCCAATAATCTAATCAGCAGCTCCTGCGGGGGTGGTGCTACACGTGGGGGCTCGTCCGGGATATCTACAGTCCTGCAACACAACCCTCTCAGCCACAGAATCCCCCTCAACGCAGAAATGGATCCTACCGCTGCAGCCGAGTGGTGCAGGGAAGAGAATGTCGTAGTGGAAAATGGCCTGGTGGTTGAAATCAAGGGAGAGGTCTGGACTGAGGAAAAACTTCTCCCAGTTTTAAGGGCACTGTCCACAGACAGGAAAATTTGGGTGACTGACATAAAGACAGACACCACCGTTCCACACACGTATGCATTGTGTGAGTGGAGGAAGGGGGTCCCTGATTACTTTAAGGGAACCAGTGTAAAGACTACTGACCAAACAGAACTTTTCTTAATACATCCAGAAGTCCTTACTGAAGGTCCCTCATCCACCACTCCTGGGGGATCCAGCAAAGAAAAAGGTGTCCAAGAAGGGAGTCCAGAGTCACCCCCTTTGTCTACCTTTAGCTCAGAACTGTGTGCTGTTCTCGGGGAAATCGTAGCAAAATGTAGTAAGGACTCACCAAACTATCTGATGACTGGATATAGGAAGCTCAGGACATTCTCTGGGAAACAGCCTGTGCCTTCGACAGAAGATGGGTTTGAAGAGTGGTTAGATACCGCCACTCAGGTTTTGGAAGAGTGGGAGGTACCAGAACAGCACAAGAAACAGAGAATCACAGAAAGTTTAAGGGGACCTGCACTAGAGGCCGTACGTAATCTCAAGCTAAGCAAAAAGAACTGTACTGCACAGGATTATCTAGACATTCTACAAGATGTATTTGGTCGGACGGAGAACGTGGCTGAACTTCTTTACCAGTTAGACCACTGTTACCAAGAAGAGGAAGAGAAGTTGTCCGAATTTATTAGACGCCTGGATAAGATCATCCACCAGATCTTGTTAAAGAAAGGGATAGACCCCCGGAAGGTAGATGAGACTCGTGCACGGCAGGTGCTGAGAGGGGCTCAACCCTTAGATCCCATTGCCATACTGTTGCGAACTCGCCAAGATGGTGGCATTCTGGAATACCCTGACCTGATCCGAATGGTCAGAGAAGAAGAGGTCATGTTGGACAACAAGAGGAAGAGTCGGCAGTTTGACTCAACTGCTCATGTCAAAGTGATAAGTGCAAAAGAAAGGGACTCGCAAGTTGAACTCCTAAAGACCCAGGTGTCCCAGTTGATAGAAATGGTGTCCATCCTGACTAGTCAGGCATCTACTCTACCTGATGGGAACGCGTCAGAGAAGCCGGATAAACCTTCTAACCTTAGAGTAGACCTGGAACCGAGACCTAGGAGATCGCTAACTTGTTTCAACTGTGGGGGAGTAGGACATGTTAGAGGAGTATGTCCCAGCCCAGGAAATGTCGCCTCAGAACCTCACAAGCCAGCGGAAAAACTTCAGAGAGCACCCGTGAAGGAGTCGACCGGGTGCCCGCCAGTTTCAAGGGAATCCAAGAGACTCAATGATTCAGGGAATCTGAGTCAGGGAGTCAGATCCAGGTACAACGCCCCTAGTTCTATACTCCAGGCTACTGAGAGGAGGAAAATCAATGCACACCGGGCCCAGAGGGGACTGAAGTCCAGAAGAAGTAGTTGATGATGAAGATCCTGAGGAGGAGGTTGCACCTTTCTCTGAAGAAGAACTGACCGCTCTTGAAGCATCAGATTCCTGTGTGTTGGAACATGAGGAGGAGGACATTGAAGAATCCCCAGAAGTGGCTGGTCCTAGTACCTCTGAGATCGTGCATCCCAAAGAACAGAGGGAAAGAAGAGTCATTCACCCACCCAAAAGACTGACCTATAACCAATTGGGTGAATGCTCGGAAGAGGCTATCTTTACTTCCAAACGAACTCTTGATCAGCCTAGTTCTTCCACCGCAGATTTGGTGGAGGACAACCCTAGCTCACCCCCAGGCACATCTGTACAAGCCACTCAAGTGTCGGGGGTCTGTGAACAGAATTACCTTCCCTCCCCCGACAATTGGTGGGAGGTTCCTATGTCAAACCTGTGTTGTAATATGCAGTTGTTAAGTTTGAACTCTGCTTATGAAAAGGAAGATGATTCCCTGTTATGCATATGTTAATGTTTTTTTTTTGGTGTACTGCCAACATATGCACTGGAGTACATGCTGTTGTCCTCTTTGGGGACCAAAGTTTCTCAAGTGGGGGGAGTGTGTAGCGGGGTCTCCCATTATACAAGTTCTAAAAGACTGCTGTTTGACATTTGAGAGGAACTCGGCTCCATCTAGTGGCCAAAAGGACACTTTGCAGCGGCTATGGAATTTCTTTTGATGTGATTTTCCTTTCAGGAAGTTGAGCAGTCTTCATTGCCCATAGTGCTTTGAGAGTACCAGGGTGCACTGCTGCACCGCACAGCCTTCTGGGGGAAGCTTTATAAAGGAAGGGAGGAGCCAGGCTCACTCTCTTGGGAAAGACACAGTGAGACAAGCAGGATGCCAGCGCTGTGGGCTGATGCTGCATGCTAGGCCGAAACTCCTGGGCCTTAAGTGACTAAGTTGCAGTGTTTCATCTCCAGTAGAGGATCCCTCCTGGAGGTCCCATCGATGTTCTACAGAGACCAGACTCATCCACCCCAAATACCTAGTGCGGCTGGTGACAGAGGCCGGAGACTGAGATCGCAGCGGAGGCTTCCTGGGAGACAGTCCTGTTGGTGAGAGGGCACCTGCCCAAAAACTGACTCTATCTATCAAAGAAGTAACTTTAGTCAGGATTAGCCTTAGAGTAGTAGAAGGCAATATACCAGGTGGCCCAGTACATCTCTCACAGAAGTTTTACCGCCAATCCTGCACAGACACCCCGCGGTGATTACTAACTGTTTGCTGCCATTCTCTCTATTGATCACCCATCCTCAATGTGGATTACAAATCGCGAGTGCACCAACGTTGCTAGCGAAGATATAGAGAAGAAACAGCGGACTCAGATAGGTCTGACTGTCTGGTACTGTGTCTAACTGAATGCTGAGCCTTATTTCCAAAAGTATAATAGTGATTAAGATGGTGGTCCTATAGGCTCTGAGACATTTCCTGAAACAATTAATGTGCCGTTGAGGAGTGATATCACAGTATTTATCTTATCTTTGATTAATTAATCAGTATATCCTTTTACAAAGTCATATTTTACTGTATCGAAACTGTTTATTTGATTTACAGTAAATAACTTTCCTGTTTAAAAGCAAGCTTGTGTGTGGTCACCTTGTATTACCCAGAAGGACTGCAGCTGGAGAGAGGTAACAGGTCATTATTATTTATTGAAGTGTTATATTCCAATCTGTGTAGCCATTTGGTATTCCAGTCCTATTCTGGGTCAGTTGTGCCTAGGGAGGGTTCGAGCCAATTCTGTGGGTTGTTAGGCAGGACGTAGACCCAATAATCTAATCAGCAGCTCCTGCGGGGGTGGTGCTACACGTGGGGGCTCGTCCGGGATATCTACAGTCCTGCAACACAACCCTCTCAGCCACAGAATCCCCCTCAACGCAGAAATGGATCCTACCGCTGCAGCCGAGTGGTGCAGGGAAGAGAATGTCGTAGTGGAAAATGGCCTGGTGGTTGAAATCAAGGGAGAGGTCTGGACTGAGGAAAAACTTCTCCCAGTTTTAAGGGCACTGTCCACAGACAGGAAAATTTGGGTGACTGACATAAAGACAGACACCACCGTTCCACACACGTATGCATTGTGTGAGTGGAGGAAGGGGGTCCCTGATTACTTTAAGGGAACCAGTGTAAAGACTACTGACCAAACAGAACTTTTCTTAATACATCCAGAAGTCCTTACTGAAGGTCCCTCATCCACCACTCCTGGGGGATCCAGCAAAGAAAAAGGTGTCCAAGAAGGGAGTCCAGAGTCACCCCCTTTGTCTACCTTTAGCTCAGAACTGTGTGCTGTTCTCGGGGAAATCGTAGCAAAATGTAGTAAGGACTCACCAAACTATCTGATGACTGGATATAGGAAGCTCAGGACATTCTCTGGGAAACAGCCTGTGCCTTCGACAGAAGATGGGTTTGAAGAGTGGTTAGATACCGCCACTCAGGTTTTGGAAGAGTGGGAGGTACCAGAACAGCACAAGAAACAGAGAATCACAGAAAGTTTAAGGGGACCTGCACTAGAGGCCGTACGTAATCTCAAGCTAAGCAAAAAGAACTGTACTGCACAGGATTATCTAGACATTCTACAAGATGTATTTGGTCGGACGGAGAACGTGGCTGAACTTCTTTACCAGTTAGACCACTGTTACCAAGAAGAGGAAGAGAAGTTGTCCGAATTTATTAGACGCCTGGATAAGATCATCCACCAGATCTTGTTAAAGAAAGGGATAGACCCCCGGAAGGTAGATGAGACTCGTGCACGGCAGGTGCTGAGAGGGGCTCAACCCTTAGATCCCATTGCCATACTGTTGCGAACTCGCCAAGATGGTGGCATTCTGGAATACCCTGACCTGATCCGAATGGTCAGAGAAGAAGAGGTCATGTTGGACAACAAGAGGAAGAGTCGGCAGTTTGACTCAACTGCTCATGTCAAAGTGATAAGTGCAAAAGAAAGGGACTCGCAAGTTGAACTCCTAAAGACCCAGGTGTCCCAGTTGATAGAAATGGTGTCCATCCTGACTAGTCAGGCATCTACTCTACCTGATGGGAACGCGTCAGAGAAGCCGGATAAACCTTCTAACCTTAGAGTAGACCTGGAACCGAGACCTAGGAGATCGCTAACTTGTTTCAACTGTGGGGGAGTAGGACATGTTAGAGGAGTATGTCCCAGCCCAGGAAATGTCGCCTCAGAACCTCGCAAGCCAGCGGAAAAACTTCAGAGAGCACCCGTGAAGGAGTCGACCGGGTGCCCGCCAGTTTCAAGGGAATCCAAGAGACTCAATGATTCAGGGAATCTGAGTCAGGGAGTCAGATCCAGGTACAACGCCCCTAGTTCTATACTCCAGGCTACTGAGAGGAGGAAAATCAATGCACACCGGGCCCAGAGGGGACTGAAGTCCAGAAGAAGTAGTTGATGATGAAGATCCTGAGGAGGAGGTTGCACCTTTCTCTGAAGAAGAACTGACCGCTCTTGAAGCATCAGATTCCTGTGTGTTGGAACATGAGGAGGAGGACATTGAAGAATCCCCAGAAGTGGCTGGTCCTAGTACCTCTGAGATCGTGCATCCCAAAGAACAGAGGGAAAGAAGAGTCATTCACCCACCCAAAAGACTGACCTATAACCAATTGGGTGAATGCTCGGAAGAGGCTATCTTTACTTCCAAACGAACTCTTGATCAG
This sequence comes from Pelophylax lessonae, assembly GCF_965119305.1. Classification (NCBI taxonomy): domain Eukaryota; kingdom Metazoa; phylum Chordata; class Amphibia; order Anura; family Ranidae; genus Pelophylax; species Pelophylax lessonae. Next base: position 46,916,151 of record NC_138778.1, on the reverse strand, counting down.
CCTAGTTCTTCCACCGCAGATTTGGTGGAGGACAACCCTAGCTCACCCCCAGGCACATCTGTACAAGCCACTCAAGTGTCGGGGGTCTGTGAACAGAATTACCTTCCCTCCCCCGACAATTGGTGGGAGGTTCCTATGTCAAACCTGTGTTGTAATATGCAGTTGTTAAGTTTGAACTCTGCTTATGAAAAGGAAGATGATTCCCTGTTATGCATATGTTAATGTTTTTTTTTTGGTGTACTGCCAACATATGTACTGGAGTACATGCTGTTGTCCTCTTTGGGGACCAAAGTTTCTCAAGTGGGGGGAGTGTGTAGCGGGGTCTCCCATTATACAAGTTCTAAAAGACTGCTGTTTGACATTTGAGAGGAACTCGGCTCCATCTAGTGGCCAAAAGGACACTTTGCAGCGGCTATGGAATTTCTTTTGATGTGATTTTCCTTTCAGGAAGTTGAGCAGTCTTCATTGCCCATAGTGCTTTGAGAGTACCAGGGTGCACTGCTGCACCGCACAGCCTTCTGGGGGAAGCTTTATAAAGGAAGGGAGGAGCCAGGCTCACTCTCTTGGGAAAGACACAGTGAGACAAGCAGGATGCCAGCGCTGTGGGCTGATGCTGCATGCTAGGCCGAAACTCCTGGGCCTTAAGTGACTAAGTTGCAGTGTTTCATCTCCAGTAGAGGATCCCTCCTGGAGGTCCCATCGATGTTCTACAGAGACCAGACTCATCCACCCCAAATACCTAGTGCGGCTGGTGACAGAGGCCGGAGACTGAGATCGCAGCGGAGGCTTCCTGGGAGACAGTCCTGTTGGTGAGAGGGCACCTGCCCAAAAACTGACTCTATCTATCAAAGAAGTAACTTTAGTCAGGATTAGCCTTAGAGTAGTAGAAGGCAATATACCAGGTGGCCCAGTACATCTCTCACAGAAGTTTTACCGCCAATCCTGCACAGACACCCCGCGGTGATTACTAACTGTTTGCTGCCATTCTCTCTATTGATCACCCATCCTCAATGTGGATTACAAATCGCGAGTGCACCAACGTTGCTAGCGAAGATATAGAGAAGAAACAGCGGACTCAGATAGGTCTGACTGTCTGGTACTGTGTCTAACTGAATGCTGAGCCTTATTTCCAAAAGTATAATAGTGATTAAGATGGTGGTCCTATAGGCTCTGAGACATTTCCTGAAACAATTAATGTGCCGTTGAGGAGTGATATCACAGTATTTATCTTATCTTTGATTAATTAATCAGTATATCCTTTTACAAAGTCATATTTTACTGTATCGAAACTGTTTATTTGATTTACAGTAAATAACTTTCCTGTTTAAAAGCAAGCTTGTGTGTGGTCACCTTGTATTACCCAGAAGGACTGCAGCTGGAGAGAGGTAACAGGTCATTATTATTTATTGAAGTGTTATATTCCAATCTGTGTAGCCATTTGGTATTCCAGTCCTATTCTGGGTCAGTTGTGCCTAGGGAGGGTTCGAGCCAATTCTGTGGGTTGTTAGGCAGGACGTAGACCCAATAATCTAATCAGCAGCTCCTGCGGGGGTGGTGCTACACCTAAAACTCTCAAATTCCTTGTGAGCCTTTTCTCTCTCCTTATTGGAGGGTGATTGAGAAAAGTGAGAATTGAGGTGGAGTAGTGCGAGTCTTTTTGCTGTCGACTTGTCTCAGTGGTGCTCCTCTGTAGTGCAGGGTTGTGTTTCCTCATTTTTGTGGTCCCCAAATGGCTGGTACCTTTACCACTGCTCTAGGCAGTGGACACATTGAAAAAGACCCACACTGGGGATAGCAGTGACCCATACATGTGGAGCAGTGATGCCAGGTGGACTAGGATGGCTGCTTGCACTAGTCCTCTGTCCTTGGGTAAAAGTCTCCCACACTGCTCTTCTACCTCTCCCTCAGAACATTGCTCCTCTCTATTCTGTAGCACCGGACCAAAAATGGACAGTCTTCCACCTCATTTCATTTTTGAAGCCCACTTAGCCTTTAAATCAGCCTTTCTCAGACTTCCATCAAGGGTTGCTAGGGATTCCTCGAGCAATGAGCAATTTCTGCCTTTCAGATAATTAGCCACTATGGAAATTTGGCTTTTTATCTATCAGTAATGAGGAAATATTCCCAGTGACCACAAATGTACGGACTATTCTGACCATCACGCTAACGTAGGATGAACTGTAGATATAGTAATTATTAGCAGGGGTTCCTTGAGACAAGGGTTCCTCCACATTAAAGTGGTTATAAAATCTAAAGTTTTTTTTTCCTAATGCATTCTCTGTATGCTTTCAAGGGCAGAGGAGGGATATGGGGTTTTATAGATCCCAGATCCCTCCATAAAGAGTACCCGTCATGTGCCTATTGCTGTCACAAACAAAGGATGGTTACATTCCTTGCAGCAGCAATAAAAGTGATTACATTTTTTTTTAAAGCAATAGTGAAAAATAAAAAAAATGTATAATTTTAAAATAATTTTAAGTACCCTAATTCCCCAGTGCTAGAGCGCAAAGGCGAAACGCGCGCGTCGGTCCCGCACGCACGCACGCAAACAGCAATCGTCCCACACATGTGAGGTATCTTCACGAATGTTAGATCATGGGCAGTAATACCAGCACTAGATCTCCTCTGTAAATCTAAAGTGGTAACCTGTAAAGGCTTTTAAAGCGTTGCCTATGGATAGTAACATTTATGCCGTTTGTTGCCTTTTTACAGGCATGTGCAATTTTACAGTGTGACATGCCATCTATTGACATGACATCTATTCACTCGACATAACATCATCTTTTATATTTTTCAAAACAATTGGGTTATGTATTGTGTTTTTTTGTATTGAAATAAAAAAATGTTTATTTTTTCCCAAAAAATTGTGATTGAAAAAAAAAATGGATAAACATGAAATCAAAGCCCAATAAAACAAAAAACACAAAAGACTGCAAGAGGGAACAAGCAACTAAACAGCAACTATAGTTGTCAGTGACACACAAAATAAAGGAATTTTGGGTGCTGCTGTATTTAAGCCTAGCTAAATGTAAATGGTAACCACTTCAATACCGGGCACTTTTACCCCGTTCCTGCCCAGGCCAATTTTCAACTTTTAGTGTCGCATTTAAATGACAATTGCGTGGGCATGCAACACGTACCAAAATACATTTTTCATTATTTTCTTACCACCAATAGAGCTTTCTTTTGGTGTTATTTAATCACTGCTGGGTTTTTTTATTTTTTGCTGAAAACCAAAAAAAGTCTGAAAATTTTGAAAAAAAAAGTTTTTCTTAGTTTCTTTCAGAAAATGTTGTAAATAAGTAATATTTCTCCTTCAGTGATGTGTGCTGATGAGGCTGCACTGAGGGGCACTGATGAAGAGGCACTGATGAGGTGGCACTAATGGACACTGATGAGGAGGCACTAATATGCAGCTTTGATGGGCACTGACAGGTGGCATAGATGGGCAGCATTGATGTGCACTGATGGGTGGCACTTATAGGCACTAATGGATGGGACTGATGAGCACTAATGAACGGCACAGACTGGTGTCACCGATGGGCACAGAGTGGTGTCACTGATGGGCACAGAGTGACATCATTGATGGGCACTTCTGGGGCTGCATTGTGATCAGTGCCCTGATTGCTTATACATATCTCCCCTGTGAGGAGATGCAGCTGATCGGCTCTCCTCACCTCATACTCTGTCAGTGTGAGGTGAGGAGAGTCCATAAACAGCATCTCCTTGTTTACATAGAACCGTGATTGCATTTCCACGTCGTCCCAGAACAAGAACCACCCTGCTCCGCTGTCATTTGTCTATATGGCGGGTGGGAGGGGGTTAAAGAAATAATTTTTTTACATTTGCATAATACCAGTACCTACAGTATCCAATATATATGATGCCAAAATATGGTGTTGCTGACGCTGTCTGTGAAAAGCACACTGTTAATTGTCACCACATACAACTTCCAAGAATGTAATTTCAAGTGTAGCACTGCCCCCTAGAGGACTGCTGAGAATTGCACTTTCTGGATTCCCTTGGGTTACCCGTAGCTACAGTCTGTGGAAACGTATCACTTTAGATGCTTGGCTCAGACAATGAACAGTCCAGGGGATTTCGTTTTTGTGTTTTATTTAGAACTGGGATAGGAGAAGGGATGAGTGGGATACTCCAACTATGAACTATGCACAAATCTGAGGACAACTAGCTGTAGTGTGTGGCAAAGCCGCTGCTTAACCTTGGCACCCCCTTTCTCACTTGCTGTGTGTGCTAACTCCTGTCCACTGACTCTCCACTGGAGTGGTCCCCTTCCTGGGCAGACCCCTGGCGAGCTTCCCAGTACTCACGGACACTGTTTTTCCCCAGGTTGCTCTGACTCCAACTCCACTTATCAGCATCCACCCGACCTCCTGGCTCATCACCACACTTCTGGCTCACTAGGCTGACTGCCTGTAACCACCTACCATACAGACAGGAGGAGATACAGCCATCACCCTCCTCCTGGGACCTGGCTTCCCACCCAAAGACACCCTATCACATGTGCCCTTGGCTTTTATAGCATATCCCAGGATGCCCCACTGTTTGTGCCAACCCACTGGGATAGCTATAAAAGCCTTTGTGTCACTGGCTGGGTTTCCTCCACTGTCCAACATGCTCCCCTATTGGATACATTGGGGACACTCCCTCAGCCCAGGTGAATCACACATGGACACTTGCAACAGGTCTAACTACTGATCAGGCTCCCCTGATAAGCAGATGAAGCAGACTATGATTTACCTGCTGCTCCCCAGAGCAAAGGCATCCTCCCTAACTAGCACCTATCTAGGAGGATGCTACACAATTATTGGTGTTTTTTTTTTTTTTTTTTGCTCTCACCCTCAAAATTGCATTTAAAAGACCCTTTCACTGCTGTACTGTACATTGTTTTTTAAATACATTTTTGTTTTGCTTGCTAAATGTCCTGGATGGCAATACCCAGATCCTCATGTCATTTTTTTTTTTTTTTTTGCTAAGTTTGGATTTGTCAAAATGTCAAAAATGATTCAAACAACCCCCCTCCCCCACAAATCAAACCTGGGCAAACATCCCTATTCATTAAAAAAAAATGATTAAAAAAAGATTTTAAAAAATGCAATAAGGATATACATTGCTTTAGCAATCTAAATGTCATTCTAGTTTGAGTTCTTGTCCTTTAATAAATCAGAAAATGCATTGTATTTTTATTGACTTTTTCCATCACTTGGAAACATGCAATCAACTTAATCAAAGGTGTGTAGTCACAATCTTCTGATGCTGTGCCTTGGGGTTATCTGAGCTCTTCAGCTTTTAATGCTCCCTAGAACAATGTAGAGTCTACAATCCAGACAACTGATCTCTGTGGGGACTCGGATCTCTGTACTCATTGATACTTTTTTTCGCTTTGATTGTTTCCCCTTAGTCTATTGCATAGGCTTGCTAGTCAGTACATTTGAAAATTCCATGTAACAGCATGGTCGATTTTCTTTGTATCCATGCGTTCACAAAGTCCTATGTTTCTTTATGAAAGCTTCTCTGTAAAGTCACTTCCTGTGTTGTCATCCTGTCACATGTGCGTCTGGTGGGGACTATAAGGCCTCATGTACACTGCTGCTGATAAGCAGATGTAGCACTGCCCCCTAAAGGACTGCTGAGAATTAGACTTTCTGGATTCACCTGGGTTACCCTTAGCAATGGACAGCAGACAAACAGCATGGAAAGTCCTTGTCTCAGTCAATAATCAATCCAGGGGGTGTTGTTTTTTTTTGTTTTTATTTGGAACTGGCATAGGAAAAAGGATGAGTGGGATTATACATCTATGAACTATGCATAATCTTGAGGACAACTAGCTGTAGTGTGCAGCAAGGCTGCTGCTTCACCTTGCCACCGAAGTGAAGATAATGTAGAAAGTTCCTGTTTAGATCATTCTCTTCAGGGTTCTAACTTGTCACCCCTTTACTTTCACTGCCTGTGTGTGCTGACACCCGTACACTGACTCTATCCACTGGAGTGGTCCCCTTCCTGGGCAAACCCCTTGGCAAGCTTCCCTGTACTCACGGACACTGTTTTTCCAGAGTTGCTCTGCCGTCTACTCCACCAGTCACCTTTCCTGGACCTCTGGATTCAGCACCACACTTCCTGTCCACAAGGCCGACCGCCTGTGACCACCATCCACAGCAAACAGGAGGAGAGACAGCTGTCACCCTCCTCCTGGGACCTGGCTTCCCACCCAAAGTCACCCTGCCACATGTACCCTTGGCTTTTATAACATATCCCAGGATGCACCACTGTCTGTGCCAACCCACAGGGACAGTTACAAAGCCTGTGTGTCATTGGCTGGGTTGACTCCACTGTCCAACAAGCTCCCCTATTGGACACGGTGGGGACACTCCCTCAGACCAGATGAATGACACCCTGGACACATGCAACAGGCCTGACTAGAAATCCTGCTCTCATGATAAGCAGACAGAGCAACTAGGTTTTTCCTGCCACTCTCCTGATAAGCAGGCAGAGCAAATTACACTCCCTACCTAGCACCTATCTAGGAGGGTGCTACACAGAAGTTTGGGAGCAGTTGGGCGTTTTTTTTCAGCAATCCCTGAACTCTTCTCTTTGTTATCTTATGTGTCCATGTACACTCAGTCCAGGGATGTGCAGTGAGGTCAGTTGCTGATGAGGCACTGGCTAGTATCAGGGCCAGATACAACCCCCACATTATTTAGTGAATAAACCCAACATCACCATTTAGTGAATAAACCCCACATCCCCATTTAGTGAATAAACCCCCACATCACCATTTAGTGAATAAACCCCCACATTACCATTTAGTGACTAAACCCCCACATCACCATTTATTGACTAAACCCCCCATATCACCATTTAGTGAATAACCCCTCACATCACCATTTAGTGAATAACCCCCACATCACCATTTAGTGACTAAACCCCCACATCACCATTTATTGACTAAACCCCCACATCATCATTTAGTGAATAAACCCCCACATCACCATTTAATGACTAAATCCCCACATTACCATTTAGTGACTTAACCCCCACATCACCATTTAGTGAATAAACCCCCCACATCACCATTTAATGACTAAATCCCCACATTACCATTTAGTGACTTAATCCCCACATCACCATTTAGTGAATAAACCCCTGTCATGATTGACCACGCCCACGGCAACTAGCTAACCGAGACGTGGTTTTGTGACTGGGGAGTATAAGGGAATAAGGGAAACTCCTACTGAGTAATAAGACTGGCTGTGACACCTTCACAGCCCGCACTGCCTTTGGCCACCACTAGAGGGAGACTCCACTCCAATCCAGCTGGGTGACCACACACAGGCAGGTGCAAATCTTACATACAATCTGGTGCACTGTAAGGGTTGGGGAGCAGTCTAGCAATTATCACACACTACTAGGATTCCTCCAGCTATCCTACAAGCTAGAACCCCAGTGTTAATCACTCTTCCCACTGTCCACACACCTACACACCACAAACGATAGCCTGCCACCACCCAAAAGTTTGTCCGCAGACTGGTCTGCTGGGCCACCACACACACACAGATCTCCGTCTAGTTTGCAATCGGCATGCAATCTGCCAACACGCAGTGCAATTGCATACAGATTGGCATGTAGCTTAGACCAAGCAATTAGGCACTAAAATGCAACAATCTCTCCAGAGATATAAGTCCTAGCTTAGTACACAGAAGTCACGTATTAATTGTATAATTTAATATCCCGAAAGTGGGCAGTGCATAAAAAATATATACAAAGCAAAAGGAGTTACAAAAAATACAAAAAAGATAAAAAGACACACAATTGGCAATTTGCTATGAAAATAAAAAAGGAATAAAAACAGAAATAAACTTTACCAAAGCTTATCCCTTGGAAGAAGCATACCGGAAATCGTGTGGGGACTCCCCAGTTTAGAACTGGCTTCATGGAAGAACAATGTCCATATCTCAGGTTCCCCAATTTATTGGAATAGGAGGTTTTGTGTTCTGAACTGACCAGAGTCGAATTGACCCAGAACGGCGCTGACCGCTGAGTCAGGGATAGGAATTCTGACACCAGCGCATCGTTCTGATCGTGACAGTTCCAAACACTGCTTGCCTGCCACAATCAGGCGCCATATAACGGTTTTGTGCGTTTCTCTAGGATTCTACACATGCTACAGACACAGATTTACATGTACATGTAGCCCAACATGTGAACCATAAGAAGGAATTATTTTCATCTCTCTGCCACTAATATTTCACCTATTATGAGAGATAAAATACATTCCTTTGATCTGATGATACTAATCAAAGCTTGCAGACTGTTTGGAGCCTATCATCGCCCCTTGCGGATCCCCGCAGCCAAGATGACCAGCAGCTCTCTTTGAGGCTTCAGGAAGGTGACAACTTTGGTTCACTTGTGTGGGAGACTTTAATTGGCAACCACGCAATTGGCTCTAACCTCAAACGCTCATAACCATTGCTGAAGGCACATAAATGCAGTATGTAAAAGCTGTAAAACTTTCACGGTTTCCAGCTGTCAAGTTTCCAGAATTCAGGAAAGGTTTTCAATTGCCCTGTGTACATGTGCCCCTAAGCCAGTGCCCAATATGTTTTTGTTTACAAATTATTTTTTTCGGTGGTACAAGTAAATACAGCACATCAATAATAATGCATTGTAAAAAGGTGGAAAAGGTATGAAATTGTATTACATTTGAATAAAAAAAATTGCAGATCGGGTTTGTAGAAACATCATAACACATATATACAGATAATACAATAATAGGGATTGAAGGACTTCCAGTGGTAGGCGATTAGCCAGTGTATGGCGACACTTATGGATAAGTCTCATATGCGGGATAGAAATCCCTGGAATGGGCGTAAATAATAGACCAGTGGTTCTTAACCTTGTTGGAGGTACTGAACCCCACCAGTTTCATATGCGCCTTCACCGAACCCTTCTTAATTGGAAAAATAAAATATGATTTTTTCAAATTCAAAACATAGGTATATATTTAGGAAGGTATATATTTATACATAGTTGCACAAAATGAAAAAAACCATTTCATTAACACTGACCGCTGACCATTTGCATTAACACTGACCGCTGACCATTTGCATTAACACTGACCGCTGACCATTTGCATTAACACTGACTGCTGACCATTTGCATTAACACTGACCGCTGACCATTTGCATTAACACTGACCGCTGACCATTTGCATTAACACTGACTGCTGACCATTTGCATTAACACTGACCGCTGACCATTTGCATTAACACTGACCGCTGACCATTTGCATTAATACTGAGCACGGACCATTTGCATTAATACTGAGCACGGACCATTTGCATTAATACTGAGCACTGACCATTTGCATTACCAACCAACTAACCAAAAAAAAAAAAGGCTCTCCTAACTTAAAAAAAAAAAAAAAATGCCATACCAATACTGCACACTCACTCACTGTGTATAACTGTTATACACAGTGGGTGGGCGCCTCTTTAGTAAAACACTTCTCTGCAGAGAACACCACACCACCACATCTACCTACCTTAGTCCTCCTGATTCTGGGCTGGCTGCTGCGCTGGCCTAGTAGTGCGTGGCCTGCTCTGGCCTGGGTCTGGTGCCAGACTGGTGTCAGACTCACTCAGTGAGTCACTTGAGTGAGCCACCACTCACTAAGCCTCCTCCTAGGCCTAGGAGGTGGACCTCTCTCCCCTCTAGTCTCCGAGTCCCCGCTCTCACTCTGCTCAGTCTGTCCTTGTCCTCGCCGTCAGTGCACTGACTCACAGTGTGTCAGTGTCACATGACATGTGAATCACTCCGCCAGGTCCGGTCTCTGTACTGGGGGTATGTTGTGTGTTTCCATGATGACGGCGCGGAGCGGGAGCGGAAGGACACTCCCGAAATTGGAGAAATAGTCCCTGAAAGCGAAGTGGTACTAGCGGAGGGTGTGTGTCATCACGAATCATATGAGTCCTCTGCCGAACCCCAGAGACTGACTCACCGAACCCCTGGGGTTCGATCGAACCCAGGTTAAGAACCACTGTAATAGACAGTTAGTTAGGGAAAGGTGAATATGGTTGACAGCGATAGTAGAAGCAACATTTCCCAACTGACCCCAAATATAAGATATTTTCTCATATTCCCAAAAAATATAAAAGAAAGAGCCTGAGGTTGGGCATCCTCTAAGCCGGGGGAACTGATGGAAAATTAGCGTGTAATTTGTTAGGTGTGAAATACCATCTAGTAAAAAGTTTAGTAGCTCTTTCTCGAACCGTAAGTGTTTCTTCCTGGTTTACATAGAATGGGCGATTTCTTCTGGTGAATCAATAAAAAATTTTCACAGGTACTATTGTGGAGGGATCTGGGGGTCTAAAAGACCCCAAACCCCTCCTCTTCACTTAAAAGCATTCAAAACGCCAATTTTTTAAAATTTGCTGCCAAGTAGCTGGAAGTTATGTCATGACATCACTTCCGGGTTTTTTACATGGAGACCTGATCAGAGCCGAATGCGGCTTTGATCGTGTCTTCTCTTTGGCGGCCATGCAGGTAGGATGCCCGGGTCTCCCGGTGGGACAGGAGACCCGGGCGAGCCGCGGAAGGTGGCAGGAGGGGGGAGAGATCCCCTCCCGCTCCTTGTAATGACAGCCGAGCATCTTCTCAGCCGCATCGGTTGTCATTACAAGACAGCCGACCGTCGGCTATGGACGCCTCTAGCTGCAAGCATCACTCCGGTATAGCACTTTCCCGAAATATCTGCAATATTGGTAACCTCAGGGGCCGATTCTAATATATCGGGGAAAGTGCTTATAGGCCCTCGATATATCGGCATTGCCGATAATTGGTCGATCCCTACTAATTACCCTATTTAAATGTATTAAAACCTCTTTATTCACTACTTTCCCATCCCTTCAAGCCAGTGCCCAATATATAAGGAGACAAAGAAAGCAATTGCCTCAGGCCCCCTCCCAGAAGGGGTCCCCTCTATAATAAAATATGATAATTGAAAAAATGTTTGTTTTGTTATAATGTTCTGTAGTTGGGAAGCAAAATTTTGCATGTAATCATCTGTAAAAGTAAACAACTTTACCCTGTTATGTTGTATCAGTTTTAGGAAAATGTTGGTGGCTCAAGCAAACCAGGCATCGAACATTTACGCCCCTAGATAAGGACAAAATAAGTGTGGCTCTATTTTATTAAGACAATGCGTGAACTGAGCCAAACAGTATGTATACCAGTGCTGATGTGTGCCTAAAATACAATGAAAAGTTATGGTTTTTCCAACCAGATAAAGGTAAACATTCACTCAAAACCAAATGGTTGTGTAAACCAGTGTTTCTCAACCATTTTTTAGTGGAGACACCCTTCAAAATTATAGACTATCTCAAGGCACCCTTCAAAATTATGGACTATCTCAAGGCACCCTTCAAAATTATAGACAATCTCAAGGCACCCTTTAAAATTATAGACAATCTCAAGGCACCCTTTCAAATTATGGACAATCTCAAGGCACCCTTCAAAATTATAGACAATCTCAAGGCACCCTTCAAAATTATAGACAATCTTAAGGCACCCTTCAAAATTATAGACAATCTCATGGCACCCTTTCAAATTATGGACAATCTCAAAGCACCCTTCAAAATTATAGACAATTTCAAGGCACCCTTTCAAATTATGGACAATCTCAAAGCACCCTTCAAAATTATAGACAATCTCAAGGCACCCTTTAAAATTATGGAGGCACCCCATCCTAAAATGATTTTAATAACTTTACACAATGCAGGAACATGCACATGTAGGACACCCAACTTTAGAGGTGATTTATTCTTCCAAAGCAAATACACTTTTGCACAATGGTACTGACTAGTATTCCAATGCCTCTCTTCTCCCTCAATTTCTCTCCATCAGTCAGCTAATGTGACGCCAGTGCTGAGGGAGTGGGACACAGGAGGGTCATACATAATTTTTAGGCATTTTGACAAGGCACCCCTGAAGAAACTTCAAGACACCCCAGGGTGCCCTGACTGAAAAAGTCTGGTGTAACCCATTAAAGTGCCTCTGCATAAAAATAAACCAAACGCAAAACATAAAAAAAATTCATCAACATATGTGCATAAAAAATCCATCAAAATCATTAAATTGAAATAATATCTATTAAAGTGCTAATGCATAAAAAGTAAACTGGATGATACATATAACAATAAGTTCTTATAAAAACATAAAAAGGGTGATTGCAGACCAGGATTGTAGCTAACAAAGTATTGTATTTACTAAAGTGTATATTGACCACCTGACTGGGGTCAAAAGCTTCTGGTAAGCCTGCCTTTTGTCACACTAGGGTGGCATTTTATGCATTAGCACTTTAATGGATATTATTGCCGTTTAATGATTTTGATGAAATGTATTTATGCACATGGCCCTAAATAACAAGCGCTGCACCTTTTTGTCCTTATACTGTGATACATTCTACCTGCGTATTGTGCTAGAAGCTTTTCTTTTTTTTTTTTTAACACTTTTTGGCCTTTAGTACATATTTTCTTTTCTTTTTATTGTACCCTAAGGAAGATAGCCTGTGATTTTTGAAGTTGAAGTTTGCTGTGTAGATTGCTGGTTTAGCTATTGTTATCCATGGAAAATAAATAGCACATTGCAGCATTACAAAGTTCTTTGTAATTTGTCTTACCTAAAAATCTATTTTTTTCTGGCATGTATTTTAGGATGATCAGATGCCCTTGGTTTCCGGGAATAGTCCCTGCTTTTCTGGGGCTGTCCCTGTAAAAAAAATGTCCCCAATTTCTTCTCCCTGTTTGAAAAATTGTGTTAGTGCCCATTCACACTACCACGACTTGTCAGGCGACTTGTCAGCCTGACAAGTCGCGGTCCATTGTGTGCTACAGGAACCATTCTAATAGGAGCGACTCAAGTCGCTCTGACTTAGAAAATAGTTCCTGTACTACTTCGGGGCGACATCGGAGCGACTTGCATTGACATTCATTATATAAAGTCCGTGCAAGTCGCGCCGAAGTCGCGGTGCACGCGACTTCACAGGTCGTCCCCCGAAGTCATGCCGCGGTAGTGTGAACCGGCATTAAGCGCCGGTTCACATATGAGCGACGCTACTTGCAGGGGCGACCTCCGAGATCGCAGTGCGAGCAGCGCGCCGCGACCTCGGAGCGGCCGCCACAGACTTCATAACATTGAAGTCTATGGCGGTCGCCTCCTGGTCGCCCCAGAGAAGCTCCGGACCCTTTTTCTAGGTCGGAGCGACTTGTGTCACTCCTATTAGAACGGGTCCGCAGCTTTCCTATGGGAGGCGACCTGCGGCGACCTGTGAGGCGACCAGGTCGCCTCACAGGTCGCCCTAGTGTGAACCGGGGCTTAAAGTCTTGTTTTTTTTTTTTGTTTGTTTAAAAATAACAAAGATGTTATACTCACCTTCTCTGTGCAGTGGTATTGCACAGAGCAGCCCAGATCCTCCTCTTCCGTCACTCCTGGCCCCTCCCTCCTCCCGAGCGCCCCCACAGCAAGCAGCTTGCTATGGGGTCACCCGAGCCAAGCTGCTGCTCTGTGTGTCCATTCAGACACAGAGGCGCTCGCTGCTGTGTCTCAGATAATCAGGAGATAGAGTACCGAAGTCTCTCGTTCAACATTGCTGGATCAAGATGAGGCTCAGTGCCATGTCAAGCTGACCAATATTTCCCATAGATGCCAATGAGCACTGAAAGCTGAAAATTGGTCTGTTCAGGAAGGGGGTGAAGGGGGCTATATTGTTAAAGGGAACCCCTATGACAGAATAAAACCCCCCCCCAAAAAAAAAATGGCGTGGGGTCCCCCCAAAATCCATACCAGACCCTTATCTGAGCATGCAGCCTGACAGGCCAGGAAAGGGGGGGGGCAGTGAGTGCCCCCCCTCCTGAACCATACCAGGCCACTTGCCCTCAACATGGGGAGGGTGCTTTGGAGTGCCCCCCAAAGCACCCTGTCCCAATGTTGATGGGGACAAGAGCCTCTTCCCGACAACCCTGGGCTGTGGCCTGCGGGTGAGGGCCCCCCAGATCCCACCTCTCCCATGTGAATGGGTATCGTGTGAATAGTAAAAAAAAAATAAAATAAAAAAGAAATGCTTCTGCCTCTTGGGAGGCCTCCCGCCGTCTGCCTTCTCTTCGCTTTGACAGCTCGCCAGAAGGGAGCAGTGCCACCGGTGACATGGCTGGGTGACCCCGCCCCTTTCCCATATAAGAGCTGTCAAAGCAGAGAGAAGGCAGATGGCAGAAGGCCTCCCAAGAGGCAGAAGCGTAATTTTTTTTCCGGGTCTGGCAGGCATCATGATTGACAATGGATTTACATTGAGGGGCATTATTTTTTTATTTTTTAATAAAGGACTTATCAAAAACTGTATCCTTTGCTTCTTACTTTTTGACACTTTTTTGGTAAATGGGTAGGGGTACTATGTACCCGATATCCATTCACATAGGAGGGGGTGGGATCTGGGGGCCCCCTTGTTAAAGGGAGCATCCAGATTCAGATAAGCCCCCCACCCTCAGACCCTAAAAACCACAGCCCAGGGTTGTCGGGAAGAGGCCCTTGTCCCCATCAATCAGGTGCTTTGGGATTGGGGCAAATCACCATCCCCATGTTGAGGGCTTGTGGACTGGTATGGTTCAGGAGGGGGGTGCGCTCGCTCATCCCCCCCTTTCTTGACCTGTCAGGCTGCATGCTTGGAGAAGGGTCTGGTAAAGATTTTAGGGGGTTCCCTTTTAAATCCATACAAGTCCCGAAGGGGCCTAGTATGGACTAGATTGGGGACTCCATGCCATTTTTTTTTTTCATTTTTTTTATCTGTATTGCCGGGAGCCGGCAATACATTACAGCAGCCAGCAAATTTAAATGCCATTTTTTCATTTAGAAATGTCAGTATTGCTGCAGCAAGCTCCATACATCTTACAGATGTACCACTTTACAGGCACATCGAGGGGATCCCCCAGGCACGATGTTTAAAGGAATTTTTCATTTTTATTGTTTCACTTAAAGAATTATAAATATTACTACTTCTTAAAAAACTATTGTTTAAAAGAAAAATATTTTGCATTGATACATGTCCCCCAGGGCAGTACCCAGGTCCCCATACATATTTTATGGCAATAACTTGCATATAAACCTTTAAAATGAGTTTGCATGTTCGCTGTTTTCCCTGTTCGAGATGTTCTGGTGCAAACCGAATAGGGAGGTGTTTGGCCCATCACTATTCAAATGTTTACTTAATTTAATCTCATTCACTAAGATAAATTTAAATTAACTGAAAGTGAACACGCTCAGCTCTTTTAATAAATTAGAGTCTGCTTCTCTAAAACTAGAAGATCACATTTTGAACTGTGGTGCTTCAAGAGGATCTTGAAAATCAGCTGGATGGACATAGATCAAAATAAAGATGCAAAATGTTAGTGATGCAAAACCATGTCTGTTGGAAGAATTATTGAAGAGAAAATGTCAATTTTTTGACCGAAGAGCAAGAAACTTGGCTGGAAAAGAGCTATGCAAATTTTTGAAAGAGAGCAGAGTAAGAACAGGGAAAGGAAGAAGAATAGCATCGTGGATGGATGACATGCAGGAAATGGCAGGTAGTCATGACATAAAGCAGAACTTTAACCTGACAAAAGACAGAGGCAAATGTAAAGCAATGGTGGAAGAAAGGTTTTCCAGGTTTGAAATTCACCAAAGATGTAAAGTCATGGTATTGATAGAAAAAAAGACTCTACCGGGTATAATACTCCAAGCAGATAACAGAGCTTGCTAATGTGTTCAGTGCACCATATACAACATAAACATCAAAACAAAATTAACACTGATACTCAATATCTACAATATTTAAACTATTACAAGATGAATTGCTTCCTCCTTCTACAGATAGAATTTTTGAAAAGTGGCATATAGACTTTCCTGGATTAGAGTTTTCACATCTGATACTTCAGGGCTATAGGCTTATCAGAACACTTACGGTGAATGAAATATGGAGAGAGACTCAATTTAAATGTATCCATAAAGCCTATATTCCAGCCCTCTTCACTAAAGACAAGAGAACTAAAGCTATATGTCCTCTCTGTAAGTCAATGAGGCCCACATTGGCTCATAGATTCTGGCACTGTCCAAGAGTGATTCCATTCTGGGACAGAGTAGCGCACTATGCTAATGTGGTAATGAATACTGACCTACGGAAATCTCCGCACCTTATGCTATTTGGAATTAATTTGCCAAATAACACTGTTCAGGCAAACCTATCACCTACTGTCCCTTCGTGGACACACCTATGTTTTCTGGCGGCAAAGAGGACCATCTTAAAATCATGGATCCAGCCTAGTCCCCCTACATTACCTGCTCTTAAACGGGAGCTCCGGTCATTATTGTATAAGGAACGTATGGATACAGTCTTACAACATTATATCTCTACAAAAATGTTCTTTGACAAATGGCAATCCTTTATAGAGCAAGAACTTGCGGATGTGGACATTCAATATTTTATGAAACCTTTCAGATATACGGATTGGTACTTAAAGGCAGAAATAGAACGAACTTTGGGAAAATTAAAGATAAGTGATTCGTAGGTTTGAACAATATAACCATCCTCCTTTCCAAGTCGACTTACCGACTTATTTTCTGCTAATACTAAGGTATTACATGGATGTATGCAGTGTTGATGGACCAACACTTTGGGATATACATGGGAATACCCATCTCCAATAGCAATAGAAAGAAAAGAAACAAAAAAAAAAAAATATTAATCAATCGGACCAGCCTATGTCAATATGTTAAGATGTTGAGAAATTATGTTCTTCCCCTCTTTCTTCCCCCCCCCCCTTCCCCCTTTTTTTTCTTTTTTCTCTCTTTGTTTTATTATAGAGCATAGATTTTGATACTGCGATTATTCTTCCTTTTATGTTTGTATGACTTGTTGGTTATAAAAAATTCAAAAAAAAAAAAACAAAAAAACAAAATTAACTGTGCAACATAACAAGTGAAAATATCTGTGCAACACCATATACTTCTATGATGCATGAAAAAAACAGATACAAGAAAAGTCCAAGTGAATGATAAAAAGTGAAGAAGACCATCCATAAAGGAAAGGAAACTCCCTCTGTGTCCTTATAAAAACAGTGCACTCCTGCTGTCATAGTGAATCAATATGTCCCAACCATGGATGGATTCCATCCAATTTTAAAAAACGGAGAGCGACCTCCACTTCCTGTGATAACATGAGGTCGTTTTTATTTGATTAAAAATCCCATCAGGGCCATAAAACTACATACAATAAAATGTAATAAGAGAAAAAAACTCTCCCGTGGGGGTTACTGCACAAGCCAGACCCGCCAGTGGTGTGCATCTCAGCTTGACGCGTTTTGTCATCAAACATGACATCTTCAAAAGTAATGGTATTGGTATAGATAACGGGCAAAGTAATATTGTCTTTTTAAGAAAGCGATATATACATGATATATGTTTAGGTCCCATTCACACCTTAGTGTTTTGTAGCTCGCAGTTTCAAAGCTCCAAAATTCTCAACTAACAAATTCACATTTAATTAAATGGTGGCCATTTACCTATGAGCACTCAGGCACCTGTAGCTTAAAGCCTGATGCTCCAAAAGCATGTGAGATACTTTTGAGGCAGATTGGGGATCTTTTGCCCCATATACTTCAATAGGATTGCCAGTACACGCTCAAATAAAACATTTTCAAGCCGTTTTTAAGGGATATTTTAGTCTGTAAGATCTGGTCCAGGCTCCTACAGCTTTCTATTGGCTAAGAAAAAAATGCCTGGAGCTTGAATACGCATGTAAAAAACTTGAAGTGCATTTCTAAAACACTCATATACACGTATAAAAATGCTCAAATAAAAATGCCTGAAAGAGGCTAAAAACCTCTCTGCTCTGCTCAGGGGCGAATGCAGTCTTTGGCTGCATCTGTGCTATACATAGGGCTGCCAACTTTTTGGGAAAAAGTATTATTAATATTAATATTATATAGGATTTATATAGCAGCAACAGTTTTCACATCACTGTAAAAAATAAAAAAAAGACAGAGTTATAATACAATTCAAGACAAAGGGGTTAGAAAGGCCCTGCTCATGAGAGATTGCAATCTAAAGAATAGGGCAATACCCTACCCTTCAATAAACAAAAGGGAATGAGTTGCGCAAGAGAGTAAAATTTATTTGTTAGCTAGAGGGGATGAGTATTCAAATATTGTCTAATGGTGGACAGAAGTTGGAAATAACCAGACAGATTGGGGTAGGGAGATCCAAAGGGATGGAGAAGCTCTGGAGAACTTCTGGATGCGAGCATTGGCAGACATAACAAGGGAAATAGTGCACAGGGGGTCTTAATAGCAGCAAGGAAGATGGTTTTGTTGATATTTTGAAATTAGGTTGATCAAATAGCTAGAGCCAGGGTTGTGGCTAGCTTTGAAAGTTCTTAATTTATATTTAATTTTATTCGATGGGTGATCGGAAACCAGTGGAGGGATTTGGATGCAAGGTCGGTATGGCGGGTGAGTCTGGCAGCAGCATTCATGATGTAGAGCAGTGGCCTCCAAACTGCGGCCCGGGTGCCAGATGTGGCCCTTTGCTTGCTTTTATGTGGCCCGTGGGGCACTATTTCATCCACCGATACCAACAATGGGGTGTAATTACCGCCCCCCCCCCCCTGACACCAGTGACAGGACACAATTCCTCCCAATGACACCAACGATGGGGCATGTTTTCTTCCAACGACACCAATGATGAGACACAATTCCTCCCAATGACATCAATGATGGGGCATGATTCCTCCCAACGACACCAGTAACAGGGCCCTATTCTATTCCTCCCACTGACACCAACAATGGGGCATGTTTTCTTCCAATGACACCAATGATGAGACACAATTCCTCCCAATGACACCAATGATGGGGCATGATTGCACCAATAATGGGGCCCTATTCCTCCCACTGACACCAATAATGGGGCATGATTCCTCCCAATGACACCAATGATGGGACACAATTCCTCCCACTGACATCAAGGATGGGGCACGATTTCTTCCAATGACATCAACGATGGGACACCATTTTTATCTACATTTCAAGACCTATTTGGGGTAACAATGTTTTCGACTGACATCAACGATAGGACACAATTCCTCCCAATGACACCAATGATGGGACACATTTCCTCCTACTGACACCAAAGATGGGGCATTGGTTTTTCCCATTGATATCGGGACATTTTCTACTTCCAATGGCCACAGTCCCCCCCCCCCCCCAAGTTTGAAGAACAGTAAACTGGCCCATTGTTTAGAAAGTTTGGAGACCCCTGATGTAGAGGAAGGCCAATCAGGAGGGAGTTACAATAGTCAAGGCGAGCTATAACAAGGAAGCAAATTAGTAGCTTGGTGGGGTTGTTCGTTAAGAAGAGGTATATTTTGGAAATGTTACAGAGGCGAAGGTGCTGAGATTTGGACATTGATTTAGATGTGGATCTGAAAGGAGAGGACAGAGTTCTGGATTACATCTAGCACCCTGGTATGAAGGGAAAGAAGGATAGCTATGTTTATATTTTTGATCGAAAAGTCTGCAGAATGGGTATGAGGGGGAACTTAAAAGACTGGATTTATAGTCTCTGACTCATTAATAGGACTGGCAACAGGTCCAGCAAGTCCTATTTGCTGTATGTAGGCTTGTAAAAAAGCCAGGTGGCAACCAGAGCTCTACACCAGGGATCTCCAAACTACGGCCCTCCAGCTGTTTCAGGACTACACATCCCATGAGGCACTGCTAAACTGACATTTACAGACATTGCTAGGCATGATGGGGATTGTAGTTCCTGAACAACTGGAGGGCCATAGTTTCGGAGACCCCTGCTCTACACCATGCACTACTTTATAAATAATCCCCAAAATGTGGAGTGAATTCATAATAGAGTTTCAAGCTACTTAAAAAGCTCCATATGCAAAAATTTTAAATTCTCTCAACTGTGCGGCTGGATAAATATAGTACCTGGCCTTAGAAACCTCATGTTCATTCATGTGAGGGTGCCTTTTATATGTGCTTTGCATCTTAAACTAAAAGCTGCGGTTAATGTGCTCACTGATGCTCAAAGTAAGATAAATACAAAGTTCTCTAGAAATGAGCAAGAGATATGTCGTTCCAGGAAAACTGGCACATCCCTATTTAATCCTCTCATGTAGCTGTGATGATAATGTGATTGAGAGCACGTGAACTCGTCCCCTGCTCTGAGTGGGGTCACCAGGGTCCATCATGCTGTTTGTTCACTGTCTTTGTTCTTCTGTCACTTTCTTCTTTATTGCTTTTCACTACTAGAAGAAAGGTGAAAAGGTAGACAGGCTGAAAACATAAATGTAATGGATAAAAAGACAGGGAAATGCAGAGAAGTGTGAAATACCCTAAAATCCACAGAAGGGAAATGCCTTGGCAGAGCTTTGTGCAGTTACGTTAAAAAAAAAAAAAAAAAAAAAAACATAATACGTATTTATAAATACAAGTGTAAAGTACCTGAATCTGTTTTACAATCAGCCTCCCATTATTCCCTGTACAGCAGCACTCAGACTGGCAGAGGGAGGGGCAGCCAATCAGGCTCTAAAACATGCACAGGTGCGGCCAAGGAACAGGTGGTGCTAGGGATGACTCCATCTGTCTGCTTCTACTCCTTCAGTGCTCAATTAAAGACTAGGAGGGGAAGTGACCAAACTATGATGCTTAAAGCGTAAGTCCACTTTTGTTAACCACATACTGCCCGCCCACCGTCAAATGACGGCGGAGCGGTGCAGCTATTGTTCTGGGACACCGTCATATGACGGCACACCTGAACGGCCCCTCTCCTGTGCCCGCGATCTTGGTAAAGAGCCAATCACAGCCGGTCACATGTAAATGAGGAAGTGCCATTTATCGGCACTCCTCGCCTCACACTGTCAGATAGGGTTTCCATCTGTCTGGATTTCACGGACAGGATCAGATTAGATAGAAGCGGGTGTCGGCGGATATGTCACCGCTGACATCCGCTGCCCCATAGAGGTACATGGAGCATCCGATCAGGTCTGTCTGAAAAACTGACAGGCGTGTGAAAGGGGCTTTACAGTTCAACACTGACACACATTTGTGGCAAGTTATCCTTGATATCTGGAATATTAGGCAAGAAATGGGGTTCCCCTTGTGGGACTTTATAGGCACATAAAATATATGAAAATATATGAAAAGAGGTAATTTAAAAAATAATATTATTTTATTATAAACACAGAAATATAATATAATGATTAAAATTTAAGGAAGTTGAAAAACTAAATACACGTCCGCTATCCCAACCTAACATCTCTCAAGCACAAAGAGAGGCGATTAACAACTTGGCAACTAATAAATCTATCACCATCAAGCAGGCTGATAAAGGGGGGAACATTGTGATAATGGACAATACCCAATACACCAAAATGTGTACAAATATTTTAAATAATACCAATTGGTATAGGCGTATCACACCAGATATAGTTACCAAGTATAACTTGGAATTTTATCAGTTGGTGAATACTGCCTACCTTAACAACGTTTTTTCTAAAGACACTTGGAATTTTGTCCGCACTAAATTTCCTGTCACCCCCACATTTTATGGCCTCCCAAAGGTACACAAAAGTACCACGGACCCTCCCGGAAGACCGATTATTTCGGGATGCGGATCTATTACAGACAACGCAAGTAAGCTAGTTGATGCATATCTTCAACCCCTTGTCCATAAGTTACCTTCCTTTACAAAGGACACTATTCATTTCATCAATAAAATTAAGGACCTCTGGATACCCCCTACTGCGATTTTAGTCACCATCGATGTAGAGGCTCTCTACAGCTCAATCCCCCACTCCAGGGGTATTGCAGCTGTGAAGCATATTATATCTGGTCAGGACCCACTGGATGCCTATGGCGAGTTTATGCTGGACCTATTGTTGCATATCCTCACGCATAATGTGTTTACATTTAATGGTTCCCACTACCTCCAGGTACAGGGGGTAGCGATGGGCACTTGTTGTGCCCCGTCATACGCCAACCTGTACCTGGGGGAGTGGGAACATTTTCTTTTGGATGATGACACGATGTCGATGTACACTGGTCACATCCTTTTTTGGACCAGGTACATCGACGACGTGTTCCTCATCTGGGATGGTCCTATAGAATCCCTCCAAGCCTTCTTAGTTCATTTGAACAACAACGACTTTAACCTTTCATTTACAATGAACATGGACTCTGATCGGATTACCTTCCTCGATGTCGAGATTACACGTAGTGGTAATGAAACCCTACAGAGTAACCTCTACCGCAAACCCACCGCGGGAAACACAATATTGCATGGATCAAGCTTCCACCCTACCCCTCTACTTAGATCAATTCCCACTAGTCAGTATTTGAGGCTAAGACGAAATTGTTCAGACCTCAAACTGTTCCAAGCGGCTGCCGACGCCCTCCAAAAACGTCTATTACGTAGGGGTTATTCTAAAAAATCGCTAAAACAAGCTTACCAACGAGCCCTTAAGAGTGATAGAGATATACTATTAGCCCCAAAAACACCAGTGGGTCCTAGAAAGGAAGACACAATAAGGATTATAACTCCCTATAATCAACAACATCAAAAAATTAGACGCATTGTCTCCAAACACTGGCACCTATTGGCCTCGGATCCTATATTGGGCCAATATGTGTCAGATACACCTAATTTCACCTACAAAAGAGCTCCAGCATTGAGAGACAAAATAGTTCGTAGCGAGTTCCGCGACACTGATATGTCCACCTGTTGCAAATATAGAGGGACATACATGTGCGGCAATTGCAAATATTGTGGCTACATGTTTACACAAAGATCCCCCATATTGCCCAATGGAGATGTCCATCGACCTAAGCACTTTGCCAATTGCCGCACGATGGGCGTGGTTTATCTCCTACTTTGTTCTTGCCAGTGTTTTTACATTGGCAAGACCAAACAGGAGTTTTGGCAATGCGCATACCGTCATCTTTTAAGCATGAGGAAAGCGGACCCTGAGTTACCTTTGGGTAGACATGTGGCTACGGTACATGCCGGCAAAATGCCTAAGGTTAAGTTCTTGATTCTTGACCGAGTTCACCCCGCCCCTAGAGGAGGGGACTGTAACAAGTCCCTCCTCCAACTTGAACTAAGGTGGATCTATTTGCTCAGGGCCACTGAGCCCCCAGGACTTAATGGATCCCTATCGTTTAAGCCCTTTCTTGAGGGTTTTAACTCTGGAGGAATGGAGATTTAATTCTCTCCGTTTTAACCAGACGGCCATTCACCCTTAATCATATTTGGGGCTTCTATAACAACATTATATTATCCTCAGTGTCCACATATTTATATGTTCTACTGTCCTGGTCTCAAGTATATTTATATTGTACCATATTGTATAACATGTAATTCTTCTTAATACAAAAATTATATGTTTTGATATTGTCATGTATAACTATATATGCATGCTTTTTTGATGTTTGCTGTATTGTTATTGACATACATTGCATGCACTTTTCTCTTCCCTGTATGTTGACCTTGTCATTTTGTATTCCAGTGTCTGCAATTGTCTACATCTGCGGGTCGTGTCCTTGCTGATATGTATATGCAATAATCACAATCTTTAATTATTTTTTTGATTGATACAATTATGATATATTTGTTATATTCTTCTTGCATTTTTAAATCAATTTGGCAATTAATTTGGCTTTTGCAAATCCCCTTCAGCAATCCGTGTTGACTCCGGGTCGTGCCCCTCCTTCGGTGGACGTCCCGACACGGGGAGACATATACCGCGCTTGCGTGGTAGTTTGGTCCTATTTCCATCTTCTGTTCCCTTTGCGGTTCAGCTCGGACCAATCGGAAGCCGTAGTGTATCTGCACTTCCGGCCCTGACCCCCGTGTCGGTGGAGCGCAGATGCCGATCCCGCCCACGTTGCGTCATGTGTGACGCATGTTGGTTGTGGGCGGGCTCGGCACCGGGTTTCCAGGAAGCCCTTCCCTTGAAGCCAGCTGATACACGCCTTTTGCTAATCGGCCGGCACTCTTATAGTGCACCTCTCGCAACACACAGCCAGCGCATTTGTTTGCTGGCTGTGGTGCTGAGAGGACGCCGTTTGCTCCACTACTATTAACATCCAGGTATTGACTTTTCATTCAATCTCCTGCCTATTCCTTCCAAAACCTCTTTTTCTTTGATCGGCTCTTTACATGCAGTTACATCTTATTGTGGCCCTATTGCCCTCTTTATGTTGGGCTATTTTTTGGCACACTTTTTGTTATAATGCTTCCTACATATTTACTATATATAGACATGTGGTTACATGCCGACATTCATTAACATATAAATTCCCCCTTTTTTTGCCTATTTTACTATATATATCAACTTATTTAGCCCTGATCTGTCTATTTTTCAGACCGGCGCTACCTATATCCTTGCCATTTCACTTATGTTTAAAGGCTGTTCCTGGCTTCTCCAAATTAAGGACTTCAGACGTCCATTGATTGTGGGCTACACACCTGACCTCAACAGCTGTTGGTTTACTGACCAGTATATTCATCTACCATCTTTCTTATTGCATTCGGTCGCAAGGACACTCGCACCCACCAGATGTTTTTAACCGTGCAGGCTACCTGAGCACAGCTATTTTTCAACCCTGTGAGTACTCGCTAATGTCATCAGAACTACTATGTAAAACTCTAAAGAGTTATGTTGGAATGTTTTCTTCCTAAAGAAACCTTCAAAAATCCTTGGTTTTTATATTTTTTATATTTTCTTATTTATTAGAGTACCGTTTGAACCATCCCCTGAAGAAGAAGCAAATTCCCTTTGGCTTCGAAACATGTTGGGTTTCAGTTCAGTCTACTGTGGTTGATTTACCTGTCTCTCTTCCTTGCCTGTACTGTTTTTAATCATTATATTATATTTCTGTGTTTATAATAAAATAATATTATTTTTCAATTACCTCTTTTCATATATTTTCATATATTTTATGTGCCTATAAAGTCCCACAAGGGGAACCCCATTTCTTGCCTAATATTATTAGGGATGTGGCACACATAAAGCGCTAGGCTGAAGCACCCTTTCTATGATATCTGGAATAGGTTTGGAAAATGCATACTTATGTAGCACTGCCCCCTTAAGAGCTGCTGGTTTTTCACACTTTTAGGTTCCACTGGGTTACCCGTAGCAACTGCATGCAGAATCTTAACACTTTACTTTCTTGGCTCAGTCAATGAACAGTCTAGGGCAGTGATGGCGAACCTTGGCACTCCAGATGTTTTGGAACTATATTCTCCATGATGCTCATGCACTCTGCAGTGTAGTTGAACATCATGGGAACTGTAGTTCCAAAACATCTGGGGTGCCAAGGTTTGCCATCACTGGTCTAGGGGTTGTTGTTTTTATTGTTGGGATACTCCAACACTTGAACTATTCACAATGCTGAGGACTTCTGTCTGAGAATGCGGCAAGGCCGCAGCTTCATCCTGCCTCTAGATGAATCTGAATAATGTTCTTGAGCACTTATCTTCAGGGCACTCGCCTAATATCTCCTTTTTATCCTCCAGCTGACACCGTCCACTGACTAATCTACTCCGGAGTGGCCCCCTTCCTGGTCAGGCCCTTAGACATAATCCTCTGTACTCATAATACTGCTTTCCAGGTTCTCCAGTGCCTCAACTCCTTCAGTCAGCTCTCCTGGACCTCTGGGTTCAGCTCCACACTTCTGGCTCGCCAGGCCGACTGCCTGTGACCATACTCCAACCACTGCAGAAGAGGAGGCAGACGCCACCCTCCTTCTGGGACTCTGCTCACCAGCCGAAGACCCTGAGCACATGTGCTCCTGGCTTTTATACTACACCCCACAATGCACAGAGACAGCAGTCTGTGCCAATCCCTGGGGCTGTATCAAAGCCTGTGTACTCATTGGCCAGGTTTCCTCCACTATCCAATGTGCCTCCCCATTGGACCAGTGGGGACACTCCCTCAGACCACACGAATCACACAATGAGCACATTGAGCAGACCTAACTCAGAGATCCTGCTCCCTGTTAAGCAGAGAGAACATAGAATTTACCTGATGCTCCTCTGATAGGCAGACAGAGCCAAAACCTATACTCCCTCTCTAGCACCTACCTAGGAGGGTGCTACACTTATATTAGTTCAAGCTGGCCAGTGCAACTATGGAATAAACCTTAAAGCGGAGTTCCGGCCACAAAAAAAATATTTTCAATGAAAATACCCCCGGGACAGTCAGGGCTAGTACATTCCACAATGGCTAGCCTATGATCTGTCCCGGTTCACACTTACCTGCAAGAAGAATGCGCCTGCACCGGCCCCTCTCGTCCGGTGCAGCGCCGCATTCCTCCACAGCTTCTGGGCATGCCCGAATGGGGCCGGTGCCGTCGCATTGATTCCTGGGAGCGATGACGTTCAGCTCCCAGGAATCATTGCAAACCGGAAGTGACGGCGCGGGCTGCGGCCGCCGAGGGAAGAAGTGGAAGAAAGGTGAGTATATCTTTCTACAATAACAAGGTAAGTAAAAAAAAAAAATCCTAACTATCCATTTCCTTTTCAGGTGAAGAAAAGCAAGCGGATGGCCATAAAATCGATTACTGTATATACTCAAGTATAAGCCAAGTTTTTCAGCACATTTTTTTGTGCTGAAAACGTCCCCCTCGACTTATACTCGAGTCAACAAAAAAAAAAGTTCCCGGCCGCTCCGACGTGTTTAAGATTTAAAAATGGCTCCGCCCGGCGTATACATGTCCCCGCGCATGTGCCGCCACCGCTCTGGACAGGCCGGAAATAGCCGAACGTATACCAGCTGTCCCGAGCGGTGGCGGCGCGTGCGCAATGACGTGTCGGGGCCGGGCGGCGCCATTTTTAAAATGAAGGCGCCTCTGGAACAGGTAAGTGAGACAGCCGCACTAGTATGCCCGCAACCTCTTGTACCATGCCTGCCACCCTGAATTCTCCTGTACATGCCAGCCACACTGCATTCTCCTGTACCATGCCAGTCACACTGAATTCTCCTGTACCATGCTTGCCACAGTGAATTCTCCTGTACCATGCCTGCCACACTGAATTCTCCTGTACATGCTTGCCACAGTGAATTATCCTGTACCATGCTTGCCACAGTGAATTCTCCTGTACCATGCCTGCCACACTGAACTCTCCTCTACCATGCCTGCCACACTGAATTCTCCTGTACATGCTTGCCACAGTGAATTCTCCTGTACCATGCTTGCCACCCTGAATTCTCCTGTACATGCCAGCCACACTGCATTCTCCTGTACCATGCTTGCCACCCTGCATTCTCCTGTACCATGCCAGCCACACTGCATTCTCCTGTACCATGCCAGCCACCATGCATTCTCCTGTACCATGCCCGCCACCCTGCATTCTCACCCTAGGCTTATACTCAAGTCAATCATTTTTCCCATCTTTTTGTGGTAAAAGTAGGGGCCTCAGCTTATACTCGGGTCGGCTTATACTCGAGTATATACAGGTATGTCGATTTTGTGGCCGGAACTCAGCTTTAAAGCATCTAAAGTCAAAAGATTTTTGTTTTTAAGTTGTGGGTAGTATAGGAAATGAGCAAAACCTCTGTCAGTTTTTTTTTTTTTTTGCTTTGGGTAGAATGAATGTTGTAGAAACAGTGTAGTCAATTACTGTTGACCTTGTTTAATTTAGGGCAACAAAGTGCCCATTGGCAACTGGTTCTCATTAAGGGCACTTCAACCTGTCAAAGCTTATTATCACCTAGAGCCAATCTGCATTATGTTCTTGGATACACATGCCTGTCAGAGTCACTTTGGCATACGTTGTATATTAACTGTGCATCTGCATTTACAGTTTTCTCATAGTCCCCCTGCAAAGTCACAAACATCAAATACAAATATATGTTCAGCCTTGCAGTGAAGTCTACTTAATGCAGCGTCCTGTGATGGTGTGGCAATGATGCTTACACCTAAACAAAATAGTTCAGCACTAAAACAAAAATACATGGAATAAACATGCACAATATAATCATCCCATAAAGTGTAATCTCATAGCAATGTCCATGAGCAATCTCTACAATTGCGTACAAAACATTCAGGATAAACAAAAGTCCCTCCAGCCATGAAAGTGATGAAGGTAAGATAGGGTAAGTGTCACCAACCAAAATAACACAACCTAGCTTACCAGAGGACGTGTCATCCGTAATAAGAGTGGTCTATTGCGATTTGTTCACAATAACCAACCCAAGGATCTGGGCCTTCCAGGTATCCTCGCCTGCCACTGGATATGCGCCATAGAGATGAATGGATAAAGCCAGGAAATGAAGCCCCCCAACAGGATACTCATGATTTACCAGACATGAAACACAAGGGTAATCCACATGGCATAATATCATAATGACAGTTTATTGATAAAATAAGGAATAACACTATATAGCTTAAAAACAAGCATAAAAGTATGGTTAATCATCCTTCCAAGGAGCAAGATGGCCGACCATCAACTGCGCATACGTA
Source organism: Pelophylax lessonae (assembly GCF_965119305.1). Lineage (NCBI taxonomy): Eukaryota > Metazoa > Chordata > Amphibia > Anura > Ranidae > Pelophylax > Pelophylax lessonae. The sequence goes on along the minus strand of NC_138778.1, from coordinate 46,887,574 downwards.
GTAGCATGTATGCGTGACTCCGCCTGATGTGTTTCGTCAATGTGACGTTGTCTTGTGTTTTTTTGGTTGGAGACACTTACCCTATCTTACTTTCATCACTTTCACGGCTGGAGGAACTTTTTTGCTATGGGATTACACTTTATGGGACAATAATTTTGTGTATGTTTATTTCATGTATTTTTAATTTAGCGCTGCACTTTTTTGTTTATGTATATATATACTGTATGTCAAGTGTAGACATTGTGCACAGCTGCTGTATTTTATTTTATCTTATTTACAATTTTTCTAAGTTTTTGTTTGAATGATGCTGCACTGCTCCTGAAATTAGAGTAGAGTTGCCTCTTTCATATAGACTATGTCTACTAAACTTAGTAGTATAGGGACAAGATTTGGGACTTTTTTAGATTGTTATATAGAGCTTTTAGTTGACCTTTTTAATATGACTTCTGGGAGGGTTGATCCCTTTAATCTCTTCTGGACCACCCCCCGCAGGTTTACTGTGGCAGGGCAGCCCTCCTGCACGAAATTACATACTTGTAGGTGATTTCGTGCACTGGGTCTGGGGTGACCCGCTCCTGCTGTGATTGCAGACATTGGGAGCCGCTCAGTGGGTCCGGCAAACCCAATATTTGCCAGCACCCCGCGATCGTTCTCAGGAGAGGAAAAAGAAAAAGGCGGTCTGGCAATGTAAACAAGCAGACCGCCATTCTGTGAGAGAGGAAGATGGAGATCTTGTGTTTCTGCTAAGCTGGAACACGGATTTCTGTCTTCCCCCAGTTAAAGCACCCCCTGCAGTTAGAAAGCACTCACTAGGAGCACATTTAACCCCTTGATCACCCCTGATGGTACCTCTTCTCTGCCAGTGTCATTAGTACAGTTACAGTGTATATTTTTAGCACTGATCACTGTATTAGTGTCACTGGCCCCCAGTAAAGTGTCAAAAGTGTCGGCATCCAATTTGTCTGTCGCAATGTCATAGTCCCGCTAAAAATCCCTGACCACTACTAGTTAAAATAATTAGATAAATATTCCACAAAAATATCCCATAGTTTGTAGATGCTATAACTTTGCGCAAACCAAAGTGTTGGGATTTTTTTTTTTTTTACCCAAAACATGTATCAGAATACATATTGGCCTAAACTGATGAAGACATTTTACATTTTTTACATTTTTTATTGGGTATGTTTTATAGCATTAGGTAAAATATATATATATTTTTTTCAAAATTATCTGTCTTTTTATGTTTATAGAGCAAAAAATAAAAACAGAGGTGTTTAAATACCACCAAAAGAAACCTCTCTTTATGGGGAAAAAAAAACAACAGATTTTATTTGGGTACAGCGTTGCACGACCGCACAATTGTCAGGTAAGGTAACGCGGCGCCATATTGCAAAAAATGGCCTGGTCATGAAGGGGGGTAAACCTTCCGGGGCTGAAAAGGTTAAAATATCCAACTAAAGAAATCAATTTGTAAATGTTATGTAGTATAGACCACTAAAGAAATGGTTTAAGAAACTTACATATTTCACCATTGCAAGCAAAATAAAATCCTAGTATGCCACAGAACAGAGATGTTGAACTAGATAAAACACAAAAATGCTTTAAGAGGCTTTAGTGGACTCCAAAGAAGGCCATCTTAGCAGGGGAATGGATAAATAATCATTATTGGTTTGACAAAATATACCCATTATGTAAACTACATGGCCAGAGGTTTGTGGACACTTGACCATAACACCTACTGTATATGCGTTTATTGAGCATCCCATTTTAAAACCATTAGCATTAATTTGGAGCTGCTTCCCCATCTCTTTGCTGTCATAATAGCCTCCTCGATTTTAACCGCTTGCCGACCGCCGCACGACTATTTACTGCGGCGGTCAGCCCCGTACAGGCAAAGTGACGTAGGGCTACGTCGCTTGCCTGTGAGCCTCTAGGGGGCAAGCGCGCGCCGCCGGAGGCGCGCTCCCGCCCCTGCTCGTTTCCCTAACAAGTCCGCGCGTGTGACTGGGGGACCCGATGTCCGCCGGTCACTCGCGATCGTCCGGTGCAGAGGGAGAAAGGCAGGCGGCTAATGTAAACAGAGCCGCCTGTCATTCTCCCTTGTGTAACTGCAGAGATCATACAGTCCTGCTATGTAGGATCGTATATCTCTGTGGTTACACGAAAAGCCACGCCCCTTTACAGTTAGAAACACGCCCCTAGGGACACATTTAACCCCTGCCTCTCCAATAAAGTTAACCCCTTCCCTGCCAGTGTCATTTTTACAGTAACAGTGCATATGTATAGCACTGATTATTGTAGTAATGTCACTGGTACCGCCAAAAGTGTCAAAAATGTCAGTCAAGGGTCCGATCTGTCCGCCACAATGTCGCAGTCCCGCAAAAAAAATTGCAGATCGCCGCTATTACTCGTTAAAAAAAAAAACACCAAAAATGACAAAAAACTTTCCCTTAGTTAGTAAACACAATAACTTTTGCGCAAACCAATCAAAATACGCTTATTGCAATTTTTTTTACCAAACATATGTAGCAGAAAACAAATTGGCCAAAAATGTTAAAAAATTTTGATTTTTACATTTTTTGGGGGGAATTTCATATAAAAACTGTGAAAAATATTGTTATTTTTTCAAAATTGTCGCTCTTTTTTTGTTTATAGCGCAAAAAGTAAAAATCGCACAGGTGATCAAATACCACCAAAAGAATGCGCTGTGGGAAAAAAAGAACGTCAATTTCATTTGGGTACAGCGTCGCACGACCGCGCAATTGTCCGTTAAATTCACGCAGTACCGAATCACAAAATAGGGCTTGGTCAGGAAGGGGGTAAAATCTTCCGGGGCTTAATTAAAGTGTATCTGTGGGAATTTATATCCATAGTACCAAAAAAACACTTGTAAGATCAGGGACTGATGTTGGATAAGAAGAACTGATTTGCAAAATGGTTTTCCAGTTTATTCCAAAGGTGCTCAGTAGATTTCAGGTGAAGGCTTTACATGGATCACTTAAGATCTTCTATGCTTAAAGTGGACGTTTAGCCAAAAACGAACTAACTCTAAATCTACTGGCAGCCACATTCTAAGACTAATCTATCTAGCCCTGTAAAGAAGAAATTGCTATCCATACCTTTTCTGAAGCCGATCAGGTCCGGTCTCCGGCGGCAGAGGCTGTGCGCAAGAGAACACCTGGGAAATGCCTGGAAAGGGATGTCACCCATAGAGGTACTATGGGGCTTCTGTTATCAGCTGCCTCTTCTGTACACTCCCATATTTAGAGTTAAGCCCCGTACACACGTAGCGATTGTTGGCCGTAAATATTCGGCCGCCGAACGATCGGCCGATTGTCGGCTTGTTAGTATGATGCTTCCGACAACCGATTGCGACTTTTCGGCCGAACAGAATCGGGTGTGCAGGCATTAAAATTTTTGTTGGCCAACACCAGAACGGCCGATTGTTCGCCAGTCAGTACAGAATTTGGCCGACAAACAGCCGATTAGCAAGACTGGGCATGCTCAGAAAAGAAAAAACACACGGAAAGTTAACCATCACATGACATCACTTCTGCAGTTGGCTGTTGTTGGCCGACAAAATTTATGTGCAGTCTTTTGCAGTTTTCAGCCGACAGGACAGCACCGGACAAAAGACGGCCGATCGCTCGGCCGACATTCGGGGCGTGTGTACGGGGCTTTAGTTAGTTTTTGGCTGAACTTCTACTTTAACTCACTAAACTATGCCTTTATGGAGAAAACGTTGTACAAAAGAGCACAGTCATGCTAAAATAAAGTTGGACACACACTTGTCTCAACCTTTTTACCTCAGAGGAACTCTGGAACTAATTTTCAGAACCCCTAGTAATATAAGTCAATGGGGTTCATTGGGAAAATGTCCCTTACATTGGTAGTGGTAATTGGGAAGAATGCCCCCTTACAGTGTTGGCCAGAATGACACCCTTGCAATCATACTGCTGGCTCTGCCAAAGGCCTTTGGACTTAGACTTATGTAGGCAACTTCAGATGGTAGGTTAGTTAGCCACAGCTTAAGGAATCCATAGCAACCTCTGGAGGAACCCTAGTTAACCACTTAAGCCCCAGAAGATTTTACCCCCTTCCTGACCAGGGCCTATTTTGCGATTCAGCACTGCGTGACTTTAACGAACTATTGCGCGGTTGTTCAACGCTGTATCCAAATTAAATTAACGTCCTTTTTTCCCACAAACAGAGATTTCTTTTGGTGGTATTTGATCACCTGTGCGATTTTTTGATCATGCGCTATAAACAAAAAAAAGCGACAATTTTGCAAAAATAACAATATTTTTCAAACTTTTTTAAATGAAATCCCCCCCCCCCCCAAATGTAAAAATCAAATTTTTTTAACATTTTAGGCCAATTTTTTTTTTTTACCATATGTTTGGTAAAAAAAAATCGCAAAAAGCGTATTTTGATTGGTTTGCGCAAAAGTTATTGCATTTACTAACTAAGGGAAAGATTTTTGTCATTTTTATTGTTTTTTTTCTTAACGAGTAATGGCGGCGATCTGCGATTTTTTTTTGCGGGACTGTGAAATTGCGGCGGACAGATCGGACCCTTGACTGACATTTTTGACACTTTTGGGGTTACCAGTGACATTACTACAGTAATCAGTGCTATACATATGCACTGTTACTGTAAAAATTACACTGGCAGGGAAGGGGTTAACTTTATTTGAGAAGGAGGGGTTAAGTGTGTCCCTAGGGGCGTGCTTATAACTGTGATTGGATGTGGCTGTGTGTGTAACAGCAGAGATCAACGGTCCTACATAGCAGGACCATATGATCTGTGCTGTTACACAGGGGAGAATGACAGGCGGCTTTGTTTACACTAGCCGCCTGTCTTTCTCCCGATGTACCGGAGGATCGCGAGTGAGCGGCGGACTTCGGGTCCGCCGCTCACTCGCGTGGGGGGGGGGTCCATGAGCGAGCGGGAGCGCGCCTCCGGCGGTGCACGCTCGCTCCCTAGAGCCTTTCAGGCTAGTGACGTACCCATACGTCACTTTGCCTGTGAGGGTCTGACTGCCGCCGTATATAGTCGGGCGGCAGTCGGCAAGTGGTTAAGGAATCCATAGCAACCTCTGGAGGAACCCTAGTTAAGAATAGCTGGTCTAAAATGTCTTTGGGTGCTTTAGCATTACCAGCCCCCTTCCTTGGAAGTACTTGAACTCAATAATTTGTAGGGGTGTCCATATACCCTTGGCCACATTTGGCCACCTGCCCCTTTATATACCTGAACATTTTGGATCCTGGCACACTTCTAGGCATTGTTCAATGCTCTATAGTCATTGTGAATGTCAGGAAATTTCCCATATAGCAATGGGTTTGCCAGCTATGGGAAGGGCTCAGCATCTAAAGCAGGGATTCCCAAACTACGGCCCTGCAGCTTTTTCAGGACTACACATCCCATGAGGCATTGTAAAACTCTGACATTCACATACATGACTAGGCATGATGGGAATTGTAGTTCCCGAACAACTGGAGGGCCGTAGTTTGGGAATCTAAAGGATTGCCAAGATTGGTACTGTTCTGGCCAAAATTTGAGAATAATGGCGCTTTTCCACTGCATAGAACCGTACCGGCTCGGCACGCTTTTGTGCTTTTCCACTGCGGTACCGCATGGTATAGGGTATAGGGTCGGAATGGTTCGGTACGGTATGGTATAGGTTTGCTTTCCCACTGCATGGAACCGTACGGTACGGCTCTGAAAAAACAGTACCTACTCGATTGTGGTTCCAACAGGTACCAAACTGGTACCATATCCCACAATCCTTTGCATGCAGTCACTACTAGCCACTGATTGGTCAGAGAGTCACACCCATCCCGTTGTTATCCCACCCACTTAACTTTAGTACTACTTTAGTGGAAAAGCAAACCTATACCGTACCGTACCGAACCGTTCCGACACTATACCATGCGGTACCGCAGTGGAAAAGCAAACCGGGCCAAGCAGGGCCGAGTAGAGCCGAGCCGGTACTAGCCGGTACTTGCAGTGGAAAAGTGCCATAAATGTACAGAGGTCACTGTAAGCTCTGTAAATACCTGGCTATGATCCACAGATGAACAATTCTTTAAAATTCTTCCACCCATCTCATATTTCCCAGGCAGCACGGGAAACCCCCAGCACAGACAGGCTGCAAATATCACTAATCCTGCCCGTTTAATACACAGAACACACAGTGTTAACTAACTGATGAATCCGCCTGCGTAGCTTTAATTGAGAGCCCGGGGGACTGGCGCCCAGCTGAGACCAATTAGTTCCACCATATCTCAGCCTCGCACATTTTCCCTTGAACCGATTTGCAGGGAAGAAAGGCGACAGGTACGTGACAGCAGCGGGGGAGGTTGCAACGGGCCTTTAGTTCGGTATTACATATAAAATAATCTGCTTTTATCCAAAAGACAAAAAGATTTTGAGGATTTTCAACAGTTAACCTGTATTATTTCCTGCAATACCTTTATTAAGTTACAACTTAAGGCATACATAATAAAACAGTCTTTTTTGCTTGTGTATTATTTTGGCAGTCATGAAGTTGCTTTTAAACCATCTAGTGCAATCATGTGACATTGATTTGCAGTCTGATTTGGAACACAGCTGAAGTTGAATTCAGGATTTCAGTGGTTGTGCGTGCTTTGTAAGCTGATACACTAGGTGACAAAGGGAGGCACTTAGGGAATATTCAGGAGGGAGACCACTAAGAGGGGGTGTCAATGCAGGCCTACACCATACCATTGAAATGGTAACAAGGGACACCTTTTAGCGCAAAGTTTGGCAGAAAAGGAGGAGTGAGAGGGGTCAAATGTGGTTGGGTAAACCCGCTGATGCTTTTTCTTCCTCTTTTTTTCTGTTTACCTAGCATTTAGAAATAACAAATCTATTAACCACTTAAGCCCCGGAAGATTTTACCCCCTTCCTGACCAGGGGGTATTTTGCGATTCGGCACTGCGTGACTTTAACGGACAATTGCGCGGTCGTGCGATGCTGTATTTTTAAATGAAATTGACGTCCTTTTTTTACCACAAACAGAGCTTTCTTTTGGCGGTATTTGATCACCTGTGCGATTTTTTGATCATGCGCTATAAACAAAAAAAGAGCGTAAATTTTGCAAAAATAACAATATTTTTCACATTTTTTTTTTTTATATGAAATTCCCCCCAAAAAAATGTAAAAATCAACATTTTTTAACATTTTAGGCCAATTTGTTTTCTGCTACATATGTTTGGTAAAAAAAATCGCAAAAAGCATATTTTGATTGGTTTGTGCAAAGTTATTGCGTTTACTAACTAAGGGAAAGATTTTTGTCATTTTTATTGGTTTTTTTTTTAACGAGTAATGGCGGCGATCTGCTACAGATCGGACCCTTGACTGACATTTTTGACACTTTTGGGGGTACCAGTCACATTACTACAGTAATCAGTGCTATACATATGCACTGTTACTGTAAAAATGACACTGGGAGGGAAGGGGTTAACTTTATTGGAGAGGGAGGGGTTAAGTGTGTCCCTAGGGGCGTGTTTCTTACTGTCATTGGATGTGGCTGTTTGTGTAACAGCACAGATCAACGGTCCTACATAGCAGGACCGAGTGATCTGTGCTTTTACACAGGGGAGAATGACAGGCGGCTTTGTTTACATTAGCCCCTGCCTTTCTCCCTCTCTACCCGACGATCGCGAGTGACCGGCGGACATCGGGTCCGCCAGTCACAGGCGCCGGGTTCTTCGGGTACGAGCGGGGGTGGGAGCGCGCCTCCGGCGGCGCGTGCTTGCCCCCTATTCGCTCCCAGGCTAGTGACGTACCGGTACGTCACTTTGCCTGGGAGGGGTTGACCGCCGTCGTATATAGTCGGGCGGCGGTCGGCAAGTGGTTAATGTGCAGATCACATAGAAGGTGTAGTGTAATGTAACACTTTTGACTTTTTGGCCCCTTTCACACTTCTGCGTCCGCAATTTTTTTGTCACTATTTTGACTGGACTTGAAGCAATGCCTATGTCTATGGACCTCAAAACGCATTAAAATCAGGCCCAAAGTAGTGCAGGCACTACTTTGAAGCCGTTGTGACTTTAAGTCGTACAGATATGAACGGTACTCATTGGAAATCATGGAGTACGACTTGTCATGCGACTTTGCAGTCCCAAATCGCAAGACAAGTCGCACAAGTGTGAAAGGGGCCTTTATGAGACTTAGGGCAAGGTGACAGTGTATATGGAAAAGGTATACCACCCTCAATCCCCATATGCTTTCATAACCTCCACCCCCCTCCAGCACCTTTGCAGACAGCACTGAGTTTGCATGTGTTGCCTACCCCGGTGAGCGGAGGGGGCGTCACCTACCCAGTCATGTGACTAGTGCTGAACAAGGTAACCTAGCCCCCAGGGCGAAGATGCCAAATGGTGCCCCCCCCCCCCCCCAATGTATGAGCGAGCACATTATGTGTCAGCAAAAATCCCCTCCCTCCCATCCTAAAAAAGATTTGAGCAGTAAGCTTCACACTTACTGCCTAAGCATAAATGACCTCTGCAAGCAAAAATTCTCCCTGTACAAAAATTCCTCCTCTTCAAGTACAAATCCCCCTTCCCAGCTAAAATCCTGTCCCTCCCCAAAATTCCCTTCTTCCTAGCACAAATTCTCGAACCCTCCCAATTTCCCCTCTGAGCATACATCCCCCCCCCCCCGCCCCACCAAATCCCCCTCTTCCAGTGCAAATCCTGTCTCCCAGCAGTAATCTTTCCCTCAAATTTCCCCTCCTAGCACAAATCACAAATCTTCCCAATAATTCCTACTAGTACAAATCTCCGCCCCCCCCCCCCCAATTCCACCTTCCTAACACCCATTCTAGCACAACCCTCCCAAGATCCCCATCATGCCCAGGGCGGTTTCCCCTACTGCCCACCCCTTGTCCCGGCCCTTCACGTGACAGTGCTCAATCTTCACAATTGGCTTTTAAAGCAGGTCACTCCCTCCTCCGTACTCAGAAAAGGCCACATATTCTGACTGCAGAGGAGCAAGGAGCTAAAAGGGAGCACAGTTAGGCTGCATTCATATTTGCGAATGCAAGCAACATCAACAACATGCATCCTGCCAGTCACATGTGATCGCTACGTGAGTGATTACATGCGAGTGGCTGTGATTAGCTTTGGGAGATGGCACTTGCTTTCAACCGGATGCCTCCCACAGGCAATCGCCAGAAACCCCCACTGGTGTTCTTGCATGCAATCAGTGTTAGGTACATTTGTAGGTGTGACTACACCCTTGAGGTAAGCAAAAGGTGTCTCAGGGGGCTCTATAGGTATAGGTATATAAGGCTTCTTTCACACGGTCCGCCTCCGCAGGCGGATCCGTGTTGCTCAGCGGGGATCGATCCACGATCCCCGCTGAGCCGGGCAGATGACAGCTCCGTCTCCGCTTGCAGAGCGGAGAGGGAGGTGTCTCAGCACCCGCTGCCCTCTATGGGGGATCGGAGGAGAGTGGACTGCTTGTCCGCTCTCCTCAGATCCGCTCCGCTCCGATTACTGAACGGATGGAAAAATAGGGTTTCCATCCGTCCAGATTTCAGCACAGGATCGGATGCGGATGGCAGCGGGTGTCAGCGGAGGTGTCTCCGCTGACACCCGCTGCCCCATAGAGCTGCATGGAGGATCCGATCAGATCCGCCTAAAAAACTGACAGGCGGATCTGATCGGACCGCCCGTGTGAAAGAGCCCTAAAGGTATTTGTAGAGGTTTACGGAAAGCCTTCTTTACATTAAGAACTGTGATCATTTGGAAAAGATTCCCTTAAGAACTAGCTCTGGCCAGCTCCATAGATTGTTTTAAAAAGAGCTGAATGCAATCCCAAATTACCAAAACATAACTGGATATTAACATTTATAGGCAGGGCTTTTTTTCTCAGAAAATAGGTGCAGGAACTCAACCCCCCCCCCAAGCACACACACATCCTCCAAACCGCATCAAATAGTGATTGTGGTCAAATTTCACTAACAGTGGGAGGATCTTAAAGGGGAGCTAAATGCCAGGAGTGCATTAAATACCAAGTGCAGAGTTGGGGTGGGGGTTACACACGGAGTGCAGAGTTCAGGGGTGTGCTATATGCGTAATTTGGGGTGCATTATGTACATAGTGTGGAGTTCAGGAGTGCACTGAATACAGACTGCAGAGTTCAGCCTTCTTCCACAGTTGCATCCCCAATACACATCTTACTTTCACCCCTCTTCAATTCTGACCTCTGCATGCAACCCCACCTCCACTGCCCCATCATCTCCACTTCTCCTCCTTAAAAGCTTCACCATCTTCCATATCCACGTCTTACTTTTGTTTCTTTATTAAGCTGAAGCACTCAGCCTTCTCTATTACTTCCCCGTACACTGTAGGGGGCTCCACCTCTCTTAACCACTTAAGCCCCGGAGGATTTGGCTGCTAAAAGGTTTTTTGCGATTTTTTTACTGCGTGACTTTGACGGACAATTGCGCGGTCGTGCGACGCTGTACCTAAACGAATTTCACGTCCTTTTTTTCCCACAAACAGAGGTTTCTTTTGGTGGTATTTGATCACCTGTGCGATTTTTTGATCATGCGCTATAAACAAAAAAAGAGCGTAATTTTTGCATATGAAATTCCCCCCCAAAAAAATGTAAAAATCAAAATTTTTTAACATTTTCGGCCAAATTGTTTTACGCTACATATGTTTGGTAAAAAAAATTGCAAAAAGCGTATTTTGATTGGTTATCGCGTTTACTAACAAAGGGAAAGATTTTTGTCATTTTTGGTGTTTTTTTTTTTTTTAACGAGTAATGGCGGCGATCTGCGATTTTTTTTTTTTTTTTCTTTTTTTTTTTTTGCGGTACTGCGACATTGCGGCGGACAGATCGGACCCTTGACTGACATTTTTGACACTTTTGGGGGTACCAGTGACATTACTGCAGTAATCAGTGCTATATATATGCACTGTTACTGCAAAAATGACACTGGCAGGGAAGGGGTTAACTTTATTGGACAGGGAGGGGTTAAGTGTGTCCTAGGGGCGTGATTCTAACTGTGTAGGGACATGGCTATTGGTGTAAAAGCAAAGATCAACGGTTGTACATAGTAGAACTGTCAGATCTTCATTTTTACACCAGGGAGAATGACAGGCGGCTTGTTTACATAAGCCGCTCCGCCTTTCTCCCTTCACAGGAGCGATCGTAGTGTGACCGGCGGACATCGAGTCCGCCGGACACACGCACTAACTTGTCTGTAAACGAGCCGCGGCGGGCGCGCTCCCGCCCGCAATAGGCTCGCAAGTCAGTGACAGGCGAGTGACGTATCGATACGTCACTCTGCCTGGCCGGGGCTGACCGCCGCAGTATATAGTCGTGCGGCGGTCGGCAACCGGTTAATTGCAGGGAGACCATCCAGTAGGGGTGTAGGCATCTACATCTCCCTTGTCCCCATCCTGCACTCAGTAGGAGCTGTTCAGGAGATCAGATATGTGTGAGCTGTTGGGAGACAAGCTGTCACTTGTAAACACAGAAGACTACTGAATTTACAAATGATAGTGGTGATTGGGGAGCAGAGGGCCTGAACCAGAGGTGGTGGAACTGAGTTCCACCAAGTTCCAGCTGAAAGAAAGCCCTGTTTATAGGTAATAACACAAGGGATTGTGGAGCCATGTTTTACCCGCTGGAGCAAATAGGATCATGCTTTGATGAGGATGTTTGTCTTCCTCTGGATCAACTGTGGGTATAGGATTCCCTACATAGAGGTTTTATATTTATTCTCAGGGCTTTTTTTCAGCGGGAACGCGGGGGAACGCAGTCCCGGCACCTCCAGTCTGAATGCATGCAATGGCAAAGGGGTGCTGGGGTCAGTGGGGTAAGCTGAAGGGCCTATTGATGCTGGCTGCTTGGGGATCTATTGTTGCTGGGGTGAATCTATTGTTGCTAGAGGGCATTTTGTTGTGGGTGGGGCTATTGTTGCAGTGGATGATTTATTGTTGCTTGGGGGAACTATTGTTGCTGGGGGGCTATTGTTGTTGGGGAGGGTCTATTGTTGCAGGGGAAGATTTATTAGGGAGTGGCAATTGTTGCAGAGGAAGATTTATTGTTCCTGAGGGGATCTATTGTTAGGGGGGTCTATTGCTGATTTCAGGGGATCTATTTTACTGCTTATCTAGTTATCATTAACAAATTCCATACAAATTATCTAGAACCACAACATGATACTTGGTTCTGTATTCTCTAAAAGGGGGGTACTGGTGGATGGTAGAGGGTGGAACCATAGGACAGTGCTCGGGGGTGGAAACAAGGGGTGACTCAGAAGAGGGGAGTACCTGCACCTATTCTCGGAGTAAAAAAGCCCTGTTTATTCTATTTATTTTTTTTCTAAAGGGCGAACTAGAGGAACTTGTGTCTTTTTTCAACCTGGTTAATTATGTAACTTTGGTCTATAGATCTGATTCAAACAAGGGTCAATTATGGAAAGAAAAACATAGAAGTAAGGACAGTAAAGAAGGGATAAAGCAATTTGCATCCAAAGAAGGGACAATTGGGAGCTATGTTTACACTGTTCAGCCATGCCATATAATACCACAGGGGGGTTGGATTGGTTGGATGATGGTAGGATGTGCTTTAAGGGCAGTAAATGTGTTAATAAAAGCACAGTTAAAATGAGTAATGGGGGTTGAGTGGGGGAGGCTTTCCAAAGACACTGTCATGTCCTCTTGCTCAGTTGCACATTTATTTATAGAGGTCTATACATCAGATCAATTGTGTACAAAAAGGACAGAAGCAAGGAAAGAAAATAGGACAAAGCAATTTGCTTCTAAAAGAGAGGCAGTTGGAACCACTGTTCAGCCATATTGTACCACAGGCGTGAATGGATGAAGGTAGGATGCGTTTTAAAGGCTAAACCAATAATTTTTTTTTGGATAGTGGGAGGGTTAGCATACTTTCCAACTTTCTGAAGCAGCTCCTTTATTTCTCTCAGAGTTGCCTTTAAGAGCCCGTTCACACTATGTCGGATCCGACTAGGGGGCGACCTGTGAAGTCGCGTACAGCGCGACTTCGGCACGACTTGCACGGACTTCATAAAATGAATGTATATGCAAGTCGCTCCAGGTCGCCCCGAAGTAGTACAGGAACCTTTTTCTAAGTCGGAGCGACTTGTGTCGCTCCTATTAGAACGGTTCCTGTATCAGTCAATGGACCGCGACGGACCGCGACTTGTCAGGCTGACCAAGTCGCCTGACAAGTCGTATTGGTGTGAACGGGGTCTAAGTCAAAATTTATATAACTCCTTTAATGACAGGTGCACTTAATATTCTGCTAACCGCTGGGTGATACATTGCTGTTTACAGAGGATAGTGTATATCTGTAAGCACTGTGTGGTTTATATATTGGCATCAGTACAAGGGCCATATTTTAGAATTCAAACCACATCTGGATGATACGTAAATTAGCTCTTTCCATCTGCTAATAAACACAGATCTGGATATAAATCACTCACGTCCTTCAAGTACTAAAAGTATAACTGTGCTCTAAAATGAGAGCTGACTGCCAAATACGTACGTTTTACTTTACAATCAGGGCAGCTGGAGTGCTGATAAACTGCAAGGATAGCATAAACCTGAAGATGTGGCGTGGATTCAACAGGTTAAGAAGACCAAAGTGCACGTATTTTGACATATTTTACTATGTCCTCTGTAGTTACATGGCTCATACTTTGTACCAGTGGTATGTTTGGACTAACATGCATTCATTTATTGAACTGTTACATTAAACACATAGCAGACTGCTCTTGATGGGCCACCGAGTCTTTACTTGGAGTCTCTAAGTACAATCGCCACACTAAAGTCTCGAAAGGCTCTATAACATTCACCGTGTCAACCCATTTTTTGTATTTCCCAAAGAATATAATATATAAACAATCCAACATCAAAAGTTTTGGATGGCCCTATCTGGTATGTGAGCCTGGGTAGTGGTTGAGAAATGCTGCTAATGTCCCTGGAATATATAGCAAATGTTTGGTAAATGTGCCACCAGATATTTATAAAAGATGTCTTTTTGTATTAGGAGTAGGGATGATCGAACGGTTCGGGTCGACCATCGGTTCGACCCGAACATTGGCTGTTCGAGGTTCGGCCGAATTTAGAACTTTTTGCCCAAAAAGTTCGGAATTCGGCAACCAGAACCGACCAAAATGCAATGGGACAGGAAATGGGCTTTAAAAGCCCATGATTGGACCAGAACCATTAGCAAAAGCCAATTAAGGGGGCAGGAGAATGCTAGGAATGTGATTGGAGTGACTAGGGGGTCCATAGACAAATCATTAGTGAATATGCCCCCCAGTATATAAGATAGCCCCCGCCAAATTCCTAGCATTGTTATACAGGGACATGGAAGAGAGTGGAAGCAGTTCATGGACTTCTGCTACAAAGTGTCATTTAGCATTTATTAGTGTGAGGAAAGGGATATCTAGTGTAGTTAGGGTGCTCTTTTACACTTTAGTTAGCTTTAATTTATTCAGTTTCTGTAGGGAAAGTGTTAAGTGCCATTGTGACCGTAGTGTAGTGTAGGGTGAACTGACAGCGACTGCTATGGCAGGGTGACCAAACCCTTCCATATCAGGGTGACCGCTATAGAGAAAAGCTAGTTTCTCTGAAGTCACTTTCGCTGCAGTAATATGGCTTCGCCCCCGTCGGCTTGCTTTTTGGCTACAGGCGTCTATAGGGATTTTTTGAGCACATGTTTGGAGTCAGGCATGACATCTGAACATGTGTATAGGGGGTATATATACACACCCATGTATGTATATTTACACCTGCACATATATAGGTGTGAAAGGAGCAGAAAAAACTACTTGCTCTAATGAAATAATTAACACCAATATAGTTACGCTCCTATCACACCTATATATGTCTAAGTGTAAAATACATATAAGTATGTGTGTATATATACCACTATACACAAGTTCAGATGTTTTGCCTGCCTCCAAAGAATATATATAGGTGTTATAGGAGCGTAACCATATTAGTGTAAATGATTTCATTAGCGCAAGCCTATATTTCTGCTACTATCACACCTATATATGTCTAGGTGTATATATACATATAAGTATGTGTGTATATATACCCGTATACACAAGTTCAGATGTTTTGCCTGCCTCCAGAGAACCCAAAAAAATGCCAAAAAAACGCTAGCGCCAAAAAAAAAACGCCCAGGTGTGTTGTTGCAGGCATTTTTTTGGAGGCAGGCAAAACATCTGAACTTGTG
Organism: Pelophylax lessonae; assembly: GCF_965119305.1. NCBI lineage: Eukaryota > Metazoa > Chordata > Amphibia > Anura > Ranidae > Pelophylax > Pelophylax lessonae. The sequence goes on along the minus strand of NC_138778.1, from coordinate 46,872,313 downwards.
TATACGGGTATATATACACACATACTTGTATGTATATACACACCTAGACATATATAGGTGTGATAGTAGCAGAAATATATGCTTGCGCTAATGAAATAATTTACACTAATATGGTTACGCTCCTGTAACACCTATATGTCTAAGTGTAAAATACATATAAGTATGTGTGTGTATATACCACTATACACAAGTTCAGATGTTTTGCCTGCCTCCAAAAACCCCCAAAAAATGCCTGCAACAACACACCTGGGCGTTTTTATTTTTTACGCTAGCGTTTTTTTGGGCATTTTTTTGGGTTCTTTGGAGGCAGGCAAACATCTGAACTTGTGTATAGTGGTATATATACCACTATACACAAGTTCAGATGTTTTTCCTGCCTCCAAAGAACCCAAAAAAATGCCAAAAAAACGCCTGCTACTAAACCGGCAAGGTGTGAAAAGCGAGAAGCCACTAACCTGTTCTATAAGTGACCTAATACAAACATACAAACAATCTTTTTTTTTTTATGGTTCTGGACATGCTACAGAGCTGAAACTTCACAGGTACACTTTTTAGACCCACCCCCCCCCCCCCCCCCCCGATACTAAATCCAAAGAATTTTTATTTTTTATTTTTTTTTCAATAATTGGCTCTCTATCAAAAATGACAATTTTTAAGAACTTTTTTTGTGTGATTAATAGTCCCTGCGGTATGACCCAGAACCCTAGGCACTTTTTAGGGGCATTTATTGGGTTTTAGGGCTTAAAAATTGTGTTTTTTGATTACCGAAGTTCGGATCCCATTGATTTCAATGGGGTTCTGAAATCCGGGCCGAACTTTCGGGAAGTTTGGATGTTCTGGCCGAACCGAACTTTTGAAAAGTCCGATCATCCCTAATTAGGAGTAGGACCAGTCCTGTCCGGAAGAAGTGGTGTTTATAAGATATTGGATTTACCAAACAGTTCCTGAACAGCTTATCATAAACTGTTTGTAAACTCAATCAATAAAATCTCATATAAACTTTACCATGTTAATGTAATTTAGCCCCTGGTCTGGCAAGATACGTTAAAGTAAAGCAGGGCACCACTGAGTAGATCAGAGCTGAAAGTAGGATAAGTACTCGCAGAAGTAGACAGATGATCCCAGATGAGAGCATGTAATGTGGGATCCCCAGGGTGTGAAGTATAAGTGCCAACTGGTATATACCCAGGGCCCGTGATAGCTTTCACTGCATGTTGACACCAGGTTGTGACCACCAAGTTCACCCTACTCAAGACCAGGAACTTGGAGACAAGAAGGTATTAGGAAGTAAGTCTGAAGCAGGGAGGTAACACTATCCAGAGGACAGAGCTGGCTAGAGACACAGTTGGAAAGGTAGAGGTCAGAGTTTGGGTCTGGCAGCAGACTTGGAAGTAAGCATGGCAAAGAAAAGGGTCAGAGCAGGTAGCAGACCAGCTGCAATGACAAATGGTACTTGTAATTTATTCATTCACAGATCTCTGTGAATGAATTATAATTATATGGCTATGTGGGTGGAGCTCCATAAAGCCACATAATTTTAACCTCTTGGTGAGGAGCGCATGCAAATATGCGGCCCCCCGGTGGCCGAGCCTTGGCACCGAGCAGTCTCATATTTGCATGTAATAGTGCTGACAGAACTGTGCCAAGAGTGCATGCCTTGCATGTTCCTGGCACAGTGACCGACGGCTCATGGAAAGTTGGCTGTCAAGACAGTCACATGATTGGAAAGTCCAGATCGTCATGTGGCCGTAAGCCCCTCCCCGCCTTTCGGCATAGCAAACCCCTTAAAGGGCAGGCGTCAGAAGGCGCCAAGGGGTTAAATATGACTGCGACTGTGGGGAAGGGGGGGAAGCGGACTTGCCACACCCTGTCATGGGGGATTGTTTGAGGGTGGGAGGGGGAGCATTTGCACCATGTTGCATGTTACACCCTAAATATGGGTGTAACATGTATCATGATGCACGAGGTGAAGGTATCCTTTAACCTAGTAGGAATATGAAAAGAAACCTGGAATTCCGCCTGCTAGTTGTAAGTAGAAAATTTAATATGCAGTATTTAACATACTTTTTTATTGTTTTTTGGTCCTAAAAATAATATACAAAACCCCATACATTCCCTATGAAATGAAAAAAGAAGGAACATGGGATACAAGAATATAACCAAACAATTCCATTTATTGTCCTACGGTCAATAACAAACTAAAGCACCAAAAGACATGTATTATCCTGCTGAGGATTATTAATAGGACAACAGACATGAGTCAGGGGGAAAAAAAAAACCGCATATTTTAATTACAGTTCCAACTGCTCCACTCCCAGATGTTCCACACCCAACTGCTCCACACCCATCATTCAATGCATTAAATTTGTTAAAATATCAATAGATGAAGTGAGTTATCAAGGCCCTCAGCTCAAGCCATGTCCCTCTAGATATGCATTGTTAGCACACTAAAGGAGTTCTGACTATGCTTAAGCCTAGTACACACACAACGATTATCGGCCGACCAATCATCCGTCTTTTGTCCAGAGTGGGGTTTTGTTGGTTGGAATGTGCCTAGACTGCACACGAATTTTCTCGCCCGACAAAATTCTACTTCAGAAGTGATGTCATGTGTTGGGTTTGCTTTCTTTGTGTTCTTTCTTCTCTGAGCATGCCAAGACTTGCTCATTAGATTTATCCCTGTCAAAATCTGTACTGACTGCACGAAAATCGGCCGTGTTTTGACGGCAGACAAAAATTTTATAGCCTGCACACCAGATTTGTTTCGGCCGAAAAGTCGGTTGTCGGAAGCATTATACTAACAAGCCGAAAATTGGCAGATCGGTCGTCGGACGAAAATTCCCTGATGATTTTCGACGCGTGTGTACGAGGCTTTAGGATACCCACAGGTTTTAGATAGCATTCTGTAGAAACTCATGCGTTATAGTTAAAGTGCTTATGAAAAAAAAAAAAAGGAAGGTTATTTATACAGGATCTATCATGTGCAAACATTCCCAGAAAAACAGATCTATAGAGTTGGACTTTTTTTTTTTTGTCGATTTCCACTGGTCAAACAATTCTTTGGACAGTCACCATATGTAATACTTGTATTCATTTTCTGTACCAGCAAGCTGTGTTTCGTTATATGGCACCATCACAGATGTATTTAGCAAAGGAATGATTTTGTATTGATATAGACTCTGATTGTCAAAAGAGATCCAATGATTCTCTGCAAAGGGCATAGGTCTTACATGTGCTCTAAGCTCCATCTGAAGTCATTCCCAGAAGAGAGACCGTCATAAATAAAGTTTTATAAGACACTTTGTTAATTTCTATGTGTTGGTCTAAAACATGTAGTGAAAGACCTTTTTCTAATCCTTGATACAGTACTTTCATACATGAGGGCCGTATTGTTAAGACACCTGTCATGAAAGAGATACAAGGGCTCTCGTGCTGACCTCTTTCCATGAAGCTGACCATACACATGGCAATTTTCACTCAATTTAAACCACAGGGGACCACAAATAGGATCACAAGTAATCACTGGAAATGAAGCAATCAACCACCCATGAACTCTATTGACCATCAGAATTTGTGTAGTGAAACCTGAACAATGAATTGAGAGCTTCAATGCAGTTTATTCAAAGAGCAAAAAAATGGAATCAAAGCAGAAAAAAACAACTGCAATTTAGTAGAAACCCATCAGATTTTTCAATTAGCTTTGACCAGGGCAATTCAATCCCATCTCCTTGTGGTCTGTAAATCATCATATGTTTTTTATTACTTCGCTGCTTTGACAAAAAAAAAAAAAAAAACTGGATTGAACATTTGATCCCTTCATCAAATTGCCAAATGTATGGCCAGCTTAGGTGTTGAGGAAATTATAAGGCGTCTTTACACAATTTTAACTCCTCAGCATTGCTTTACTGTCGTTTACATATACAGCAATTTGCAGGTGATTTCCACTTCTTTTAACCAGTCTTTAATTACAGTGCCTTGCGAAAGTATTTGGCCCCCTTGAACTTTGCGACCTTTTGCCACATTTCAGGCTTCAAACATAAAGATATAAAACTGTAATTTTTTGTGAAGTATCAACAACAAGTGGGACACAATCATGAAGTGATTTGCAGTGGTCTGATACTCCTTCCATTTCCATATCGCTTGCACAGTGCTCCTTGGGATGTTTAAAGCTTGGGAAATCTTTTTGTATCCAAATCCGGCTTTAAACTTCTCCACAACAGTATCTCGGACCTGCCTGGTGTGTTCCTTGTTCTTTATGATGCTCTCTGCGCTTTAAACGGACCTCTGAGACTATCACAGTGCAGGTGCATTTATACGGAGACTTGATTACACACAGGTGGATTCTTTTTATCATCATTAGTCATTTAGGTCAACATTGGATCATTCAGAGATCCTCACCGAACTTCTGGAGAGAGTTTGCTGCACTGAAAGTAAAGGGGCTGAATAATTTTGCACGCCCAATTTTTCAGTTTTTTATTTGTTAAAAAAGTTTGAAATATCCAATAAATTTCGTTTCACTTCATGATTGTGTCCCACTTGTTGTTGATTCTTCACAAAAAATTACAGTTTTATATCTTTATGTTTGAAGCCTGAAATGTGGCAAAAGGTCGAAAAGTTCAAGGGGGCCGAATACTTTCGCAAGGCACTGTATATAAAAATGACCAAATGGATGAATGCAACCTACCAACCATCAATTATTATCTGCACCATGATATTATCTAAAGTGTTGATTGCAGGTTGTCTTTATCTATTTGGTTGTGTCCCAACTTTAAGTATAATTACTCAGCCATAGCAGCTAAAGCTCTGATACCCAAATTTTGGAAACAACCTAATATTCTCTCTATTAAACAATGGCTTCAGGCGATCAACCTAATTTACCAATTATAAGATATGATACTGGATTACAGGGGCCTTGCCCCCCAAACCTGCGGAATATCGGCCTGCTGGTTAGGTTATCCTTTACTCACACTAAGGTATATGCTGACTATATGTCTCATGATTCTTGAGTTTCCCCATTTTTTTGGTCCGCTGCACCAGGGGGGTCCCCCCACCATGATCCACCTCTCCCATCTCCTCCTCCTCGCTCCCTCTCTTGATCTCTCTCTCTCTGCTTCCCCTCTTGTCCCCCTGCTCATTCTTCATGTAACATCTGAAACATGATAGGATTGATTGCAGAATCTAGTATGTCTCTAATGTTGGGTACTTAAGCATTATTTTGTTTTCTTCGACAAATGGGTGTTGGGTGTGAGTCCAGCTCGGGCTCCTCCCCCCCCCCCCCCATTCGTCGTTGTCATGCATTCTTCCCAATTGTTATGTAGAGTCTGCCTCTCTGTTTTAATATTGTGTTACATGCCCCCTTCACTGGGGAACTGTCTTGTTATACTTGTGCCTGTATTTGAAAACCTTCTTTCAATAAAAATGTATTAAAGCGGAGTTCCGGCCGGGACAGTCAGGGCTAGTACATTCCACAATGGATAGCCTCTGAACTGTCCCGGGTCGCACTTACCTTTTAGAAGAAATACTTACCTTGAAAATTTCTTCTCCAGCGCTGCCATCTCGGATGTGGGCAGCTGAAGCCAGGGCGTCCTCTTCTGCGTCCTCTTCCGTGTCCTCTTCTCCCAGAATGCCCTGCAACGGCCCTGCTCGTCACTTCCGGTGTGGGCGCGTCATCCCTCCACAGCTTCTGGGCATGCCCAGAAGCTGTTTAGCAGGGAATGAGGCGCCTGCACCGGAACTGACGAGCGGGGCCGGTGCAGGCGCATTGATTCCTGGGAGCGATGACGTTCGGCCTCCAGGATTCAATGCAAGGAGGAAGTGACGGCGCGGGGAAGTGGAAGAAGGTGAGTATATTTTCTTTAATAACAAGGTAAGTAAACAAAAAAAAAATCGTAATTATCCATTTGTTTTTCAGGTGACACTCAGCAAGCGGATGGCCCAAAATCGATTTTGTCGATTTTGAGGCCGGAACTCCGCTTTAAATAAAATTAATGCAACTCCAGTAGGTGTTGCTATTAGGTGCCTCTGTGCTTTAAAAAGAATACATTCTTAAAAACTTTTGTGCACACACTCCATAGGTGTCGGGAGCACTTCTTTTTAGCATGCCGGCAATAGTGCCTCAGAAGTAGCTGTCAATCACTTGGGCTGTGGGCAGCACTGGAAGCAGTAAAACTCCTTTGTTGGCTGCGCATCACCATATACAGGTTGTAGTCCATAGTGTATCCTATGATAAATGTAATGTTCTTAAGAGAGTAGCTCAGGAAGCATTGTCAACCCTAGGATAGGAAGTAACTGGCAGGATCACCTGCTAGAAAGAAGGCAACCGGAAGCAAATGGAATTACAGCACTAGAATTAGCTATTTTTATAGGTTTACATACACTTTACAATCCATCGCCAGGCAAAAAAAAAAAAAAATTCCTCCTATCTCACTCATCTTACCTAAAACAAAAGCCACTTTCTTACCTAATTACTTGAGTCTGCCAGCACATGGCTTTCCATTGCATCCCTTCAAATAGAGGAGACTAGTAATGCACCAACTGATCTTGTTGCCTCCTCTCTCATCATAACATCATGGCACCACCTTTTTAAATACCTGCAAGGACCATACAGGCCCCCCTGTGATGGACACTATTAGCCTAGTTACATGGTCTATAATGGATTTAGAGAGATATGGATACCTCTATCTTAAAGTAAAAAATAATAATAAACATGTCATATTTACCTGCCCTATGCAATGATTTGCACAAAGCAGCCCCAAACCTCCTCTTTTGGTGTCCCTCACTGTCATTTCTGGCTCCTCCTCTTTGATAAGTGCCCCCATAGATATCTGCTTCCTATCGGGGCACTCGTGAGGGCTCAATCCCAGGCTGTGCTTCCTGCATCCTTAACCACAGACAGCTTGGCTTGGCCCTGCCCCCTACCCCCTTATCCAGGGCCGGACTGGCCTACCGGGATATCGGGAAATTTCCCGGTGGGCCGCCGGCCCTGGGGCCGCTTTAAGGGCCGGCGCAGCTGCAGCGCCGCTTTAAGGGCCGGCGCAGCTGCAGCGCCGCTTTAAGGGCCGGCGCAGCCACAGCGCCGCTTTAAGGGCCGGCGCAGCCGCAGCGCCGCTTTAATCACTGGGGTCCACTCGCGTGACGTCAGCCGCTGTTAGTGGCATGACGTCAGGACGCCGACGGTCACGGGGGCGGGGCGGGACGGCTCAGCGGCGGGAAAACTGACTAGCTGAGTCAGTGGAGGGAGGCTGGCTGAGCGTGCGAGCGAGGCTGCGAGTGCGACTGGTAACTGTCACGGGCGCGCCGACGCCGATTATGATCCCTCCCTCTGCACTCATCCCCACAGTCCCTCCTCCCCGATCCTAAGGGTTTTTGGGTGATGCCAGGTGGGAAGGCAACACAGCCAGGACTCAGAGCCAAGACATGTCATGTGGGTTTGCCACTGCACCTTCTTTACCCCAACCCCACTCTGCAGTAAAAGACATTTGTGCACTTCTAACACCCCAGCCCTCCTGAACCCCAGTGCCATCCCCTCCAGACCCCCGGCGCCATGCCCCACCTGAACACCCAGTGCCATACCCATGCCCTCCTGAACCCCAGTGCCATCCCCTCCAGACCCCCGGAGCCATGCCCCACCTGAACACCCAGTGCCATACCCATGCCCTCCTGAACCCCAGTGCCATCCCCTCCAGACCCCCGGCGCCATGCCCCACTTGAACACCCAGTGCCATACCATGCCCTCCTGAACCCCAGTGCCATCCCCTCCAGACCCCTGGCGCCATGCCCCACCTGAACACTCAGTGCCATGCCCATGCCCTCCTGAACCCCAGTGCCATCCCCTCCAGACCCCCGGTGCCATGCCCCACCTGAACCCCCAGTGCCATGCTACTGACCCCCAGCACCATGCCCTCCCTACCCCCAGCGCCATGCCCTCCTGACCCCCAGCGCCATGCCCTCCTGACCCCCAGTGCCTTGCTCTCCTGAACCCCCAGCGCCATGCCCTCCTGACCCCCAGCGCCATGCCCTCCTGACCCCCAGTGCCTTGCTCTCCTGAACGCCAGGGCCATGCTCTCCTGACCCTCAGCACCTTGCCCTCCTGACCCTCAGCACCTTGCCCTCCTGAACCCCCAGCGCCATGCCCTCTTGACCCCCAGCGCCATGCCCTCCTGACCCCCAGCGCCATGCCCTCCTGACCCCCAGCGCCTTGCTCTCCTGAACCCCAGGGCCATGCTCTCCTGACCCCCAGCGCCTTGCTCTCCTGAACCCCAGGGCCATGCTCTCCTGAGCTCCCCCTGCCATGCCTTCCTGACCCCCAGCCTCATGCCCTCCTGAACCCCAGTGCCATGCCCTCCTGAACCCCAGTGCCATGCCCTCCTGAACTCCCAGCGCCATACCCTCCTGAACCCAAGTGCCATGCCCTCTTCACCCCCAGCGCCATGTTCTCCTGAACACCCAGTGCCATGTCCTCCTGACCCTCAGCGCTATGCCCTCCTGAACCCCCAGCACTATGCCCTCCTGAACCCCAGCGCCATGTTCTCCTGAACACCAAGTATGTCCTCCTGACCCTCAGCGCTATGCCCTCCTGAACCCCCAGCACTATGCCCTCCTGAACTCTCAGTGCCATGCCCTCCTGAACTCTCAGTGCCATGCCCCCCTGAACTCTCAGTGCCATGCCCTCCTGAACTCTCAGTGCCATGCCCTCCTGACCCCCCCAACGCCATGCCTTCCTGAACACCCAGCACCATGCCCTCCTGAACCCAGTGCCATGCTCTCCTGACCCCCAGCCCCATGGCCTTCTGACACCATAGCACCATGCCCTTTTGACCCCCCAGTTTTCCTGACACCCCAGCCCTCCTGATCCCCCCAATACCATATCCTCCTGTCCCCTCGGTGCCATGCCCTCTTGACACTTCAGCCATCCTGACCCCCCAATACCCTGCCCTCCTGACCCCCCCCTGCACTGTGCCCTTCTGATCCCCTAGTACTGTGCCCCCTTACCCCCTATACCTTGCCTTCCTGACCCCAGCCCTACATACTGATGACCTCTGTACACTGCCCTATATGCTACCTCTGTACACTGCCCTACATACTACTGACCCCTGTACACTGTCCTACATACTACTGACCTCTGTGCCCTGCCCTACATACTACTGACCCCTGTACACTGCCCTACATACTACTGACCTCTGTGCCCTGCCCTACATACTACTGACCTCTGTACTCTGCCCTACATGCTACTGACCTCTCTACACTGCCCTACATACTACTGACCCCTGTACACTGCCCTACATACTACTGACCTCTGTGCCCTGCCCTACATACTACTGACTTCTGTACTCTGCCCTACATACTACTGACCCCTGTACACTGCCCTACATATTACTGACCCCTGTACACTGCCCTACATACTACTGACCTCTGTACACTGCCCTACATACTACTGACCTCTGTGCCCTGCCCTACATACTACTGACCCCCTGTACACTGCCCTACATACTACTGACCTCTGTACACTGTCCTACATACTACTGACCCCTGTACACTGCCCTACATACTACTGACCCCTGTACACTGCCCTACATACTACTGACCCCTGTACACTGCCCTACATACTACTGACCTCGGTACACTGCCCTACATACTACTGACCCCTGTACACTGCCCTACATACTACTGACCCATGTACACTGCCCTACATACTACTGACACTGGCCAGAAATCAGAGCACATAGCCAAGCTTGAAACTAATCAAGAAAATCAGCTTGCAGTACCAGATGTTCTGCCTTCATTATGGACTCCGGCATCTGACTTGTGGGGGCAACCAATTAGCCCCCAGACAAGACAAAAAAAATGTGAATGAAAGTGAATGACGAAATTCTCAATGAAGCTAACTTTTAAGGTAGGCTAAGTTTATATTTTTACAGTGACATTCGTTTTAGTAGTTTTTTTCAGGGTTTTCTTTATGCCATCTTTAATTTTTATTATGGATTTGCTAGTTAATTTGAAAAAAAATAAATGATTAAAGGGGATGCTAAAAAAGGTAGCTCTGCACCCCGGTGATCTTTGATCTCTTCAATGTTGTTCATGTAGATCTCCATCTTTTATAGGTTGCCTACCCCTGCTTTAGAGACTCAGTGCTACGTTAGACACGATTATCAGCAAAGATATGCACTTTCCCCAATATATCCGAGGTGGCCAATATTGCAGATATTTCGGGAAAGTGCGTTTACCGGAGTGATGCCTGCAGCTAGAGGCGTCACCCCAGTACCGGCGTCCATAGCCGACGGTCAGCTGTTTATAATGACAACCGATGCTGAGAAGCCACTCGGCTGTCGTTACAAGGAGCGGGAGGGGAGCCTTCCACGGCTCGTCCGGGTCTCCAGTCCCACTGGGAGACCTGGGCAACCAGCCTGCACGGCCGTCGAATAACCGATCAAAGCCACATTCGGCTCTGATTGGGTCTCCATGCAAAACCCCGGAAGTGATGTCATGAGTAATATCACTTCCAGGTACTGTCTGGCGCCAGATTTAAAAAAATGACAGCATTCAAAACAGCCAAACTTGGCGTTTTGAATGCATTTAAGTGCAGAGGAGTGGTTCCTCCTCTCCCAGATTACTCCACAAAAGTACTTAAAAAAAAAAAAATAAAACAAGCATTGGCTAAAAGATCGGTATCGGCAACGAAAAACCGATATCGGTCGATCACTAGTATGAACGTTTACTGGAAGGGGATACAGAGGGTATATTGGGAATCTTAGTGACGAGCGGTATGCGCTCCATGTCTCTTTTATAGATGGGGATGTAATACAATCTATGATCACCTGAAAACAGGGTGAGGTGACATTATGCTGTTGGGCTGGTATAATCATGTTATGGGGCTGGTATGAAATTATTTCCAGGGCTGGTTTTTATCCCCAGTCCGGCCCTGCCCTTATCACAGGATTTGATTGACCGCAGCAGAAGCCAATGGCTCTTACTGCTACCTCCATGTCCTGTGAAGAGAGAGTGGAGAGAGCTGCTGCTCTTGGGCACAGCACTGGATCAAGTTTGGGCTCAGGTAAGTATCAGGGGGGGGGGGGGTTGGGGGGGATCCCAATCACAAGTTTTTTTGCCCTAATGCAGAGAATGCATTAAGGTAAAAATTCTTAAGCCTTTCAAACCACTTTAATAATTTTTTCTCTGTCTATCCTTCCTTGACCTCCACTGACCCTTACATGAAGTTTGAGGATGTATTCATAGACCTATCCTAATTTATCCCACCTGCCTGACAATGCTTCTTATGTGTTAGAGTGGGAACAGGATAATTACACCATTTTATTCTCCCGACAGTGGCAAATCATGAAAAGCACATGTACTCTTATGGTTCATGAGATTGCCATCAAACTGCTGATTTGGTGGTATCTAACTCCTCATGGACTTTACATTATATATACGCTAGGATTTAAGCACATTGTTTTACTGTAAATGCTGTCTAGAACACGGTACCCTAAAACGTATATTTTCTTTAAATAAGGTGAGATGCTTTATTAATCAACTGACTAATATTATGCTGGACCATTCATTAGCCTGTAAAGGGGCTTGTGATTGGCTGGTTGTTCGTCCTGCTTCTTCCTAGACAGGACAGCAACCCACCTGCTGGTAGATGAATCTATTCATCATATCGTGTCAAACTCCTGGCCATAGGCCTGCTCACAACATCCCTAAACATAGGCCACATTATTTAGGAATAAATGAATGTCTACACAAGTAATGTATTTTCCGCAGTTTACTGTAACTTCTTAAAGATGGCCATGACTTCTAATATCACCTAATGAAAGAATTCTTTGGTGCAGAATGCAATACAAAAGAACAGACGTTTTGTCTGTCATTTGGACACAGAATGCGAGCACACAATCTTGAAAGCCATCTTCTCGTATCACCTCCTCTCCTTTTGGAGCACCACACTTCCCTAAGTATACTAAGTTTACAGTATTTACCTTCTATCACCAACTAGAAACAAGGTGCCCTCATACGTATGCCAACCTCTTCTAATGTCCCTCACTATACCTCTGCCCAGCCAGGAACGATCCCAGATGTTACACTCGTTCCCAGGTGTACTAGTACTCATGTCAGAGGACTCTAGCCTAAAAGGCCTTCATAATCCCATTCACGGTCCACAGACTACCGCAAAAGAGTCACGGCAACTACAGATGTTCCTTCTGGGTGTTGAAATACCTCACCTGGAGCTTCAGCCCTGTTAAGGGCCCTTGGCAGTATCTAACTACATCTGAACACCACTGGGGTATTTGGCTCTCATGCCCAGACTCTTTAAGCTCCTACCATCCTGGCACCTATATGGGCACTAACTCCACCCATTACATCACAAAAGTAAGATTTTCTCTAAAAGGTGCCTAACATTCAATTACATAATTCCCTCTTGCACACTAGATTGGGTGCAGAAACACCTAGTCTTCCTATTTGAACAAATTATTACAGGAGTTTATTTAATTCAGCTTATAAAACATGTCCTTCACCTGATTCCTGATTCCTTTCCGAAACACCAGGAAAGTGACAGCCATGACCGATTCGCAGACAGCTCCTATCAGGTGGTTGTCAATATCACAGACTATAATTCTGCTTTCCGTTGGTATTTCGGATTATCACTATGGCCTTGTTCTTCTGCCACTTTCTGTTTCTATTTTCTGGCTCCGTTGGTATTGTACCTTATTCATTTTTTGCATTCTCATGTATTCTGTGTTGACTATTTGATGATTGTATGATCTTTTTCTATGACAAAGGGGCGTTCCCAAAACATGTTATCCTGACAATCAGCTTGAATTCCTGGTGTGTTCCAGTGATTTGTGCCTGCCTTTTCGGACTTACGGGTTTCGGTGACATCATTACCGGTGACGTCACTACCAGTGACGTGCATCCCTCTGTTTCCTTGCTGCGGTTGGCGGGGTTGTTTTCAACTCGGTTCACTTATGGCACTTTTCCACTGCAAGTACCGTCTCGGCTCCACTCAGTGCTGCTTGGCCCTGCTTGGCTCGGTTTGGTTTTCCACCGCATGGTACTACATGGTACGGTGTTGGAACGGTTTGGTACGGTTTGCTTTTCCACTAATAATAAGTGGGTGGGATAACAACGATTCCCTGACCAATCAGTGGCTAGTAGTGACAAACAGTCAAGGCTGCATGCAAAGGATTGTGGGATATGGTACCGGTGCGCTGCTGAGGACGTATCCAATACGAAACCGGTACGGCAAGTCGCATCACTTCCGGTTCCCACATCGAGGCTTGGATTGCATAGCGCTCCGGACGCTCGACTTCCCTGCCTATATATCACCCACGTTTGTGAGTACTTTTACCCTGCCTTATCAGAATAAAGCACTGTATTTACAGTCTCACACTATGTGCCTCTTTATCGTTTGATCCCTTGCTTTATACACACCGCGGACCCCCGGAGTGGACACCCCTGAAATTCCACCAGACCCATACAGTACACAGTCGATATCCTTTAACCCTTGGACCACCAGGGACCTTCCCAGCTGTCCCCCCCCCCCCCCCAGGACCTGGAGTAGGAGGGAGAATTATCCATCTCATATACCCACCTTATACCCCTGTGTGGGGTGGGTATTTCTGGTGAGTGTGTTACTTACTATAGGGGTCACGGTTCACCTCACTACCCACCACGGGGTTATCCATTGGTGTGTACAGGACACACGAAGAAATCTGTTACAGCTTCCTAGAATATGAGCACCCATCACTGCTTCACTAAATAGAGACTCATCTATTTTTTGGACATTGGATACTCATGTTGGGTGTCTTGAGCACATGTCACTTTATTATCACTATTTAAATTATTCCCCCTTATTTATCAGTCACGTTATTTTATTTAATTTGCACAGGTCACTTTAATCATTGGGGACTATTTGAGTTACTTTCCAAGCACGATTGCACATAGATCTATATGTATTATGTTGTATTAAGTTCTATACACTTATACTGTATTATTATTGTCAGCATTCACTTTAGCACTTGTCACTTTATATAGATATATCACTTATGCACGGTTATAATTGTTTATGATTATTTATTGGTTATATCACACTTGTGCAATATTTTACCTGACATTCAAGTGTCATTTACATCCATTTTTTATATGTACAGCATTAGGCACCTTAAGGGTGAATTACACATACTTGGCACTTTGACACAATAGCTACCTCATTTATATATTGGGTCTATACCTGTTACACGTGACTAGTGATAGCACTAACAAATAACCCCCTTTTCTTGGACTATTAGACAGAGCCACCCCCTACCTCTTTCTTACACGCCATATAGTCTTCGGACTATATTATAGGGAGGCAGCAGTCTTTACTATATATCCAATTAAGCCCGTGGCGCGGAGTTTCCCAACTCATGGTACCGGTACGGCCCGCTTGGAACCACAACCGAGGTGTGAGCCGCACCGTTCAGTTCCATGTAGTGGAAAACCCCTGCCATACCGAACCGTTCCAACACCATACCATGCAGTGGAAAAGCACAAAAGCGAGCCAAACCGTTCGGTTCCATGCAGTGGAAAAGCGCCATTAGACCACATTGAAATCCCGGTCCCCTGCTATAACCGGGATGCCACATAAACAGCATCCACATGTCACTCTAGGAGCGCCTTTTCAGTGTTTTGTTTCTATGATCTTTTTCTTTGCATACCACCTTTTTAATAAAAGATTTTTGGAAACAAAAACATAAAAAAAATATTTATCAAAAGTAACAAAAAACCAAAGTCCAAATGCCTCTGTTTTTCTTATTTAAAGCCTTTAGTCTGCACAATTGCTAATTACTTTGACTGTTTATTTCAGCTCAGATGCTCATAAAATACATTTGGACCAGTATTTGGGCAAAAATACCAACAGGAATAAATCTTCTTGATGATGCCAAAGTACAAATATTTAAGCGATATAAAATGAAAATTACACTGTTAGTCCATGAACAACTGCACCCGTGTGATCATTAAGAGAGTTTTGTAAAACAGAATACACAGTTTTAGCTTTTTAATTTTATCTGAGAGTGACATAATAATGCCAAGGGTGAAAAAGGAGCCCAACTAAAAACAGTCACTGCTCTTTCTATGTTGCATTTCACTGGTACCTTCAAGAGACCAGAGGTGGGGGACTTGAGTCACATGACTTGACTTAAGTCAGACTTAAGTCACCAGTTTAAGGACTTGAGACTTGCTTGACTAAAATGAATAAAAGACTCGACTTGACTTTGATTTGGTATTCAGGACTTGAGACTTGACTTTGACTTGAGATCTATGACTCGAAATGACTTTACTTTTTTAAGTTATTAAATATTTGCATTTTCTCAAGATGTGATAAAGCAAAATGAATGTACCTGTTTTGTTTCTGACACCACAGTCACTTAAAACACCTCAGTGTGTTCTGATTTTTAGGACACTGGCTGTTTAACAATGGAAATACTTAACATGTTTTTAGTGACTGTGGTGTTAAAACATGACCCGACTAAGGATTTTGAGCTGTTTGGGTATTCAAAGTATTTCTTTAATATGCCAAGAAAAAAACACTAAGCAGTTTTGTTAATGTTTGAAAATAAAACAAAACCTTTCCTGACCACTGACTTTTAACTGATTTAAAGGTGAAAATTGAGGTAGATCAGTATTTTGACTTGATTTGTGACTTGACCAAAATAAACGACTTGACTTGACTTGCTTGACTTCTAGCAGGGACTTGACTTGACTTGCTTGTTTTTCGCCACAGTAACTTGGGACTTGCTTGAGACTTGAAGGTTAAGACTTGAGACTTGCTTGTGACTTGCACATGTGTGACTTACTCCCATGTCTGCAAGAGACCCAACACAAAATCAAGTTGGACGCAACCCGAAAACAAAAGCTTTCTACTCCTCCTCGCATGCTACGGACTAGCCTCTGTGGCTCTAACTTTTCTGTACGCAGAGAATAACAGCAAACCTTGGTTTATAATGATAGAAAATCACTGACTCTCAAGGAAGACTTTAGACAGCTAACCACAGTCTCGCAAGGGACTTTACAGGGAACTACGGTCTCATACCAGAATTCAGCAACAAAATCATTCACTTAATTGCTGGCCATGCACTTCACAGTGTTGGTTTTTAGGTTCAAATGAGCAACTAAAATAGGAAATGATCAAAAAATTCCTATCATAAAGGTACAACTCAATTTTTACTGCAATTTCAATATGGTCCCCTCAACTGAAAATTGCCACATGCATGGCGAGCTTTGATGACAGTGGCACAATGCTGATGACTCTCATCAGAGAGGCAGTCAATGTAGGGTGAAAGGGGCTAGCGGCAGTCAATACTATAAGACCCTTCTTTTAGCTCTTCAATAAAAACACAAAGGACGTATCTAGCATATCTCGTTATTTCTCTATTAACATTTTAGGCATTTTCAAATTTATTAACTGCTGTTTTTTTTTTTTTTTTTGGAAATCACTGGCTCCAAAATGGGAAGACACCTAAAAACTGTAACAGAAAGCTCATTTCTTGTTTTGAAAATCGACAGAAGTTGTCAGGTTGGCTGGTTTAGGCATCATACACTATATTACCAAAAGTATTGGGACACCTGACTTTACACGCACATGAACTTAAATGGCATCCCAGTCTTAGTCCGTAGGGTTCACTATTAAGTTGGCCCACCCTTTGCAGCTATAACAGCTTCAACTCTTCTGGAAAGGCTGTCCACAAGGTTTAGGAGAGGGTCTATGGGAATGTTTGACCATTCTTCCAGAAGCGTATTTGTGAGGTCAGGCACTGATGGGGACAAGAAGGCCTGGCTCGCAGGCTCAGTCCTAATTCATCCCAAAGGTGTTCTATCGGGTCGAGGTCAGGACTCTGTACCGGCCAGTCAAGTTCCTCCACCCCAAACTTGCTCAACCATGTCTTTATGGACCTTGCTTTGTGCACTGGTCCAAATCATTTGGTGGAGGAGGGGATTATGGTGTGGGGTTGTTTTTCATAGTTTGGGCTTGGTCTCTTAAGCCCCGTACACACACGCAGATCGTCGTCATACAAATGTTCGTCTTTTCTCCCCGGGATGTCGGTGTCTGTTGAAAAGTGCAAAGACAGCACAAGGACAGCACAAGAATTTTGTCCGCAGACTTCAGCTGACTGCAGAAGTGATGTCATGTAATGGTTAACTTTCCCTGTGTTTTTTGTTTTCTGAGCATGCCCAGTCTTGCAAATCTGCAGTCTGTCAGCTGATTTCTGTACTGACAGGCGAACAATCGTCCGTTCTGGTGTCTGCAGACAAAAATTTTCATGTTTGCAAGAAAGACTCTTGTCCGCGGATTGTGTGCAGACATCTGTCGGAGGCACCATACTAACACGCATACAATCGGCAGATCTTTCGTCCGCCGACGTTTGTATGACGACGATCTGCGTGTGTGTACGGGGCTTTAAGGTGTCAGCATACCAAGACATTTTGGACAATTTCATGCTCAAAACTTCGTGGGAACAGTTTGGGGATGATCCCTTCCTGTTCCAAACAAAAAGGAGGAGCATCCCATTCCCTAATGGACCTTTTTGTTGTCCATTAGGGATGTCGGTCTTGCCCTAATTCTCCATGTCTCCTCAGCCAGTTCCATTTTCTCTTCCTGTTCCAAATGACTGCCCACCAGTGCACAAAGCAAGGTCTATAAAGACATGGATGAGCGAGTTTGGGGTGGAGGAACTTGACTTTTCTGCAACCTGACAGAACACCTTTGGGGTGAATTAGAGAGGAGACTGTGAGCCAGGCCTACTCATCCAACATCAGTGTGTGACCTCACAAATGCATTTCTGGAAGAATGGTCAAACAGTCCCATAGACACACTCCTAAACCTTGTGGACAGCCTTCCCAGAAGTGTTGAAGCTGTTATAGCTGCAAAGGTTGGGCCAATATTGAACCTACAGACTTATGGGCCATACACACTATGAGATTTTCTGAAGACTTTTTCCTTTAGACTTACCAAAACCATATAATATGAGGTCAAACTTAAACACTTTCAATTTGTATGCAATCTGGCAGGCCCTTGCACTACATAGAAAAGGTAAAGCTGAAGGAAATCTAACCACAAAAGTTGGATAGTGTGTATCCAGCTTAAGACTACGATGCCATTAAAGTTTGAGTGCGTAAAGGCAGGTGTCCCAATACTTTTGGAAAAATAGTGTACATCAGCGATCATTAGAAGTGCTTGATGTTTAGCCTGTGTTAAATAAATGGCAATCCTATATAAACGAGCCCCCGTAATCTACTGGGAATGACGTGATAACATTTTAGTAAACAGCCCTTTCAATTATCCTACAGAGCCACAGCTCACAAAAAATCATCCAAATCCGAGAAAATGATAACTGTTTGTTTAGAATTTCTCATTTCCATGTCAATCATGCTAATGAACATGTAATCAGGAACCTTAAACATAATTACTCATAACACAATTACTTTCATTACTTTGCCAAACCTGAACATTCAATTACCCATTCTGCCCTCTTAGTATCATTATCAAATTGTATCCCGTGCACATATTGATATAGAGCTTTGTTTATCATATCTGAAATAAGACGTGAAAGGAAATTGAGGAGATGACATTGGTAAATTGCTAGCTTCAGAGTTTTCATTTTATACTTGCTCCATACTAGGGAAGCCTGGGGCTAGATCAGAGAAGTTTAAATTCGATGAACCCCAATATATAATAATATAATATAGTGGTAAATCCCACAAGGATGAATTTAATTAGGGGGTTCTGCTCATTTTTATCATCAAGCGGCAAACTGCTGTCGACAATATACATCAATAAATGAGGACTAATTTTCGGAAGGTTTACTCACTTGTCGACCGCCCCATGCAGATTTACTGTGGCAGAGCAGCTCGGCTGCGCACAATCACATAGATTATGTGCACGTTATTATGGTTTTGGCGGCACGCGCCGCCGGAGTCGTGCTCCCCCTGTTATTAGACACAGGGGGAGGCAGACTACGGGAGGAGCGGGCTCGATCGCCGCTGGCCTCTCGCGATCTTTGCCAAAACTGACTGGCGAGCCACCTGGAATGTAAACAATGTAAGACGGCTCTCCTGTCAGGGAGGCAGGGAAAGATCGTGTGATTCAGCTAAAGCTGAATCGCAGATCTCTCTCTGCCTCTGTTAAATCCATCCCCCCACACAGTCAGTAAGCACATCTAGGGAACACATTTAACCCCTTGATCACCCCCAGTGTTAACCCCTTCCCTGTCAGTGTCATTTATACAGTAACAGTGCATATTATTTAGCACTGATCACTGTATTAAAGTGTTTTTCCGGCCTATTTTGCAACTTTAGTGATTCCTGGAGTGCTCACTATGCTGATCAACAATTGGGTATTTAAATTTTTTTTCGGTGGTCCCTTACCTTATTTTCAAGGCATTTTTGATTGTACTTCCTCCTTCTCCCCCCTCTGTGGCCACGGCCACTGACATCACTTCCACCTTTGCATTGCATCCTGGGTGCTGTTTGTCAGCACTCCCAGGAGGCTGGAATCAGGAAGAAGTCCCAGAACACTCCCTGGAATCAGGAAGAAGGACACAGCAGATTACACTGCGTCTTCAGATGCCCACATCCAAGATGGCCGTGCCAGACAGCGTTTTTAAAAGTAAGATTTTGACTAAAATCCAATACTGTACACCTTGTAAGTATGAGAATAGCGGTTCTGTAAAGGGCAATGGATTAGTATTATAGGGGTATTTTTAGTTAAAAAAGATATTTGAGGCCGGAACTCCGCTTTAATGCCACTGGCCCCCAAAAAGTGTCAGATTTGTCCCCCGCAATGTTGCAGTCCCGATAAAAATCGCTGATCGCAGCCATTACTAATACATTTTTTTTTAAAAAGTCCATAAATCTATCCTGTAGTTTGTAAACGCTATAACTTTTGCGCAAACCAATTATTATACGCTTTTTGGGATTTTTTTTACCAAAAATATGTACCAGAATACAAATTGGCCTAAACTAAAAAAATTTGATTTTTTAAATTTTTTGGGAATGTTTTACAGCAGAAAGTAGAAAATATTGGTGTTTTTTCAAAATTGATGCTCTTTTTTTGTTTATAGCGCAAAAACGAAAAACCGCAGTGGTGATCAAATGCCACCAAAAGAAAGCTCTATTTGTGGGGAAAAAAGGACGTTAATTGTATTTGGGTACAGCGTCGCATGACCGCGCAATTGTTAGTTAAAGCAACGCAGTGCCGAATCGCCAAAAATGGCCTGGCCATTAAGGGGTAAAACCTTCCGGGGCTGAAGTGGTTAAAGAATGTTACCCCAACATTTCATAGTCTTGATATGTGCATGTTGTACCATGTACTTGAGTTAAAAAGTGCCCTGATCTGTTTCTATCTCTTTCTTTGTGTGAAATACCTGGCGATCCTGCCAGTCCTCCTGCTCTCCTATTTTAAACTGACCATGCCAGGCATGACAGCACATCCATCCACCGCTGTCATTTTTCTGGCTGTGCTGGGAGAACAGCCTGCCTGTCCTCCTATATTCAGACTTGTGCTGACAGCCCCCGGCTCCCCACATAGCCTTTTGATGGGAATATCAGTGTACTCCTGTTAGGGTCAGATTGAGCTGCTGGCGTCCTATCGACCAATGGCATCATCAGTTGATAAGGAGGATGTCCATTGCCTGCATAGCATCCTTGTTTGACCCTCCTCTGCCCCTCTACATCAGCATTGGGGTCACATTTGCTGAGTGATGGAGAAAAACTGCAGGAAACCCTGGAATGCTAAGTAGTATCAGTTTGCAAAAGTATATTTGCTTCGGAAGAATAAATCACCTCTAACGTTGGGTGTCCTACTTGGTCTTGTGGATGTTGCTGTATTATGTAAAACTATAACAGCTTTTACATTTTAGAGTGGGGTGCCACGAGACTGTCCATCATTTTTAAAGGGCGCCTCGATATTGTCTATAATCTTTAAAGGGTGCTTTGACTGGAAAAAGGTTGAGAAACACTACTCCACAGTAACAGAGACACCTATACCCAGGACTGGGAATAAAAATTAGCCCTGGAAATAATTTCATACCAGCCCCATAGCATTATTATACCAGCCCAACAGCATGACGTCATTATTTTGTTGTTCATAAAAGAGAAAACGATGCATTTTAAAGCACACATAAGAGCAAATTCTAGTTGTAAAAGTGGTAAAAGTGGAGCAATTATCAATAACAACATAAAGTACATAAACCATAGACATCAGGTTCACGTTATAATTTTTATCTTAACCGCTTGCTGACCACCGCACGACTACTTACTGTGGCAGTCAGTCCCTCACAGGCAAAGCGACGTAGTTCTACGTTGCTAGCCTGCGAGGGTCTAGGGAGCGAGCGCGCGCCGCCGGAGGCACGCTCCCACGCGGTCACAGACCCCCCCCCCGCGCGTGTGACCGGCGGACCCGATGTCCGCCGGTCATTCACGATCGTCCGTTAGAGCGGGAGAAAGGCAGGCGGCTAGTGTAAACACAGCCGCCTGTCATTCTCCCCTGTGTAAGAATAGTGATCATACGGTTCAACTATGTAGGACCGTTGATCACTGTACCTACACCTCAAGCCACAGCCAATCACAGTTAGAATCACGCCCCTAGGGACACACATAACCCCTCCCTCTCAAAAAAATTTAACCCCTCCACTGCCAGTGTAATTTTACAGAAACAGTGCATATGTATAGCACTGATTACTGTAGTAATGTCACTGGTAACCCCAAAAGTGTCAAAAATGTCAGTTAAGGGTCCGATCTGTCCGCCGCAATGTTGCAGTACCGCAAAAAAAAATTACAGTTTGCCGCCATTACGCGTTAAAAAAAAAAACAGCAAAAATTACAAAAATCTTTCCCTTTGTTAGTAAACGCGATAACTTTTGCGCAAACCAATCAAAATATGCTTTTTGCGATTTTTTTTTTTTTTACCAAACATATGTAGCATAAAACAAATTGGCCGAAAATTTTAAAAAAATTTGATTTTTACATTTTTTTGTGGGGGGGGGGGGGGATTTCATATAAAAAAAATGTGAAAAATATTGTTACTTTTGCAAAATTGTCGCTCTTTTTTTGTTTATAGCGCATGATCAAAAAATCGTACAGGTGATCAAATACCACCAAAAGAAAGCTCTGTTTGTGGGAAAAAAAGGACGTCAAATTTGTTTAGGTACAGCGTCGCACAACCGTGCAATTGTCCGTTAAAATCACGCAGTGCCGAATCGCAAAATAGGCCCTGGTCAGGAAGGGGGTAAAATCTTCCGGGGCTTAAGTGGTTAACAACCGACGACTCATTAGCTGTCAGCGGGTTTCCTCACATAGAGGTGAAATGTATACAAAAGAATTCCGGCAATAGAAAATATTTAAAAAAAACGAGCATGCAGCCTGGCATATCCCCCTGAGCCATACCAGGCCACATGCCCTCAACTTGGGGGTGCTTTGGAGCAGGGCCCCCCACCTTAAAGCACCTTGTCCCCATGTTGATGGGGACAAGGGCCTCCTCCCCACAACCTTGGGCGGTGGTTGTGGGGGTCTGCGGGGTCTTATAAGAATCTGGAAGCTCCCTTTAACAAGGCCCCCCCCCCCCCCATGTGAATGAGTATGGGGTACATAGTATCTCTACTCATTCACCAAAAAAGTTTATGGATACACCTGAATCTCTAAATAACCTAAAACTTGACCGAATTTGTATTCAGACTGAAACAAAACTGAAACGAATTGCACATATTTACATTAAGGGCTCTTTCAGATCCGCCTAAAAAACTGGATCTGATCGGATGCCCCATTCAGCCCTATGGAGCAGCGGATGTCAGCGGTGACATGTCCGCTGACACCCGCTGCCATCCGCATCCGATCCTGTCCGTGAAATTCGGACGGATGGAAACCCTATTTTCCATCCGTCCTGGGGATCGAAACGGATGGGATCGGATGAGAGCGGACAGGCGGTCCGCTCTCATCCGTTTCCCCATAGAGAGCAGCGGGGCTCTGACACCTCCCTCTCCGCACACAGTGCGGAGACGGAGCTGTCATCCGCCGGCTCAGCGGGGATCGGCGGATCGCGGATTGCGGACCGTGTGAAAGAGCCCTTAATGTGTTTGTTTTCACTTTAAATGCCCAAAATACAACTGGATACTCATATTTATAGGTAATAATGCCAGAGATTGTTGTTCCAGGGAATATCCAATTGCCTTCTGGGTGATCAGGAAGGAATGTGGTCTTTTTTTCCCTGCTGGAGAAAGACAATGGATTATAGTTTTTTTTTGCTTTCTTCTGGATCAACCATGGGTAAGGATTCTGTATATGGAGGTTTTCTATTTTTTCTGTTGGTTGAACCCAGAAGGACGTGCGTCTGTTTTTCAGCCTATAGTAACTAAATATCAGTAGGTAATAAAACTATATTACAGTGAGACTCCAAAAAAACAAACTGCGGCTTATGTGCCATTTTTTTTATTTTACCCGTAGTTCCCAAATACTAAAATATAATTTTTGTCAGTCTGACCCTTCTCCTCTTAAGTCAGTAAATGAAGAGAAAACTATGTACCCAAGCAAGCCTATTCCTTTTTTTCAAACAATCACCCAGACAAATGTAATAGTTAAGCAGCCACGGCGCTGTGAAGCATTAAAATCAACTAACAGCCCACTAGAAAGAAGTAAAAATCAAATCTCTAACACTCTTACGGCTCTATAATGGGAATGAGAATGGCTTATTGTTACCATGGTGACTATAACAAACAACATAAACTCCCTAGAATAAAGTTATTTAAATCTGAAGAATAGCACAATTAACATGCTGGTGTGCAAGGTGTAGCATGCGGTGGTATTAAAATGCCACAAGGTAATTTAGATAATCTATTTATATTCGATTGTGTGGGCCTTATCTGGTAAAGGATACAAGGAATGGAGCGTGATGGGGCTTAATACGACTACAATGGTGAAAGGCAAGAAAAGAAAAAAAAATGGCAGCACTGGAAACAAAAACTGGTAAATTAGTAGAAATATTGTAGATTATACTTTAGAAAATATATTTATGGAGATATAAACCCAATCACTAAAATCTTATATAATCCTTAACTCATGGGTGCTACTTCTGTAGCCCTCTTTTTGGGGGGTTATGAGAAATCCCCCACCTAAACAGGATATTGCGCTAAACCTGTAGGTAAATAAGAGAACCAGACTGGTCCTCGGCACACCTGGATCCTTACTGCAGCTCAGCTCAGCCCTGTGTCCACTCAGGGCAGCCGCCTGGGACACCCGATTCTTCCTGATAGGAGGAGAGACAGCCGTCACCTCCCTCCTGGGACTCTGCTTTCTGCCAAAGACAATCTGACATGCGCGCCCCATGGACTTATACCCCCTCCCAGAATGCTGTGCGGCAGAATCTGCCCTTCTAGGATGGATACAAGCCCTGATGTGCTATTGGTCAGGTTTCCTCCACTGCCCAATGAGAGCCCTCATTGGGACAATGGATAAACTCCCCAACACAACAGGCACACCTGGGAACACATGCCAGCCTAGCTGAAAACATGGCCCTGCTGATAAGCAGACAAGGCCCACTATACTTTACCTAGCACCTACATTGGAGGATGCTACAAAAGTAATAGAGGGGAAATCTTCTAATGGGAACAATAGTTATAATGACCTGGGAGTCCCCAAGAGATTCCCCTAATATGCAAGGATTTCCTCCCACTTCCAGTTTGGCTATGGGACAGGAAGTGAAGGCAAATCTCTCCAATGGGACAAACATGTCTGTGTCCCTGATATGGAGATTCCCCCTCTCTATATGTCCTGTTTACCATTATCAATAAAAGTGAAAGTAAAAGAAAATCCCAAATTTTGGGTTGTCCCCAGAACAGAAAAGTATTAGAGGGGAACTATTCAAATAAGAACACTGGTTCTAATGACCTGGGGGTCCCCAAGAGATTCCCCTAATTTGCAAGGATTTTTTCTCACTTCCTGTTTGGCTATGGGACAGAAAGTGAAGGTAAATCTCTCCGATGGGACAAAGATGTTGTCTGTGTCCCTGATAGGGAGATTTACCCTCTCTAAATATCCTGTTTGCCATTATTAATAAATATTAATAAAAGTGAAAGTAAAAGAAAATCCCAAATTTTGGGTTATCACCAGAAAAGTAATACAGGGGAAATCTTCAAATGAGGACACTAGTTCTAATTACCTGGGGGCCCCCAAGAGATTCCCCTAATTTGCAATGATTTCCTCTCACTTCCTGTTTGGCTATGGGACAGGAAGTGTAGATAAATCTTTCTAATGGGACAAAGATGGCAATAATAAACCCTACAGGGGTCATAGCCCTTGCTTACTCTATCCAAAATGACAAAAAAAGTTTTGCCTATAGTTCTACTTTAACCCTAAGCAAATAGAGGCACATCAGTATAGAAATAATACAAGCTTTATATAAGAAGAGAGTTCATAACAGTACATACATCTATTGTACAAACAGATATTAACATCAAATGGCCTGATTGGAATTCTGGTGGAATTAAAAAAAATCCCAGGTATATATAGTTATTAATAGAGATACTTTCAGATGGATGTTCGGTAAGGGCCCCTGAGGATGAAGTGGTGACTGCTTTGTGTTTAAAACCTGAAGACAAGACCAGCCGTCACTAGGGATATCCTCCAACTGTTGTCCAACCAGCCTGGAATACAGTCCTCAGCGGCTGTGATGTTGCACTGGAACTGCAGTACTGCAAATATGAGTCTGCCTCTCTACTCTGCTAGTCCCTGCCTAACAGTTTCTAAACTTCTGACATTAGACCGGACGTCTAAGCCCTTAATACCCACACGGCCAGTGGAAGCAACAACCTTGCTCTAGTCTATGCTGGTTTTCGAGCCCTAAGCTATAACTAGTTCTAGAATCCCAGACCAGAAGGCACAGAGTTAACTAGAATACCAGAAACTGCATATAAGCTGTTTCACCTACTAATATACTGTAGCACAGACTTAACTACATAGCTCCCAAATGTCCCTGATTTCGAGAGACTGTCCCTGATTTGGAGCAAAGTCCCTTCATCCCTCTTTCCTCCTCATTTGTCCTTCATTTTGGTCTGATTTATATAGTTGTATATAAAATGCACTTATTATCTTTCAAAAAGTGTTTCCCAGTGCTAAATCTTTCATCCAATTTCTAAAATTCTGCATTTGTAAATTTCAAGAGCCAGTATAAAGGAATTATAGTGGTAAAAAAATGCACTTGTTGGTTTAATTAAAAATTTTTCTTGTATAATTCTACAAACCCGATTCCAAAAAAGTTGGGACACTGTACAAATTGTGAATAAAAACAGAATGCAATGATGTGGAAGTTTAAAATTTCAATATTTTATTCAGAATACAACAAAGATGACATATCAAATGTTTTAACCGAGAAAATGTATCATTTTAAGGGAAAAATAAGTTGATTTTAAATTTCATGGCATCAACACATCTCAAAAAAGTTGGGACAAGGCCATGTTTACCACTGTGTGGCATCCCCTCTTCTTTTTATAACGTCTGGGGACTGAGGAGACAAGTTGCTCAAGTTTAGGAATAGGAATGTTGTCCCATTCTTGTCTAATACAGGCTTCTAGTTGCTCAACTGTCTTAGGTCTTCTTTGTCACATCTTCCTCTTTATGATGCGCCAAATGTTTTCTATGGGTGAAAGATCTGGACTGCAGGCTGGCCATTTCAGTACCCGGATCCTTCTTCTACGCAGCCATGATGATGTAATTGATGCAGTATGTGGTCTGGCATTGTCATGTTGGCAAATGCAAGGTCTTCCCTGAAAGAGACGACGTCTGGATGGGAGCATTTGTTGTTCTAGAACTTGGATATACCTTTCAGCATTGATGGTGCCTTTCCAGATGTGTAAGCTGCCCATGCCACACGCACTCATGCAACCCCATACCATCAGAGATGCAGGCTTCTGAACTGGGCACTGATAACAACTTGGGTTGTCCTTGTCCTCTTTAGTCCAGATGACATGGCATCCCATTCTTCCAAAAAGAACTTCAATTTTTGGTTTGTCTGGCCACAAAACAGTTTTCCACTTTGCCACAGTCCATTTGAAATGAGCCTTGGTCCAGAGAAAACACCTGTGCTTTTGGATCATGTGCAGGACTTTAGGATTTAGGAGCATAGGCAGGACACATGTGGCTGAGACCTTCTCTGTCTCTCTCTGCTTCCTCTTTCAGGCTCTCACCACCCAGCCAGGAAGGGCAGGAAATGATGTACATACAATAATTATACATAAAACTGTGATATTAGCAGCTAACAGTAGAGGACAGTAGGTACCTACACTTAAAAATACATTTCAATTTTTTAAATTTGCAGCTTTTATTATTATAATACCTGGTAACCCTGCCAGGCAGGTCTTTGATTAGGGAACTCAGGTGAGACTGCTCCATCCCTAATATATATGAGTAGACTTTCACTGTACCAAATCTACATGAAAGCTAAACCATATCTACAATTAGAGAAACATAACTGTTGCTCTACATCAGGGGTCTTCAAACTATGTTTATCCAGTTGTTCAGGCAGTACAATTCCCATCATGCCTAGTCATGTCTGTGAATGTCAGGGTTTTACAATGCCTCATGGGACATGTAGTTCCTCAACAGCTGGAGGGTCGTAGTTTGAGGATCCCTGCTCTATATAATCATCCCTTGAAGGAACATTAAGAAGAAGCAACACATAAATTTCATAAAAACATACAGTTTATTTACATAGTACTAAGGGAAGCATACAACATAGTGCTCTAAGAAGGGCCTGCAATACACATGTTTAAAAAAAACCATAAAGTATTCCACACAAATAAAGAAATTACACCTCCGAAATAGAAAATAAACTTGCTTTAAGATTTATACCAATTAATAGGAAGTTGTAGAGATATGTACGAGGGCGTCTTTTCCATATTACATGTCAATGTGTTTCACGACCAATGCCGCTTCTTTAGGACAGAACAGTTTGTATAAAAGATTAGATACAATCAAAAGACAGTGTGGTTGGACATAGTGTAAAACAACATAGAGTTATATCAATGCAAAATCCATATAGATATTTTCTCACATGATGAGTTGGTGCAGTGGGAGCCCACCCATCTCTCGGGGGGGCTCCAGGGTTAAAAGGCCCGCAGAGGACAGCAGCCACACAAAGAGGGTAGACCACCTTGTGCACTCCCAGCACATTGAGAAGTTGTCCATGACAGCTCCCAGTCACAGTTTATGATCTGGAATCGGTAAGATGGGCTTCTGATCATATGACAGCTGTGACAGCCAATCACAGTGTTCACATGATCAGAAACTCCACTTCTTGGTGCTAATATTCACTTAAAGGTCCACTGAGTAGTGTCGACAAGGGGTTAAATGTCCTTTTTACTTACCTACCGTATTTTCCGGCGTATAAGACGACTGGGCGTATAAGACGACCCCCCTAATTTTCAAGTTAAAACATAGGTTTTGGGCTATACTCGCCGTATAAGACTACCCCCCTTCCGAAGCAAGGCAACACCATTGAAAAACATCAGATTTCTCATAGATCTCCAAGGTACCCCAAGTACTGTAATACATGTAATCTCTCATAATATCTCCAAGGTAACCTAAGTATAAGTATTACCAGTAGATGTAATCTCAAGACGCTGGCTGTGTGGGAATCCTGTACCAGTATACCGTATGTACCGTAGCTTCGGCTACATACAGTATACCGTGCTGAGCCAATCACAGTGAGTGATGTATTCTATTATTGAATACACTGTATGTAGCCGAAGCTACGGTACATACGGTATACCGGTACAGGATTCCCACACAGCCAGCGTCTTGAGAGATTACATCTACTGGTAATACTTATACTTAGGTTACCTTGGAGATATTATAGTCGGCGTATAAGGCGACCCCCCATTTTTGGGGGATTTTTTTGAGGTTTAAAAGTAGTCTTATACGCCAGAAAATACAGTAAATACTTGGTCATATAATCCTCTAGCCCCAAGTCCTCTCTTTTTGTTTGTAGCTGTCCACATTATTGCCTACATAATCTTGACACTTCTCTGTAGCTGTCCAGTGAGTCTGCAGACAATAATATCCACGCAAGGTAATTGTCCAAACTTGCTGATGTGGGCACATCTGTAGCATTGGATTACTGGCCCCCCACCCCTAGAAACATCACTAGCAAAGGTGCTGAATAGTGTTGAGCGAACACGGACTGTATTATTCGGGTTCGTACCGAATAATTGGATTTTTGTTACCCGAACACGGACCCGAAAACTTTACTGTATGTTCGAGTTTAAAATCAGTGTTCGGTAATTGTATTTCCTGTTTTGTATGTAATGGCGCGCTTTTAATGGCGGGCTTTCAACAGCCAATCAACAAGCATTTAACTGGTGTGCCTTAAGCCATCCCAGCCTACTAATGTATTAGTAGCTGTGATTGGCCATCTGAAGCATGTGACCCATGTCTTTATAAGTTCGAGAGACCCAGTGCGGTGCGTCATTCTGCTGTAGTTTAGGGAGAGAGAACACATCATACGTGCTGGCTGCTGATTAGGGACAGACAGTGAAAAATTGTGCCCGAAAAGAATGCAGGGACAGGTCGGAGTGTAGGCAGGGAAAGTTATTTGAGCATTTTAGGGACAGGCTGGAGAGATTAGGCAGGGACAGTCTACATCGATTTTGCTGTGTGGGGGGTGGTGCAGTGAACGATCTTTTTGAGCATTTTAGGGACAGGCTGGAGAGATTAGGCAGGGACAGTCTACATCGATTTTGCTGTGTGGGGGTGGTGCAATGAACAATCTTTTTGAGCATTTTAGGGACAGGCTGGAGAGATTAGACAGGGACAGTCTACATCGATTTTGCTGTATGGTTGGTGGTGCAGTGAACAATCTTTTTGCCCTCACTTGAGCCCACTGAGGAGGAGGAGGAGGAGGAGGGAGAAAAAAATCTATTTTTATCAGTCTGTCTGTGTGCAGCGTTCAGCTATATTTTACTACATATTGCTGTTCTAATCTGCTATTTAAAAATTACAAATTTAAAGGGGAATTTTTTTTTAAGAGCACTTGCCATGCTCTTAACTACATGTTGCTGCCATTTGCAGCACTCTAGCCCTTTCCATTGTTTTTTTAGAGCCATTTTAGTGCCTGAAAGTTCGGGTCCCCATTGACTTCAATGGGGTTCGGTGTCCGGGTAAAGTTCGGAAAAAGTCCGGGACACGGACCCGGACTTTTTTTTTCAAGTTCGGCCGAACCCGCCGAACACGGACCTCCAGGTGTCCGCTCAACTCTAGTGCTGAACACCAGATTTGGGAATTTAAAAAAAACATACTGAAAAGTTTAAGTTTAGAATGGCGGATGGGAGTGGGATTCGATTTTGCCTAGGGTTGGATTGGACTAAAAAAATAACGTAAAACAATATTGACCCCAAACTGTTATCGTTTCCTATTAAACTCTCATACTGTATAGCTTAGAGAATTGACTCCCCAATTGTACAATACACCCATGTAAAACACTCTGTATGGATAGAAAACAACTTTCTGCATTGGCAGTGTTGAGAACATTGCTGTTTAGTATTTCTATGTCATTTTTGGCTGGTACACAAGAAACAGTTTGTAAGTAATCCAATTTCCTCCGAGCCTAATAACACTAAATGAGATCTCAGAGCCTAAGTATCTGCACAAATATCCCCAGCACTTTCCAAATGCATCTAAGCTCATGGCATAGAATGCCTTAATATGCAGGACTGTTGTAGGGGCTCTCAAGGTTGTTATGGACACAAGAGTCAGAAAAAAAAAAACACTTTCAGCATCCCCTCTGAATGGGCTCAGTAGATGCAACACACTCTTGAACTGCAGTCCTTCCCTTCTTGCTGAGCTGCGGGTCTCGAGATTCCATCTTACTGCTCCATAAATGAATTGTGTTTGCTTCCTTAAATGGTATGGAAATGCAGAACATGGTTAATGTGAAAAGCAGGCATTTATTCCCTTGGCAAATTCTTCCCAACCTGAAGCAATTTCGAATCCTATGCATTTTATAAGTGGCCGTTGTTCTGATATGTTGTAGAGACAGCATGGTATAAGGGAAGGGGGATGAGGTGGATTTGTTTTTCCCTAAAGCTATTGGAATGGTAATGTACTGTTAGCCTCGGTGCTGTCACAGGGGCAGACTGGGAACTGCATAGTAATGTGTTTCTAGCCTGTGTGGCCGGGAAAAGGTTAATGTCATGTAAATTGGCCTGCTTGGCCAGGTTTTGATGTGTGAAGGAGTCTGGGAGTTGTATGTGCAGTTCTTGATACAGGCATGGCTGACATTTTGATGGGGTGGTCTGTATACTTCAATGTGTTGTTCCATCCAATGCCTCCTTAGAGACTCAAGATCTATAAAATGGGAAAAGACATAGCAGGATTTCTATTTCTAGGAAATAGAATTTCCATTGGCCAACGTGTCTGCTGTTGACCTTCTGCCCAGATCTTCCGCTTCACTGGAGGCCTTCAATCTGTAGTCAAGGTCAGGCACCCATCTACCAAAACTCCAGTAATAGTGAAAGAAAATAAACAAGAAGTAGAACTATAATTTCTTGGAATGAAAATTTCCAATGGCCAATCTGTCTACTTTTTATGCTTTGACCCAACCATTTTTTACAAGACTTCTGAGAACATCCCCTCACAATTGTAGCCTTGCCTAATAATGGAACAGCAGCAAATAAAACCCAAACTCTGAGAGCCAGTTCACACTGAGGCGACACGACTCCTTACTACTTCGGGGGCGACTTGTGCATTACATTGCACCACGACTTTGGAGCGACTTGCAGGGACTTCACATAATGGAAGTCTATGCAAGTTGCTCCGAGGTCGCCCCGAAATAGTACAGGACCCTTTTTCTAAGTCGGGGCGACTTGTGTCGCTCCTATTAGAACGGGTCCTGTAGCGGTCAATGGACCGCGAGGGAGTGCAACTTGTCAGGCTGACAAGTCGCTTGACAAGTCGCGCTAATGTGAACCGGGTCTTAGTCTATATAAATGAAATACATTCTAGGTGCACAAAAACAAAAAGCATGAAAATACTTACAGTAGTTTGTTTTATTTAGAAAGCAGCCACAGCCTGAATAGAAAATCCTGTTCTCCGCAGAGAAGGACCCATGCTCTTTGTGTGGAAGCACAGAGGTACAAAATGCCCCTGTGGTAGAGACCTAAAGCTCTGGAATCTGCAAATCTAATGATTCCTGCTAATTGGAGAGATCTAGCTCTGACTCAGCATGGGGCATGTTGGACTTCAATAGAGAGACCACTGCATCCCAACAGAAAACAAGGGTCCTCCTTTGCAGCATGCTGACAGGTGACAGGCTTTTCTACCTATGTAGCTGCTTTATTAATATTATAATTTATACATTTTTAAACAGACGTTTCATATATTTGTATTATCTATGATTATTATCTAAAACAAAATCTTTGTTTTATATAGCACAGGGTATTCTCAAGATGCCAGGGAGAGAAAGAAGGAAGTGCGGCAGAAACTGTTTGAGTTCAGACTCTCTTTCTTTAATTGAAAGTTTGAATAAAGCTATTTGTACAAGTAGGAGGAGTCACTGCTCTAAAATATTTCAGCTTTAGCTTTTAAGCTCTTTAAATAAAATGCTTTTTTTTTTTTTATTTTAGCAAAGCTGATGAAAATTAAAGCGATATTAAACCCGAAAGCAAACATGTATTATATTGCAACTTACCAATTCCTAGATGCAATGGTTGCATTATTTTTCTTTTTTAAGTTGTCTTTCCTTTTTCATATTTTCATTTGGTGATCTGGCTAGTAACGCTGGCCAGACATGGATTAAAGTTCTGTCAGTTCAGCAGGGACCAACCAAATTTACGTAGATCCATGTATGGGCAGACTGGTTGTACACAAATCAAATGATCAGTGCTACCAGCTATAGCCAGCAACACAGATCACTGTATTCTGATGGAAGGCTCCCCTCTGTCAGAATACAGTAGTTCCACTGAAAGGATTCCATTCAATCAAGTGTGTGGATGGGGGAATCAATTCATTTATTTTTTTGTTCAACCCACTGGTTGTGGCTTTTGGGAGGAGTTATGCAAAATATGCAAAAAGAGTTATGCAAAAAGAGTAACTCCACTTGTGCTGAGAAGAAAAGCAATCTCTTTTGGATTATAAGTACATGTCCATTGCAAGTATTTTAACAAATGTACATTACAAGGATTTCATCAAACTTTGTTATAGACCCCTACCTGTTTCTGCTCTGAAGAAATAGTTGCTTGTTTCATCATGTCCTTTGCAGACTAATTCTGGATAGGAGGATCTGGTCCATTATAATCACTTATGAGAAAAGTTGCAGGGTCTGCGTCCCTTTATAAGTAATTAAACCTTTATGGAGTACCTCACAAAAAAATGAAATTCCTTTTGCAGAGATCCCTAAAATATGACTTGTATATTTTGGTGCAGACTTTTGGGAAAATCAGTGAGCCAATCACACAGGCAGGAAATGACATTTTTGGAGGCATTCTGTACCAGAAAAATGTTTCAGAAGATTACAGTGCTGCAGATTGAAACAAAAAGATAATTTTGAACTACTTGCTGATTGGCTCACAGTAGATGTAGTGCACGTGGACGGCACAGCCAGGCACCGTGACGTATGGTGTACTTTCTGGTTTGGCGGCACGCATGTTCGTGCCCCCTGCTGACCCGTGTGGCGACTGGACACCGCACGAGTTTATCAGCAGATTTCAGCCAAATGAAACTTGCTAATTGGCTGTAGACAAAAAAATACAGCCAAAAGAAAGCTCTGAGAAGGTTAGATATACTCCAAAGTTATATTGGTGTGTATATTCCTCCCGCCTATGGATATTATAATAAATGGATAATAAAAATTATAAAATATAAAAAAAAAATTTGGGATAATAATATATAACAAGGGGGAGGGTAAAAGCAGCTGCTATAGGGAATGAGATAAATGAAAGTTAAGAACCCAAAGGTAATAAGGTCTACTAAAGCGCTTGCTGGGATTGAAGCAGGAATGGACAATGGCTTGTCGGTATCCAAGGTTAGGAAATGGTAGGCATTTGAATAAAGTGCTGAGTGCTACTGTGTGAAAAATCAGAAAATGTGGAATACAATAAATAAATAAATATATAGTATAAATGGATGACACAGTAGAATCAATGTTATGGGTGAGAGGAAGGTAATGATAAATACATATAAATAGATAAGAAAATCACAATAAATATGAATATATTAACATATATATGTGCCTTTAGTGCAATATATATGTGCCTTTAGTGCATATATATGTGCTTTTAGCTTTGAAGAAGTCATACGCACTGACGAAATGCGCGTAAGGTGGAACGCAGGCTACACACGTCACGGGTGCCTGGGTGGAACGCAAGCCGGTACTCACCGCTCTCCACTCACAGGCACCATTTTTTGGCTGACGTTTCTCCCGTTTTTTATGTACTGTGAACTTGCTTATTACATTAAAGATTATTTTAACGGTACTGCACTATCTGGAACTTTTTTACCTCTTTACCCTGATCGGACCCTGAGGATCCAGGCCATCCAGGAGAGGGATTCTGGATCGCCACGGTACTACAAAGCCCAGCAGTGACCTCTCTGGCCCAGGTGGCCATAAGGCTTATTATATAGGTCTTAATACCGTACGGTATCCAAGACCCACTACTTCTGGTGAGTGCATCCCCCTATTATTCCTCACGGTGACACCACAAGTACCAGCATTGGATCATTGGAGGATTCAGCACAGAGCACCTGCACTTTCCTTTATTGGCACTCAAGATTTATTTGTACTTTCACCCAAGTCACATAAGAACTTTTTACTTGGACTTTAATTTGCACAATTTTGCACTTAAGGCACATATATGTGTTAATATATTCATATTTATTGTGATATTCTTATCTATTTATATGTATTTATCATTACCTTCCTCTCACCCATAGCATTGATTCTACTGTTTCGTCCATTTATACTATATATTTATATATTTATTTATCGGATTCCATATTTTCAGATTTTTCACACAGTAGCACTCAGCACTTTATTCAAACGCCTACCATTTCCTAACCTTGGATACCGACAAGCCATTGTCCATCCCTGGTTCAATCTCAGCAAGCGCTTTAGTAGACCTCATTACCTTTGGGATCTTACCTTTCAAAAGAAAGCTCTGTTTGTGAAAAATAAATATATAAAGTTAATTATATATTTGCATACAGTGTTGCATCATCACGCAATTGCCAGTTAACCACTTGCCGACTGCCTAACGCCGATCTACGTCGGCAGTCAGCCCCTCACAGGCAAAGTGACGTAGGTCTACGTCACTAGCTTGTGAGGGTCTAGGGAGCGAGCGCGCGCCCCCGGAGGCGCGCTCCCGCTCCCACGTGGTCACGGACCCCCCCCGCGCGTGTGACCAGCGGACCCGATGTCCGCCGGTCACTCGGCGATCGGCGGGGGAGAGGGAGAATGTCAGGCAGCTTGTGTAAACAAGCCACCTGTCATTCTCCTCGCTGTAAAGACACTGATCACACGGATCTACTATGTAGATCCGTTGATCAGTGTCCTTACAGCTGAAGCCACAGCCAATCACAGTAGAAAGCACACCCCTAGGGACACACACAGCCCCTCCCTCACAAATAAAGTTAACCCCTTCACTACCAGTGTATTTTTACAGTAACAGTGCATATGTATAGCACTGATTACTGTAGAAATGTCACTGGGACCCCCAAAAGTGTCACAAATGTCAGTCAAGGGTCCGATCTGTCCGCCCCAATGTCGCAGTACCGCAAAAAAATCGCAGATCGCCGCCATTACGCGTTAAAAAAAAAAACAACAAAAATGACAAAAATCTTTCCCTTTGTTAGTAAACGCGATAACTTTTGCGCAAACCAATCAAAATACGCTTTTTGCGATTTTTTTTACCAAACATAGGTAGCATAAAACAAATTGGCTGAAAATGTTAAAAAACTTTGATTTTTACATTTTTTTGGGGGGGAATTTCATATAAAAAAATGTGAAAAATATTGCTATTTTTGCAAAATTGACGCTCTTTTTTTGTTTAAAGCGCTTGATCAAAAAATCGCACAGGTGATCAAATACCACCAAAAGAAAGCTCTGTTTGTGGGAAAAAAAGGACGCCAAATTTGTTTAGGTACAGCGTCGCACGACCGCGCAATTGTCCGTTAAAGTCACGCAGTGCCGAATCGCAAAATACCCCCTGGTCAGGAAGGGGGTAAAATCTTCCGGGGCTTAAGTGGTTAAAGTAACACAGTACTGAAAAGCAAAAAATTCATTGGTCATGAAGAGGGTAAAACCTTCCGGAGCTCAAGAGGGTAATAACATTAAATTACAATATGGCTTGGGTAGCAATTGTATATGCTATATTATTGACTGCACTATATAAGTACCTGTAATAAAAAAATATATATTTATTTTTTTTATTTGCTATATTTTTTCACAAAAGTGGGGTTACCCTTTAACCTTTTATTCTCTCAATCATGGATGTTCTCCACATTTGAAACAGAATATGTAGATTTCTTTTTTTATACATTCTCATACTAGAGTAGCAAGTCTGCGCTTTAAATGGTCAGCATTCTGTGCATGCAGGCAAGCACGTTCTATAGAAAAGTGTTTCTCTGACAAACGTATGATGCACAGCATGGGCCTGACACTATATGTAAAGAATTATGTCATGATGACTTCCCTCTGTTACATCCAGTCTAATCCAAAACAGATTGAGCTGCAGGGGAGCCTTCTGACCTCATTCCGGTAACCATCCATGATCATGAACATAGTCTTCCAAAGCCATACTGCCCGTGTCTTTCAGCAATGATACTGCTAGCCTTACAGATGGTACATTTCGGTGCTTGAAGCCCAGCACTGCGGTTCTTGGTGTGAGCTTCCAGCAAAAAGAAGAATTAATAATAACAATCTTCAAAGTGTTCAGAACCTCTCCAATATTCCCAGCTGTTAGGCAGACTTCAGCACTTTCCCCCTCAAACTCTATTACTTATCCTAACCTGTAAAATGAATTGGTACCTATCAAAAACTCCAAAAACAAATTTAAATGTAGTTTTGTCAGTTTTTTTTTTTCTGCCTGCGACCCTGAGTGGTTACTGGAATAGGAAGGCAAGGACGAAAAGAAGAAAAGTATTTTCGGGAGTTCTAATGCTTTCCACTCTACTAAAAATGAAAAAAACAATACACAGGAGGGCACCAACGGGTCTTTAAACTTTGGGCCATTTTAGAGTCCTTCAGGATTTAGCTCATGTGTGTAATACCTGGGCTTTGGGATTGGATCATCTGCACTCTCTTTAGCCATTGACTGATGGTCACCATGCAATGCCTGCCTCTTACTTCTGGGCTTCAACATGATTACTTTAGTTTTATTTTCTTACACCCATATTGATTTAATACCAGAACTCTGACGCAAGTGAGCTTTTTGACCTTCGCCTGACAGGTACTTTGGTGCACTATGGGCTTCTTACATTGTTATATATTCAAGATTTCTATAGATAGTATTTTCTTGTTTATACATCCACTATTTATATTTTATTTTCTATTTCATACATGGACCCTCCAGGGACTTGTTTGGAGACATTCCTGGCCACCTCTTCTCCATCTCCACTTCTGATGCTCTCCCTACTTTTCTTCAGTCGACTTGTTTTGACATTCTCTCTCCAACTCGACTAGGTAATTTTTTTCTGGGTATGTTACTCATATTGGGTCCTTTCACACGGCCGCTCCGTGTGTCCGCAAATCATCCTATTTTTTTGCGGATGATTTGCGGACATAATGTAAGTCTATGGCATTGCGGATGTCAGCGGAATACCATCCGCTGACATCTGATTTTCCTCCTTTCAGTTCTGTTCCGTTTTTTCGAATGGAACAGAACCCTATTTTTTCATCCGTGTAAAAAACGGAAAGGAAGGAAAATCGGGTGTCAGCGGTGTCATCCGCTGACATCCGCAATGCCATATACTTACATTATGTCCGCATATCATCCGCAAACGGATGGGATGATATGCGGGCACACGGAGCAGATGACACAAATGTCATCCGCTCCGTGAAAAAAAAAAAAAGTCTCGCAGCGGACTAAAGCAGCGGAGCGGCCGTGTGAAAGGACCCTAAGAGTGTATTTTACATATGAACAAGATTGCAGTATTGTGATAATCTGAGATTTTGTATTCTGGCATATGATGTATTTTGTACAAATCTCTTTGGTTTCATACATTTTGCCTGTATACTATTATTGTGTACTTTCTATTGCAGAAATACTTACACCTCAGCACTTTGGACTTCATCACTCACACCCCTGATGAAGGATTTCCCGCAATGCGTAGGGTGATGGGTGTCTTTCACTAGTCTGTGCTCCAACTTTCTCTTGTCTGAATTGACAAGTATTTTATCATGTCATGTAATTGTATTGTATATTTTGCACTTTTTCAATGTAGCTGATTTTATGTTGATTTAATAAATTCATGTTTTAATTCAATATATGGTGTTATTTCGGCCTCAAAAGTCCCATTCCCTCAGGGGGGTTTGTTTTTTTCAGGCTTTAGCTGGGATGGACTGTAGACCGTAAGAGTAGAAAATGACCCATGATCAGTGGGAGTAGACCACGTTTCAGGCTTGGTGGTCAGTTGGAGGAAAAATTACAAAGGGCCTGTGGTCAGTAGGAGGCCCCATCGTTGGAATTAGTGGGAGGAATTATGCCTCATCATAGGAATTAGTGCGAGGAATTATACACACCTCATCATTGGAATTAGTGGGAGGAATTATGCCTCATCATTCAGGTCAGTGGAAAGACTAGCACCCCATCATTGGTGCCGGCGGAAGAATAGTTCACCAATGTTGGTCTCAGTGGGAGGAATGGTGTCTCATCATTAGTGATTATGGAAGAATTAATTCCTCATATTAGTAAGAGGAAAAGTGAC
Source organism: Pelophylax lessonae (assembly GCF_965119305.1). Classification (NCBI taxonomy): domain Eukaryota; kingdom Metazoa; phylum Chordata; class Amphibia; order Anura; family Ranidae; genus Pelophylax; species Pelophylax lessonae. The sequence continues at coordinate 46,833,385 of NC_138778.1, read as the reverse complement.
TTAGGAGCCAGATAAAGGAAAACAAAGGGCCACATCCGGCCCATGGGCTGCAGTTTAGAGACCACTGGCTTAAACACCAATTTCACAAAAACATACTCATGAGTGTTTAGAATAACAGACATTGTATCTCATCACAGTCCAAGAACTTCTTAGTTCTGAGGAAGGGGGTATGTCCCCCAAAATGCCTAGGCCTATTGTATTGAGGGACTGTTCGGGCTGTGTATTGCTGTCACTTGTGAGTATGTTTTTGTACATTTGGTGTTAAAGAGGAAGTAAACCTCCTCTGCAAACATTTACCTATAGATAAACCTATAACAAGGCTTATCTATAGGTAGTGAAAATATCTCCTAAACGTGTACCGTTTAGGAGATATTTACATGACATGCAGCCAGTGAAATCACTGGCGCATGGACTCTGAAGGAACAGGCACGGATGCGTTCCTTCCAAGCCCCGTGCCGTAAACGGTGGCTCCTGTGCGCATGCACGGGAGTGACGTCATCATGGCTGCGGCCAATAACAGTGCCAAAGCCCGCGAACCCAGAGGTAACTCCGGGGAAAATTTCATCGGTGACACCGATGTGCGGGGGGCCACTGCTGGGGCTTCCTTCTAAGATAAGTATTACATAATGAGCTCATTAGGCCTTTGACTTACAGGTTTTTTTTTTTCATTTGTTTTTGGGGGGTTTACAACCTTTTTAAAAAATAAAGATGTATGGTAATGCAATAGGCATTTGGCCCTCCTGTGTGTTTTTTTACTGTTTTCTGTCAGGATTCCCCTACCTGAGAAGGTTTGCATCAGTGTAGCATTCCTGTTTTTGCATTTGATACTATTTGGATATCTATATCTCTGGAGCACTGGAGAGTTTGTAACATATCTACTAAATGTCCCGGAGTTCTCCTCCTCTTCTTCCTGGGGGCCCTCCATGTCTCACAGAGCACTGTTTGGTCAATGAAGCAAGCCTCTTTCTCTAGCATTTTCCTGTGTGCTCAGTTTGACCTGATAACTTGTTCTGTGGAGGCGGGTCCTTGATACCCTTTATTCTGAGTAAGTAAGTTGAAGGGTGTTATTCAACCTGGAAGAGGCTGGCAATGGAACATGGAGGGGCGAGGCTGTGAGGGAAACTTCTGGGGAGAAAATTAGTGTTGAAGCTGCATGTTTTGCTTTTTGAAAGCTTTGGGCTGGTTATTTAAAAAAATAATACATACACCAATCAGCCATAACATTATGAGCAGCCACCTGATATTGAGTAGGCCAGGGGCGTAACTACAGGGTTTGCAGGGGTTGCAATTGCAACCGTGCCCAATGCTCCAGGGGGCCTGTGTGGCTCCCCTTTACACCTGGATAGGAGGGGTGGTGGGGGCATCATGTAGAGAAATCACTGTCCTCCTTTTTCCTCCTGTAGCTGCAGGAGGAAAATGGAGGAGATTGGTTCCTCTGTATGCTGCCCCCGCTCCTCCTCCTAACCAGTTAGCTTGTGTTCTGCTGTCTCTGGGCCCCTGTGTGCTCCCCTGGACCCCCCAACATTGCTCCCTCCCCTCTCCTGCCGGCTGCTGCAGGGGATGTGTCACAATAGAGAACCAGGAAGGGGTCGGCAAATATGTAATTTACCAGCTCAGTCATAGTCAGTGACATCGTAAAAAATAAACAAAATAAAATGATAGAAAATAATACAATTAAAATACCAAAAAATAAAAACTACAGACACCAGTGGATGAACTTCCAGGATCACAAAAGGTCACACTTGCAACTGGGCCCTGGCATTCCACCACCATGGGGAGGCCCCAAGATGGCAGGAAGGGGCCCACAGCAGAACCTGAGAAAGGGCCCCGCAACGAGAATAAAGGGCCCAGGATCAGTGGGAAGAGCCCCAGGCTTGAAGGGAAGGGCCCCGGCAAGGGGTCTGGGGGGCCCTTCATGTCTTCTTGCACCGGGGCTCTAAAGGTTCTAGTTACACCTCTGGAGTAGGCCCTCTTTTTGCTGTCAAAACAGCTCTGACTCGTTGAGACATGGACACCACTAGACCTCTGAAGGTATGTTGAAGGTATGTTGTGATATCTGGGATGTCAGTAGCAGATCCTTTAAGTCCTGGAAGTTCAATACCTCACACTCATTGTGTTCCTCAAACCATTCTTTAACCATTTTTGCAGTGTGGCTAAAAGATGCCACTGCCATCAGGAAATACCGTTTCCATGAAGGGGTGTACTTGGTCAGCAACAATGTTTAGGTATGTGGTACGTGTCCAGTAATATCCACATGAATGGCAGGATCCCAAGAGTTCCCAGCATCACTTTGCCCAAAGCATCACACTGCCTCTGCAGGCTTGCCTTCTTCCAATACTGCAGCCTGGAACCATTTCTTCTCTAGGTAAGTGACACACACGCACCCAGCCATCCAAATGATATAAAATAAAATGTGATTCATCAGACCAGGCTTCCTTCTTCTATTGCTCTGTGGTCCAGTTCTGACACTCTCGTGCCCATAGTATGTGCTATGGCTGTGGACATGGGTCAGCATGGGCACCCTGACTGGTTTGCAGATCTGTAGCCCCAAATACAACAAACTGCGATAATAAAAATGAATTTTATTCACTTAATCTATCAGATCTGTCAGTTTAATGGATATATATAAAACTTTTTTTCTATAGTTTTAAATGAAGTAGAGAAGGCTTAGAAGCCCTGTCAAGTTTTTCTTGCAGTTTGTTACCCCTTTATCAATATTCACCCATAATTTACACCATTGTCACTAGAACAAGAATCTATATATATATAAATATATTGGTAACAACAATGCTGGGAATCCCCCCTTTTCGCCCAAAGCAGGCAACGACATTGCTAATGATATGCAAATGTTGACTCTTTGGCAAAAGTCAGTATCTATGTTCCCATTTCCATCTTAGCCAGTGGGGCAACTCTCAATGCCCATGGTTTGGGATGTCCAACAAGCTCATATAGGTGTAACGGGTATACAATATATAAATATTTTTTTTAGTAGGGAATGTTCAGCACAGTAATAGCCTTTTTTTCTTTTTTTTCCCCCTGATTAAATCTCCTATATGGAGCCACCTGAAACTTGGAAGGGAAAAAGGGGAGCAGTTACTGCTCTGACTATTGTGTGTGCAAGTTTCTGCTTGATCTATCAATTCCCAAAGAAAGTAATTACAGTATATACAAGACTATTATACATCAAAGGGTAACTCCGCTTTTGTGGGAAAAAAATTAATATAGCGTACACAATTGCGACACAAAACATTTTGTAATTGAATATTATTAAAAATGACCTTTTTCTTTTCAATCTGCAGCTATTGTAATTTTCTGAAAATGCAATGCAATATGGCTACCTGGAGCTGTTCTGTACACAGAATGTATACTTGCCACACCCCAGAAACATCATTTCCTGCTTGTGTGATTGGCTCACCAATTTTCCCAGAAGTCTGCCTAAGATACAAGTCAGATTTCTGGCATCCCTTGCAACAAAAATTTCATTTTTGGCGAGATATTCCCAATAGGAACACGTCTAAAGGAATGCAGGCCCAGCAGCTTCCCTCATTAGAGCCCTACAGCTGCCACAGCTTAGATAACAATGAAACCATTAGACTCACTCAGCACAGAGGAACAAACAATGATTTGTTCTGAATAACAAAAGGTAGGCATCTGCAGCAAAGTTTGTTAAAATCCCTAAAAGTTACGCTTTAAATATTACCTTTAAGTGGCCATTCAATCACTCATTGTGATGGAAAGCTAGTCGAAAGTGGTTGGAAATCACTGGAACGTTGATGTGCGTATGGCAAACCTAAGTGTTTCACAACCATCAACTCTCTGCAAGCTTCTGATTGGTGGAGAGGGCATTTCACGCACATAAAATGTGTTGGACGTTGCATAAAATTGCCTCCAAATTGAAAATGGATGGTCCATTTCTATCCCAATATACCTGTGCTCACACTTTATTCCTACTAAAGAAAGCATGAAAAAGAGGCACATACAAAAAAACTGTTCCGGACACAAAGAGACAATTTATGGAATCTCTATTTTGATGCCTGAGGCGCCATCACTACTGCTAAATGTATTATTCATGTGTTAGCAGGCACGTATGTAATAGCCTTCATTTTTCTGAAACTGTTAAATATGACACTGATAAATGTTGTGAGATAGTGGAGTGCAAACAATTCATTCAGCTCAGTTTGCTATCCATCTGCTACATATTTCCAATCAAGTGTGATACTCGGAAAGTTTGAATTTGATTACAGTGCAGATAATTTTATTATGAATACTTTGAAAGACCCATTCTATAGGGTATACTATATAGTACATATACAGTATAAGGTACAATATTAATACCCATGTTTGTCTTACTCACTGGAAAGAGACATATTGTTATGCATGATATGCAGTATTGTTCTTTTTATCTATTAGATATAGGATATACTGTAGATACTAGGAATATCCTTGAAAGTAAGTACAAAGAACAAACGCTGAGAGGATCTTTGAACTCAGGTATAAAGGTGGTTTAAAGAACAATTCCAGGTACGGCATTTTTTACATAGTTACATTGGTCCAGCTTGAACCAATGTAATTATCCATATACCCTTCCAACGGGATCTCTCTAGAACAGTCTTTCTCAACCCTTTTAATACACAGGAACCCTTGAAATAATTTTTATGTCATAGAGAACCCTTGCAAAATAATAACTCTGTAGCTGACAGCACATCAGTGTGATCAGTAAATTGCAAATACAATAATAAATAAAAGAATAAGGAATGTAGTGCATCCAACATATTAGGCACCAGAGCACTCCTCTGCTCTACAAGTAAATTTGTTTTAGTAACAATCTTGAATTGGAAGAAATAATAATAATGACCAAAAATAAAAGACTAATGGTGAAAATTGTAGTGCCCCTTACATTGGTGGTCAGTAAAAATGTGCCTTCTTGGTAGTTGGTAAAGTGGTCCCCTACATTGGTGATCTATGGGAGAAGAACCCCTTATATTAATGGTCAGTGGGAGAAGGACACTCTTACATTGTTGACTAGTGGGAAAACTGCCATATACACAACTAAAAAGGATAATTGATATTAGTGATTACTGGCTTTCCATTGCTCAATTTACCCCTATCAACCTCTGGAGGAAACCCCAGGATTGAGAAATCCTCTTCTAGAAGCTGGAAATGACTGTAGTAGACAGCGCTGCTCCAGTGATCTCCACTAGTTTCCAGATCCCGTGCTGAGTGGCTGCCCTGCTGCATTGTAAACACAGGAGGGCAGATGCTTGGCATGGGCTCCATTTAGGGAACACTTAGCATTTTCGCAATATGTAAAGTGCTCCCTGTTTGGATGAGGTGGAGAAGTAGGGTGGGGATGTCACACTGTCCACCTCATCCAATTAGAGAATGCTTTCATTCATTGAGAAAGTTCAAAGCAATCTCTGAATGGCGTCAATGCCAAGCCTCCAACCTCCTGTGTTTACATTACAACAGGGCAGCCACTCAGCATGGGACTGGAAGCAAGTTGAGATCACTGAATTAACAGTGCCTACTATAGCGATTTCCAGCTTCCACGGGGATCCCACAGGTATGGTTTTTAGTGCTACCCCTGAAAGAGCTGCTTGGTAATTTGAATTCTGCACCTCAACTCCACGAACAACCTCAGCCCCTCTAGCACACCTGATTGAGAGAAAGTTACTACATACACTAATAGGAACACAATTGTGGATACCTTTAACTCGACTGAGTAAGTATCAATAAATAGACACAAGACCAATTAGTGAAAAATGAACTCAGTGTATTGATATAGGTTAGAATAAATGATGGTTTGAGCATAAATGAACACACGGAAGGTAGGTTCAGATACAGTATAATCACTATGCCAAGGTAACTTAAAATAGAGTTCTGTACCTCTAGACTTGAATCAACATGTAAATCAGCAACATCAGCATAAACAGTGCATATACAGTAAGCATTAACTGCAACAAGATTAATAATACTAACTAGTCTAGAGTGCAGTTTAGGAGGATAGCTAGGATATTGTGCAATGTCCCCTGAGAGGTACATTTGAGCATAAGCAATAGATGAAGGTCTCTGTGTAGTAGCTGTAAAGGGACAGTCATTCCCAGCATTCCTTCTGTCACAAAAAAAAAAAAAAAAGGGATAGTCTTTTATCCTCCTAACTCTTCAACTGGCTAATGTTGGGGGCCAGTTGTACCATTGGTGCACATGAGAATAGTCCCAGTCAAACCTGCAGGCAGCAAAAAGGCTACTAGATGACAGTATGGTCAATTCCTAAAGGGTTCAGTCTTTCTAGCAGCAGAAAGTTAAAAGAGAAGTTTGGGAATTGTTTTTGTTAAGAATTATTCTTAGTAGATGCAGCATTGGTCTGATGCTCTACCTGTCCCCCGCCAGCTCTAAGACTAAGAAACAGAGCGATTATACACCACTGATTACTTAGTTCCAAGTGCTCCGTGAGCGTTGGGCTGTGGAGAGGCTGAGCCAGGTGCGGGTTCAGGGTCCTGGGTGGATCCCAACTATATGGTTGTGATGTTTACCCTTTCTGGACCAGCTCTGTAATGTCAGCCGACAGCAGGTTTCAGTCCGCTGTTGGCTAAAAACAGGTCACTGGAGTGCAGAACGAACTACACTCACAGAAGAAGTACAGCCAAACGAGCTTTGGCTGTACTTCTCATTTAATACACACAGCAGCAGCTCACCAGTCTCAGGGATATTGCAGTTCATCATCCAGTCACACACAGCGATTAGTCAACTCTCTGCTTTGCACCCAGGTGACTCTGACTGTTGACTCAGCACGCCAGATCCTGCTCAGGCCACTGTTATGCATCAGTACTTTGTGCACTTTGCGGGTTCCCTCATGGAAAAAGGAATCTGTGTCCCATACCACCTGTGAAAATGCAGCTCTTACCCCTCTTTCTGGCCCTCTGGGGAATGCAGTTCAAAAGCGTTTGATTATAGTAGACTCTGAACTACTAAAGTCTCTCTGAACTACAGTTCCCACAGTGCAGTGCTGCCTGACTCAATCTACTGAACTCTTCCTGCTTAGCAGCTCGCTCCTCTCTCTGATTCAGTTATTAACCTTGAGCTGCACCGCAGGGCAATCAGCTATTTAAAGCAGATGCAGCCAGTGTTTCTCTCACTCTCCACTCCTAGCCAAGCACCTGGCTGCAGGTACAGTATATGCATATTTACACAGTTAGACCAAAGTAACTATGTAAAGAATGCCATACCTGGAGTTCTTTTTAAGTCTGTGCTGTTTTTCTTCTCTATACAAGTCAATGTGAGCATAAAATCAACTCAGAGAAGCTCAATGCTTTCAAAACTGGCTTGACCCATCTCTTGAGGAAGGCAAGTCAAAGCAAATCAGAACCAGCTGAAGGCAGACTGCATGTAACTTTTACTGTGTACATGAGCCTATAAATTTTCAATCATCTATTACACCAAGACCTTGGTTCTGTTCACGCTTGTGATTTTTTTTTTATGTCATTAAATGAACGTAAAACTGCTCATAAATTGCATGCTAGCATCTGTGTCATTATAATCAGTGCTAATCTACTGATCTCTGCATTTCCTTCACCGAGATGTCAAATAGAGAGGACAATTTATAGGGTGATAAGACAGCAATGCACCAAACATGCTGGGGCAAAATGTGAGCCTGGCCCAAATTAGCATGTCATCTAGGCTAAAGTGGTACTCCAATTTAAAAAAAAAAAAAAAGGGTATTTTTGTCTTACCGTAAAATCCTTTTCTCTGATGTTCATTGATGGACACAGCTTCATATCTTCTTTGACCCTTGGGATATGCTGCTCTCCATATGAGTAGGACTAGGAGGAAAAAGAATTGACTACGCCTATAGGGCAGTCCCAGAGGGTATACTCCCACTTCCTGCTGTAGGACTTCAGTTTTTTAACAAGCAGTATCAGAAGAATACATAACCCCACTCACAGAGGGGCGGTGCTGTGTCCGTCAATGAACATCAGAGAAAAGGATTTTACGGCAAGACAAAAATCCAGTTTTCTCTTTTGTTCATTGATGGACACAGCTCCATATCTTCTTTGACCCTTGAGACGTCCCAAAGCAGTGTCAACATGAGAGTTGGGAAAAACAGAGCAATAAACATATTTCCCAAAGGGGCTAAACTTAGCCAACCAGGTAAACCAGGAGCCCAACCAGGAACAACTGGAGCTCACCTACCAGGAAAAAAAAATACACCCTTAACCGCTTGCCGACTGCCGCAAGTAAATTTACTGCGGCGGTCAGCCCCTCACAGGCAAAGTGACGTTAATTAACGTCACTAGCCTGGGAGGGTCTGGGGAGTGAGCGCGCGGTCACGGACCCCCCCGTGCGTGTGACCGGCGGACCCGATGTCTGCCGGTCACTCGGCGATCGTCGGGGGAGAGGGAGAAAGTCAGGCAGCTTGTGTAAACAAGCTGCCTGTCATTCTCCTCGGTGTAAAAACACTGATCACACGGTTCTACTATGTAGAACCGTTGATCAGTGTCCTTACACCTCAAGTCACAGCCAATCACAGTAAGAATCACGCCCCTAGGGACACACAGCCCCTCCCTCTCAAATAAAGTTAACCCCTTCGCTACCAGTGTATTTTTACAGTAACAGTGCATATGTATAGCACTGATTACTGTAGAAATGTCACTGGTAACCCCAAAAGTGTCAAAAATGTCAGTCAAGGGTCCGATCTGTCCGCCCCAATGTCGCAGTACCGCAAAAAAAATCGCAGATTGCCGCCATTATGCGTTAAAAAAAACCAACAAAAATGACAAAAATCTTTCCCTTTGTTAGTAAACGCGATAACTTTTGCGCAAACCAATAAAAATACGCTTTTTGCGATTTTTTTTACCAAACATAGGTAGCATAAAACAAATTGGCCGAAAATGTTAAAAAATTTTGATTTTTACATTTTTTTTGGGGTGAATGTCATATAAAAAAAATTTGAAAAATATTGTTATTTTTGCAAAATTTACGCTCTTTTTTTGTTTATTGCGCAAAAAGTCAAATACCACCAAAAGAAAGCTCTGTTTGTGGGAAAAAAAAGGACGTAAATTTCGTTTGGGTATGGCGTTGTGCGACCGCGCAATTGTCAGTTAAAGTTGCACAGCGCCGAATCGCAAAAAGTGGCCCAGACGTAAGACAGCAAAATCCTCTAGTGGTAAAGTGGTTAAAGCCATACTCATTTTTGTTCAATTTAGGATACACTGGAAAAGGACGTCAAATTTGTTTAGGTACAGCGTCGCACGACCGCGCAATTGTCCATTAAAGTCACGCTGTGCCGAATCGCAAAATACCCCCTGGTCGTTTAGCAGCCAAATCCTCCGGGGCTTAAGTGGTTAAGTGGTTAAGAGGCAGGAGCCTCTGCAACAGCAGCCTGCAAAACTTTGCAGCTGAACGCAGCATCCGCAGATGGTAGTACATCCACTTTGTAAAACTTTGGGAATGTGTGCACAGATGACCAGGTGGCCGCCTTGCAAACCTGTACCACTGACGCCTGATGACGAAAGGCCCAAGAAGCACTGAGTACCCTCGTAGAATGCGCCTTAACAGGGAAAGGAGGAACCTGACCCTTAATAGAATAGGCCTGCACCACTGTCTGCCTGATCCATCTGGAAATGGTCACCGCAGATCGCAGATGCGGCCTACCCCTTACAAGATCCATGCGGAAGGACAATGAGGAATCCAATTTTCAGAGCAACTCAGTCACCGCAAGGCAAACCCTGATTTCAAAAAAGGAAAAAATGCCAGGACCAGAGATCCCAGCAAGGAGCCAGGTCCTTACTCCTGACTAGGCAGAAAAAAAAAACGTAAGTCCTATAGCAGGAAGTGGGAGTATACCCCCTGGGACTGCTCTATAGGCGTAGTCAATTCCTTTTCCGCCTAGTCCTACTCCTATGGAAAGCAGCATTACCCAAGGGTCAAATAAGATATGGAGCTGTGTCAGTCAATGAAGGAAAGAGAAAAAAGATATTCGGGAACAGTAATAATTAAATGGAGCCTTGCTGAACCTGAGAGTGGTAAATCTGCAGGAGACAGTGCAGGGGTGCTGGGGATAGGATGAGAGAGCTGATTTATTTATTTTTTTTAGTCCACTGCAGGACAATAATGTGAATACACTAAAGTTCAGCTTTAAAAAAAATAAAAATATTTTTTAAACTAACAGGTCAATCTTGCAAGAGAGATCATTTTTGTCATAGCTAAGTGATTGAAGAAAATCCCAGAGTTCCACTTTATTCCTTTGTCCTAACACATTTATGTGTCCGCTGTAGCTCACTACCCTCCCCATGTAATTTGTTGCATGGCGAAGCAGAAGGCCCCCACGTCTCATATCCTCTGCTCTGGCAGTGGGGGAAATGTCTGCCAATGTCCCTGGTCGTCTGCTACTCTCCAGCCATTAATCAAACTCTGTGGCTCACTACATAACTAGCACTCAGGATTAAGGATTAAGGTTTCCCCTGAGCTGGAACCCTAGCGGGAAAACTGAAGTCAATTTCCCATGCATGCCTAAGGCAATAAGATATCGTTCACGGAAAAGCAAAGCTATGGAAATTCAAAGACAGCCTTTATGTGCATTTTAGTGGACTTATATAGCTTTGAATTTGTGTTTATTGCAGAAATGCAGAAGGCACAAATAGATATCAATGATACTTATAGCAAGTTCTCATTCGTTTATTTGCCATTGAACTGATAAAAAATGGACCATCTATTGATCAGCATCAGGATATTATTATTTGCTCAGTTCAACTCAATCCCTTGTCTACCTTGTCTTCTCCCAAGTAGCATCTTAGTCATTGATTTGCCTTCTATTAGGCCTTTGTAGACCATTTGGGCCATTTGTTAATGTGCCTTGATGCGACTGGTGCTACGTGCAGGCAGCCTATGTAAGTGAATCCAAAGAGTGTACAAGTACACAGTACATATGGCGATCCTAGGAGAAGTGCATAGTCCCTTGGTCTGTTGGAACTTTCATCTGTATCTGTAGACCATCAACAGGGTAGAGGTATGGATGAGGCATCTGGATGGATGGATGAACAGAAGAAGGGACCGAGACTGGAACCACTGCAGTTCCTGCAGAAGATCTGGGTAGGATCATCTCAATGTGGAAGAAAACGAATAGCAGGGCGCTGAGGTCAGTATCAAATTTAAAAACACTTTCTTAAAATAAGCAGCACACTTACATAGATGTAAGCATGAAACAGCATGGATAGGGAATACCTGGGACCAAGCAGCTGTAATCAGTGTGAGGCTGTAGACATCACTGAACAAAACAGAGACTGAGGATGGCAGGGAGTCAGCCAGCTCCAAGTTTGGGTTGTAATTACTAAAGATATATTCATATATGAATAAAAATGGATATATAGTCGTAATAAAGATGTATATAAGACAAATATATAGTAAAAAAAAAAAAATTAAGCTAAATTAAACAAATAATATACACATTTATACCAGTGGCCCCATTTGAGAAGGACCCACAGATGCTCAATAGGGTTTAGGTCTGGAAACATGTGAAAAAGATGTAGTAGCGCCAAGCACAAATAATATAATCAGTGTGGAGTGTCCACAAAGAAGTCCCAACAGTCCAAAAGGATGGAGAAATAGTAGAGACCAGTTTCCAGCTTCCAATCGTGTGGATGAAAAAGGAGCCAACACCCAAAAGTGTGATAATACCAAACGCTTACCAGATGTTATATGGTTATGAGCGATAAAATAGACTCAGGTCGGGCCATCAATGGACAGTACCAACAGTGTGGTCTCATCAATACTCATCAATTCCAAAATGTCAGAAACATCAGCAGATCATGGATAAGTGCGATATATAGGCTCAAAATAAATATCACCAGAACAAGCATGGGGTCTCGTCAACTCCAGTTCACCTCAATGAAAGAAGGCAGGACATAGTGTAGACTGTACAAACATTGATTTATTAGGATACAAGATTATACTCACACAGTGGTGGATATAAATAGGCATATCAAATATAAAAACCGCGGTAGGATGGCATGCTGCTCGTACTCCAGGTCGCCTGACGCGTGTCGTCAAAATAATGACATCATCAGAGGCGGACCGGACTTGTACGGCAGCACGCATAAGAAGTACTAAAAACGGAAGTGACATATGCGGAAGTCAACCGCCTGGAAACATGCTTGGCCAGTCCATCACCTTTACCCTCAGCTTCTTTAGTAAGGCAGTGGTCATCTTGGAGGTGTGTTTAGGGTCGTTATCATGTTGGAATACTGCCCTGTGGCCCAGTCTTCAAAGGGAGGGGATCATACTTTGCTTCAGTATAGCACAGTACATGTTGGCATATATAGTTACCTCAGTGAACTGTAGCTCCCCAATGCCGGTAGCACTCATGCAGCCTCAGACCATGACACTCCCAAGACCATGCTTGACTGTACTGTAGGCAGGACACGCTTGTCTTTGTACTCCTCACCTGGTTGCTGCCACACAGGCTTGCCATCATCTGAACCAAATAAGTTTATCTTGGTCTCATCAGACCACAAGACATGGTTCCAGTAATCCATGTCCTTAGTCGGCTTGTCTTCAGCAAACTGTTTGCGGGCTTTCTTGTACATCATCTTTAGAAGAGGCTTCCTTCTGGGACGACAGCCATGCAGACCAATTTGATGTAGTGTGCGGCGTATGGTTTGAGCACTGACAGTCTAACCCCCATCCCTTCAACCTCTGCAGCAATGCTGGCAGCACTCATATGTCTTTATCTCAAAGACAACCTGGATATTACGCTGAGCACGTGCACTCAACTTCTTTGGTCGACCATGGCGAGGCCTGTTCTGAGTGGAACCTGTCCTGTTAAACCGCTGTATGGTCTTGGCCACCGTGCTGCAGCTCAGTTTCAGGGTCTTGGCAATCTTATATAAGCCTAGGCCGTCTTTATGTAGAGGAACAATTCTTTTTTTCAGATCCTCAGAGAGTTCTTTGCCATAAGGCACTATGTTGAACTTCCAGTGACCAGTATGAGAGAGTGAGAGCGATGACACCATTTTAACACACTTGCTTCCCATTCACACCTAAGATCTTGTAACACTAACGAGTCACATGACACTGGGGAGGGAAAATTGCTAATTGGGCCCAATTTGGACATTGTCACTTAGGGGTGTACTCACTTTTGTTTCCAGCGGTTTAGACATTAATAACTGTGTGTTAAGTTATTTTGAAGGGACAGCAAATGTACACTGTTATACAAGCTGTACACTCACTACTTTACATTGTAGCAAGATGTCATTTCTTCAGTGTTGTCACATGAAAAGATATATTAAAACATTTTCAAAAATGTGAGGGGTGTACTCACTTTTTTAAGATACTGTATATATATATATATATATATATATATATATATATATATATATATATATACACAGTGCCTTGCGAAAGTAATCGGCCCCCTTGAACTTTGCAACCTTTTGCCACATTTCAGGCTTCAAACATAAAGATATAAAACTGTAATTTTTTGTGAAGAATCAACAACAAGTGGGACACAATCATGAAGAGGAACAACATTTATTGGATATTTCAAACTTTGTTAACAAATAAAAAACTGAAAAATTGGGCGTGCAAAATTATTCAGCCCCTTTACTTTCGGTGCAGCAAACTCTCTCCAGAAGTTCAGTGAGGATCTCTGAATGATGCAATGTTGACCTAAATGACTAATGATGATAAATAGAATCCACCTGTGTGTAATCAAGTCTCTGTATAAATGCACCTGCACTGTGATAGTCTCAGAGGTCCGTTTAAAGCGCAAAGAGCATTATGAAGAACTAGGAACACACCAGGCAGGTCCGAGATACTGTTGTGGAGAAGTTTAAAGCCGGATTTGGATACAAAAAGATTTCCCAAGCTTTAAACATCCCAAGGAGCACTGTGCAAGCGATAATATTGAAATGGAAGGAGTATCAGACCACTGCAAATCTACGAAGACCTGGCCGTCCCTCTAAACTTTCAGCTCATACAAGGAGAAGACTGATCAGAGATGCAGCCAAGAGGCCCATGTAGATCTCTGTAGATGTAGATCTCTGTAGATGTAGCTGTAGATCTCTGTATGAACTGCAGAGATCTACAGCTGAGGTGGGAGACTCTGTCCATAGGACAACAATCAGTCGTATACTGCACAAATCTGGCCTTTATGGAAGAGTGGCAAGAAGAAAGCCATTTCTTAAAGATATCCATAAAAAGTGTTGTTTAAAGTTTGCCACAAGCCACCTGGGAGACACACCAAACATGTGGAAGAAGGTGCTCTGGTCAGATGAAACCAAAATCAAACTTTTTGGCAACAATGCAAAATGTTATGTTTGGCGTAAAAGCAACACAGCTCATCACCCTGAACACACCATCCCCACTGTCAAAGATGGTGGTGGCAGCATCATGGTTTGGGCCTGCTTTTCTTCAGCAGGGACAGGGAAGATGGTTAAAATTGATGGGAAGATGGATGGAGCCAAATACAGGACCATTCTGGAAGAAAACCTGATGGAGTCTACAAAAGACCTGAGACTGGGACGGAGATTTGTCTTCCAACAAGACAATGATCCAAAACATGAAGCAAAATCTACAATGGGATGGTTCACAAATAAACATATCCAGGTGTTAGAATTGCCAAGTCAAAGTCCAGACCTGAATCCAATCGAGAATCTGTGGAAAGAACTGAAAACTGCTGTTCACAAACGCTCTCCATCCAACCTCACTGAGCTCGAGCTGTTTTGCAAGGAGGAATGGGAAAAAATTTCAGTCTCTCGATGTGCAAAACTGATAGAGACATACCCCAAGCGACTTACAGCTGTAATCGCAGCAAAAGGTGGCGCTACAAAGTATTAACTTAAGGGGGCTGAATAATTTTGCACGCCCATTTTTTCAGTTTTTTATTTGTTTAAAATTCATGGTTGTGTCCCACTTGTTGATTCTTCACAAAAAAATTACAGTTTTATATCTTTATGTTTGAAACCTGAAATGTGGCGATCTCATTTCTTGAGGCACTGAAATGTCACGACAGAACAAATACCCCCCAAATGACCCCTTTTTGGACAGTAGACACGCCAAGTTATTTAGTAAGAGGCATGGTAAGTGTTTTGAAGTTGTAATTTTTTCCCCCACAATTCTTGGGAAAATGAAGACATTTATTTTATTTTTTTTTTACACAAAATTGTCATGTTAACAATTTATTTCTCACACACAGCACATACATACTTGCAATTACACCCCAAAATACATTCTGCTACTCATCCTGAGTATGGTGATACTACAGGTGTGAGACTTATTCACAGCCTAGCCACATACAGAGGCCCAACATGCAGGGAGCACTGTCAGGCGTTCTAGGGACATAAATTACACATCTAACTTCTTGATGACCTATCACATTTTTGAAGGCCCTGGAGCTCTAGGACAGTGGAATTACCCACAAAATAGCCCATTTTGGAAAGCAAACACCCCAACGTATATTCTACGAGGCATAATACATCTTTTGAACATGTCAGTTCTTGGAAAATGTGGAAAGAAAATGAAAACTTATTTTTTTTACACAAAGTTGTGCATTTCTAACACATAGCATGTACATAGCAAAAATGACATTCTGATACTCCTTCTAAGTATGGCGATACCACATGTGTGAGACTTTTTTACAGCACGGCCACATACAGATGTCTCACATTCAGGAAGCACCATTACATGTTCTAGGGACATAAATTACAAATCTAATTTCTGACTACCTATCACACCGTTAAAGGCCCTGGAGCACCAAGACAATCGAAATGCCCACATGACCCCATTTTGGAAAGAAAACACCCTAACGTATATTTTATTAGGCATGGACTGCAGATTGGTACACAGGTACTCTGATGGGCTGCAGATAGGTACTCTGGTACTCTCATGGGCTGGAGACAGGTACTTGGGTATTCTGATGGGCTGCTGATAGGTACTCGGGTACTCTCACGGGCTGGAGACAGGTACTGGGGTACTCTGATGGGCTGCAAATAAGTACTTGGGTACTCTGATGGGTCTGGGGAAATGTACTTTGATGGGCTGCAGATATGTATTCAGATACTCTGATGGGCTGGAGACAAGTACTCAGGTACTCTGATGGGCTGCAGATAGGTGTTCGGGTACTCTGATGGGCTGCAGATAGGTACTCAAGTACTCTGGGCTGGAGACAGGTACTCGAGTACTCTGATGGGCTGCAGATAGGTACTCAGGCACTCTAGGCTGGAGACAGGTATTCGGGTACTCTGAAGGGCTGCAGATAGGTATTTGGGTACTCTGGGCTGGAGACAGGTACTCGGGTACTCTGATGGGCTAGAGACAGGTATTCAGGTACTCTGATGGGCTTCAGATAGGTACTCAGGTACTCTGATGGGCTGAAGATAGGAACTCGAATACTCTGGGCTGGAGACAGGTACTCTGATGGGCTGCAGATAGGTACTCAGACACTCTAGGCTGGAGACAGGTACTCGGGTTCTCTGAAGGGCTGCAGATAGGTATTTGGGTACTCTGGGCTGGAGACAGGTACTCGGGTACTCTGATGGGCTGGAGACAGGTATTCAGGTACTCTGATGGGCTGGAGAGTGGTACTCTTTATTACTGGTGCAATCTTGGGACTGTGCTTTACACTTTAATTGGTAACTCATTATTACCGCAATTTCCTCCTTACACTGGATTGGTGTGTGAAGAGGAGAACCCGGTAACAGTGAGCTAGCGCGGTTTGTTGACATTTGTGACTGGCTGTGATTGGACAAGTGACGTTCACGAGGAGACCACATGTGACCAGCTGTGATTGGACAAAGGAGGAGCAGGAGCAGCGAGACCAGGAGGATGTCATATAACGCCCGCCCTAGAGGGATAAGAGGTTCCCGTCATTTTAAATACATTAGGCGAGAACTGGTTAAACCTGCTCCCACCCCCTATTTTAAGCCTATTCTAACTACCCTGTAAAGCAGGGGTCTCAAACTGGCAGCCCTTCAGCTGTTGCGAAACTACAAGTCCCATCATGCCTCTACCTATGAGGAGTCATGCTTGTAACTGTCAGCCTTGCAATGCCTCAAGGGAATTGTAGTTCTGCAATTGCTGGAGGGCCACCAGCTTGAGACCCCTGGTGTAAAGGAAAGATGCCTATACTAATCTATTCTGAAGATGCTATGGTCCAGTCACATAACCTCTCCAGCGGCTGGCTTCAGTGATGAGGAGAGATTGCCAAAAATGGCTGCAGAACCTGGGCAGTGATGTCACACATAGGCTTACTATGGGGCGTCTGTTGCCGGCTGTCCCTCCTCTACACTGAAGCTTGTGCTGGGAACCGATCATGTGATCGTGCCGGAGCAACTTCAGGATAGGTAAGTATAGTTCCTTCACAGGGTAGATAGAATAGGCTTAGAATAGGGGTAGGAGCAGGTTTAAGTGTAGTTAGTATTTGACTGGATTTCCACTTTAATAGCTCTTTCTCTCTATCCTAACCCTCTTGCCAATCAGGTAAAATGCATCTCATGCTTCCAACCTACCCTCTCTTACTGTCCATCAATTCTTAACCCAATTTTGCCACTCTAGAACCAATGCTTTGATTCTAGTTTCAGGCCAAACTTTCATACAACCCAACCATCATCCTAACCCCAATATGATTATTGTGTTTTTTTCTGGGTAGAAACTAGTTTGCTGATTTGTAGACAAACCTGAAAGCTAGATCTGTACCCCATGCAGTCGTTTAATGCTGGTTCTGACCAGACTGGATCAATACCACAAAAATTCAATACAAAATGGAGAATACCTTAGTAGTTTCCCAGATAACTCAATGGTCTTTTAAAAGGAGCCTATTATCGCTTTCATCTTTTTCATGAATGGTATCAGCGGGACTCTGAACAACCATTGACAGCACTTTCATGAAATTGCTTTAATCTTATGTTTGTGTCCCAAAATGTTTAACATTTTCTCTTCCATTTGTGAGAGTTCTAAAGGAATGATATCAATTAAAGTAAAGTATTTACAATGGTGTCCATGTAGGCAGGTTAAATACAATCTCGGGACAATTAGAAAAGTTAAAACCTAACATATGTAGGACAAAGCTGGCAGCATACGCTGTCAATGTAGAATTTTATTTGAATGTACAGTATCTGCTTGTGCATATTTTTTCCCCTAAAGCCCTTTTAGACTTTTTGATTTTGGAGAGTTGACATGCCCCCTCCACCAGCACCCCATATGATATCCTGGTGCCCCTACAACTTATCATCCTGGCTGGTACAGCAACCTAACAAATACTTAAGTGAGAGGATCAGTATGACAGCCAGACAAATAGAATTTTCAGAAAAAGGTCAGAAATGGAAGTCAACTTTTCTCCATTCCGGATTCTTTTAAAGGCAAGACTCTACTTCCACATAGCCAAATGGCAGTTGTTCACTGGCCTACTTCTGTTTTTAACCAGATATGGTCAATGACTTCCTTCAGTTTCTTAGCTGGGGACCTGTCATTAGCAGTATGAGTATCAGCAGGGGAGGATGACTGCAGCATAAGTTGTGTGTATCCATTCCACGGGTCATCAGGGCTCTGCTCATCATAACTGAGAAGGATCTAAATTGCTGGACGATGTGATTGATGTTAGATTTACATCAGAGGAACTTTGTATGGGCCCTTTCACACTGGCGCTCCAAATGTCCGCAAATCATCCTATTTTTTGCGGATGATTTACGGACATAATGTAAGTCAATGGGATTGCAGATGTCAGCCGATGACCATCCGCTGACATCCGATTTTCCTCCTTTCAGTTCTGTTCCGTTTTTTGGAACGGAACAGAACCCTATTTTTCTTCCGTTCAAAAAACAGAAAGGAAGCAAAATCGGATGTCAGCGGTGTCATCCGCTGACATCCGCAATGCCCATAGACTTACATTATGTCCGCATATCATCCGCAAACGGATGGGATGATATGCGGACATGCGGAGCGGATGACACAAGTGTCATCCGCTCCGTGAAAAAAAAAAAAGTGCCGGAGCGGATCGCAATGCGGTCCGCTCCGTGTGAAAGAGCCCTAATGAATATATTTTTTTTTTGTTTATTTATTATGGCTTTGGTCATTTTTTTTTTTTTTTTGTACATGTGTTTTTGCTCTTTTGCAGAGTACTTTTTAAACAGATTTTGTGTAGTTATATACTTTTTAAAAATACTTTTGCGTATTAGCAACAAGGGGTACTACTCATTCATGTGGGGGAGGGAGTTGGATATCTGGGGACTAGGGACCACCTTATTTGAAAGGGGCTTCCAAATTCCGAAAACTCCTCCCCCCCCCCCCCCCCACATATCCACCAGGCCAGGGATGTGAAGAAGAAGCCCTTGTCCCAATCATCATGGAGAATGTCTTGGGCATGTGGCCCAGCATGATTGTGTAGCACTACCCCTGTAAGGGATGCTGAATTTTTGGGTCTTCCCTCACATGCACAGCGAGGCAGCAGGAATTTTTCATCATTCAATCAGTAGTCAAGAACCAGTTCAGGGTGATTTGTTTTGATTTTGTTTTTTATTTGGGGATAAACTTGGATAGGGATGTTAAGGTATTGGATGCCTAGAACTGTAACTTGAATGAAATCCGAGGACTTGCTAACTTTCTGGCTGCCAAAAGTCACTATGCTGTCCTCCCGTGGGATAAACAGATTAGCTGAACTGGTAGTAACAAGATTCCACACACTGAATACAGGTGCTCTTTCTCTGTAGAAAATGCAGATGCATCTGGCTGCTCCTTATATTCCCCAAAAAAGAGGTATAGGGTAGCTGCGGGGCTGGGGCAAGGGGTGGGCAAAATGGGCTGCTGCCCTTGGTGCAGTGGTTTATTGCAGGGATGGGGCGCCCTGACCCGAACTCTAAGGGAAGGGGTGGCACAATTTGGCATCTTTGCCCTGGGCGCTGAATCACCTTCTCCCGCCACTGGGTAGCTGTACTGGCTTTGAGTGGCTCCAAGCTGTCCCTTGGTAGTAAGCAAGCTGGGTATTGAACCTGGCTGCTTCTCCTCTATCAAGGGGTGTAGTGGTTGAAGCTACCCACTCAGTCCCTCTGGTGGATCCTGAAGCTCATGTGATGGCTGAACAGACCTCCTGCTGAACAGGTCCCAATGGCTCCCAGGATGGCTTTAGCTAAGCCTAGCTGAGGCTGAAAGGGTGTGAAACTTCTGCTGCTTCTGGTCTCCCTCTCTCTTCCTTTGCCCAGGGACAGAGCCCCCAGCACAGGGGTCCCTCCAGGGAACTGAACCCTGGACTCTGCACCTCTGGACTATGGGCAGGCTCCAGAATATTTAGGGTCCATCTCCCCACCTTCTGGATCATCCCCACCCAGGGATTAGAGAAGACTCCATGAATATTCAGGCTTAATCTCTGCTCCTCCACCCATTAAATTCTAGAACCCTCCAACAGTTTCAGAAGCCAGGGGGATTAAACAGAAACTCAACCCTTGGAGCTCTGCCAGCTAACTCCAAACAAATAAACCCCCAGCTCCTCTACAGAGGAGCTCAACTACATTTTCCTACACTGTACACAGAGGGTGCTACAATTTTTTTTACATTTTTAATAACCTTCAGGTAGCAGAAAGCTTTGATTTAGAGGTGACATTGATACCGCCATTAAATAAATTACTTTTGACTGCAGCAGCCAGAGGTTTAGGCGGGCGAATTTGCAAAATCTGGACATTTGGTTCACTCGTTTGGAGTACTGCGAACAGCTTGGGTTCGGGTCATCAGCTCATCCCTAGTTACCACGAGAAAACCCAGCCACCGGCCAGTCATCATTGGAGGAAATTAGTATTTTATTTTAAAAATATCAATTGTTTAACCTTTGACAAGGACAGCACAGTGGCTTAATGGCTAGCACTCTAGTGTCATCATTTTGAATCCCAACCACAACACTACCTACTTGGTATTTGGATGTTCTCCCTGTGCTGTGTGGGTTTCCTCTGGGTACTCCACTTTCCTTCAACACTCTAAAGATGAGCTGGTAGGTTAATTGGCTCCTGTCTATATTGGCTCTAGTATGTGTATGTATGCATGTGGAGTAGGGACCTTAGACAGTAAGCTCCTTGGCGGCAGGGACTCACTTGAACGTACAATATCTATGCCAGTTTTTTTTAAACCTTTTTACAATAAAGGCACCCTGTAAAATGCTGCACAATCTTGAGGCACCCCATTCTAAAATATAAAATACTAAACTAATAATTTACATTGCAGCAGAATCCACACACGAAGGACACCCCATGCTAAAGGTGATTTATGCCTCCACCTTTGCACATTGGTACTGACTACGATTTCAAACTTTCTCTTTCCCCTTAAGTTTCTCCCCCTCACTCTGCTAATGTAACCCCAGTCCTGAAAGTGAGCAGCAGGAAAGGGGCAAATAAGGACGCCGTCAGGCACCCAACATCCTCATTATCAACCTATGGTGTCATCAGTTGTTAGGATGCAGGCAGCTGGCCCGCATGGTGCTAAAGGTTATAATTTTGCACAACAAAAACCTGTGGTTTTGTTAAAAAGGCAGAATTCATCCACCCAATAGTTTGTTAACAATTTTGGGAAAGTTTTAGGCACCTCTAAAGAGCCCAGATGGCACCACAGGGTGCCGTGGAACTGGCTGGCATAATACAACACAAGAAATTCATGTTGCATCTTGATAGGCATTGCCTTGCCCTGAATGTGGCGCCTCTCCCGGAGAAAGTAATTTCTTTATCTAGGACCGTGTACATTTTCCCTCAAAGTTTTTTGGACAATTGGGAACAATTTTAAGATATTTTGTCAAGGCACCCTTAAAGAACCCAAAAGGCACCCCAAGGTGCCACAGCACCCTGGTTGAAAAAGGCTGATCTATGCAAATACCTGTGTAAATTGTGGGCCCTATAAAAAAAAAAAAAAAATCTGTAATAAATAAATAATAAACATTAGTAAACTAAAATAAATCTAAAATGAGATTGGCCCATTTTACCGTCCCTTCATGTAATAATTATGTTGTATTTTACATGTCACCAGAATTACCTGGCAAGCAGTAGGTGCTGGAGGCAACAATGTCAGGGAACGGTGAACAAGCAAGTAATGAAGGGTGCTGTTGAAAGCTGAGCTGTTACTGTTACAGACTGATCAGCTGTTTATGGTGCTGAATAATCCCAGCTTCTTTGAAGCAGATGTGTGTCAGCAGAGCTGATGTGCAGGAGACATAGAGTCATGCCGGCAGAATGTTATTATAGGTCTGCTCACCAATTGTTATAGTGTACCCATCACGGCTGGTGTCATACACAAGAAAAATGGGAATTGATTAGACCTGTAGAATCTCTCCTTAAAATTGAAGAAAAAATATGTCTTATATCCAGAAGCTATGACCTAGTATCTCTGAGGGTTGGTTCCCATCATTCGAATGGGCTGCCAAATGCACGGAACTGCGCAAATGGTAGAGCAAACACTACTTTGATACTGTGGTACAACACAGTTTGGTGGCCACAAACAAGCTGCATTTGTAAGATGCGTTTCGGGTGCCATTAACTTAAATTAAGTATGTGCACCCGTACGCATCTTACAAGAGCAGCGCGTTCACATACGGTGCAGGAAACGTGCACAAAACGCACCTTTGCACATAAACACTAACTAAAAATTTAATGTAACAATATTTTTCCAATGTAAATGAAACCTGCAAACACTGTTTGCTAGCTTTATTCATAACTGAAGCCATTGAGCTATTATAATGAATATGTTTTTTTTTGCCCAGACATAGACTATGTCTTTGTCACCAGGATTGTTTCAATGTACCAAAATTATTTCCCCTGTGTGTGTCCAGACTCCTCATTATCTACACAGGATGGGGATGGTTGTAATTAACCACTTGCCAACCGATCCACGCAGATTTACTGCGGCAGGGCAACTCGGCTATGCATATTCACGTACATAGACACAGCGGGAGCCAGACCGCGGGAGGAGTTGGCTTGATCGCCGCCGGCCTCCCGCGATCTTCGCGGAAACTGAAAAGGAGAGCCGCCTGCCTATGTAAACAAAGCAGGCGGCTCTCCTGTCAGACAGGCACAGTGAGATTGTGTGTCTCAGCTAAGCTGAAACCCCAATCTCTGTGTGCCTTTCACAGAGCCCCCCCCCCCCCCACAGTTAATAAGCACAATTAGGCTCACACTTAACCCCTTGATCACCCCCAGTATTAACCCCTTCCCTTCTAGTGTCATTTATACAGTAACAGTGCATATTATTTAGCACTGATCACTGTATTGGTGTCACTGGTCCCCAAAAAGTGTTACTTAGTGTCAGATTTGTCCGCCGCAATGTCGCAGTCCCGGTAAAAATCGTTGATCGCCGCCATTACTAATAAAAACAAAATAAAAAGTCCACAAATCTATCCCATAGTTTGAAAACGCTATAACTTTTGTGCAAACCAATTAATATACGCTTTTTGGGATTTTTTTTACCAAAAATATGTAGAAGAATACAAATTGGCCTAAACTGATAAAAAAAATTTGATTTTTTACATTTTTTTATTAGGAATGTTATAACAGAAAGTTGTTGTTTATAGCACAAAATCTAAAAACCACAGAGGTGATCAAATACCACCAAAAGAAAGCTCTACTTGTGGGAAAAAAGGACATCAATTGTATTTGGGTACATGGTTGCACAACTGTGCAATTGTTAGTTAAAGTAACTCAGTGCCAAATCGCAAAAAATGGCCTCGTCATTAAGGGGGTAAAACCTTCCGAAGTTGAAGTGGTTATTTAACTGATGGTCAAAACCTGTACATTAGAAAAGTCATATGGTTGATCTCCATCACTGAGCCAGTTCTGCTACATAAATCATCTGGATCGGTACCCTGGAAAACTATGACTTGGATAAAAGGGTGACGTTGGCAGCTACAGGGAGCAGCTAGAGGCAGGGCTGGCATTTTAAGAATATGTGTCACTATGCTGCTTTTTTTGTTGGGGGGTAGATGGGTTTTGCATTCCCGTACAAGTGTATGGGAATGCAAAACCCACTTGAAACAGGTCGAATGCAAGTAAACCCATTTTACTAATTTTGCATGATCTCAGAAGCATCTAAAACTGGTGTTCAACTGATGTCAACACAAGCCCAAAGCTAGTCAACACAGGCCCTGAGATTCAATGTAAGAATGCCCATGTAAGAATGGGTGCAGCACTGCTTGGGAAAGAGGGCAGAATCTAGTGGAGGTTAGTATTTGCAGGTTACAGCACTTTTCTACGTACATTCTAGAAAATGTTGAACTGACCTGAAGTATCTGTTTAAGTTGACTGCAGGTATGTTTTAAGGCCAAAACACATAAACTCATCAATTTAGGCAGTATTTTATAAGCACTATATTTAAATTGTTAAATTACAAAAAAATAAATAAATAAATGCATTTAAAACTTTAAATCGGAGCTCCCCCCAAAAGAGGAGCTTGACTTGTTTGTACCCCCCCCCCCCCCTCCACTGCCATATTTGGAACTTTTTAGGGGGGAGGGGAGAGCAGGTAACTGGTTTTGACAGGTATCTGCTCGGACTTCTGCCTCAGATCGCCGCGGCTAACTGAGCCGGAATATCGCCCCCCTTCTTCCCCCGCAGTCTTCACAGGTCCCAGGAGACAGCGGGACCAATCAGAAAGTGCAGCGTAACTCGAGCATGCACAGTAGAAAACAGGTTGTGAAGCCACAAGACTTCACTTCCTGTTTCCCTTACTACAGATGGCGGTGCCTGCACCCAAAGCCGAAGAAGAATCAGCTCTAGTGAGGACATAGCGGGATTCCTGGACAGGTAAGTTAACTTATATTAAAAGTCAGCAGCTATGGTATTTGTAGCTGCTGGCTTTTAATTTTTTTTCTGAAGGAGTCTGGGACTTCTGTTTAAATTTTCAGAACTCTAATTGATCCACTGAATGGCAAACGTATGAAGCACGATCCACTTTTCTGCAACAGGAGAGAAAAAAATCATTTTTGATCTCTGAAGGCAATTAGTCTGCAAATTGACAATCTACAGTGGTACCACTTATTAATAATAATAGCCAGTTATATTTGTATATTTAGAAACACACTTAGCCCTTTTTTGAAGCACATCCAAGCAAGGAAGCAATTCTCCCTTAAAAACCTTTCTGGAACTTATTCATAGAGGCCTTTACATATAAGCTCTGGATGGAGTGAAATGCATTAGAGCCATGGGATGAGTAGATCAGCTTGTGCTTGGAGTACTTTAATAAACACAAGGAAGAGATCTTAAATTGATTCTAAAGGCTTGTGTTCCTTCCTTTTTACTGAAAATAAAAATGCATGCTACCCGTCCTGAAACACCTCTTAGGGGTACTGCACCAGCGATATTGCCTCCTTCTCTTCTACCTCTGCCACTATAGCAAGTTGCTTGCTATGGGGGCAAATGTGTGGGGTCGCTCCTGAGCTGGGCTGTCACGTACCTGAAAGGAGACTGAATTGACGAGGTCCGCCTCTCTGATATCTCCCAGACCCCACTAAAGGTGAGACAGAGGGTGTCAAGGGACAGGAGGGACACGAGTGCCTGTGGGTGTTGATGGTTCAGGAAAGGCAGCTTGTCCGGAAACTGGAACGTGCAGCAATGTATGAGACGGGTGCAGCAGACAGCCAGGCAAGCACTCGGGTAACTCTGAGGGCCAGGGTCAGAGACAGGGTCAGAGTTTCAGGAATAGCCGGGGTCATCAACAGACGGGCAGCGGGGTATCAATTCATGTGCAGAGCCAAAGTCGGGGACGGAGCCGGGTCAAGTTTAACAGAGAGGTAGAAGCAGAATCCAAGGTCAAGTCCAGAACACGCCAGGTCAGCAACGGGGAAAGCATACAGGAACAATCAGGACATAGGGTACAGCTGAAGATCATCCAGCAAACGAAATGGGAATGAGCTCACTTTAAATAGCCCATCTGGCACCAAGAGCTGTTGTGCGTGCTCGCGTGCGCATTCGCATTCGCGCACTCCTGTGTGCGTGAGAACGCCAATTGGCCATTCCTCTGGAAAAAGCCTGTGCATGCACATATGACATATCCATGCGCCAGACGTCTCACAGGGATTCCCTGACATGGGCTATGTGCATCCATAGACATACACAGCGTGGCTCAGAACCGTCCCTGTTCCCTCCTCACTTGATTTGATTGCCAGCACCAGGAGCCAATGGTTTCCCCTGCTATCAATCTGTTCTGTGAGACCAGGGAGAAAGAGCAGCAATGCTTAAGATGGGCACAGCGCTGGATCGTTACTGGACTCAGGCATTTAGGGAAATATTTAGAGAAAGGTTTTTTTACCTTAATGAAGGGAATGCATTAAAGCGTTTGTTACCCCAACACTGTATAGTCCTGATATGTGGCTGCTGTACCATGTATTTGTATGATAAAGTATCCTGTTCTCTTTGTACAGCTTCCTTTATGTGAAATCCCTGGTGTTCCTGCCAGTCCCTCTGCTTTCCTATTAAAACTGACCACACTAAGCAGGAGAGCACAGCGTGGTCAATTCTCTTGGTATGTTGGGAACTCAGTGTGCTCTCCTCCAATAACAACAACAAGAAAAGGGTGCACCCCAGGGCCGGGACAAAAGGTGGGCAGGAGGGTCGGCTACCCTGGGCGCAAGGATTTATTGCAGGGATGGGGGCGCCTTAACCCTAACACTAAGGGAAGGGGGGGGGCACAGTTTGGCATCTTTGCCCTGGGCACTGGATGACCTTGTCTTGGCACTGGGTGCATCGACCTTGTGCATTACCACTAAAAATGTTTAATAAAATCTGAAAAAGCAACATACATTATACTCACAAACATATGAAAGTTGCACACACGTAAAAATACATTGGACCCAATTGCCTCCAAGACAACCATGCTAGCATGTTTTGGTTCTGAGGAAGAGGGTCCTCCCTCGAAACACATCAGCCAGCTAAAGGCGGATACCATCAAGTCATCCAGCACCGTAGGAATAACCTGGTTGTCTTGGGGGCAATTGGGTCAAATATATTTTGAAATGTGTGCAACTTTCATATGTTTGTGAGTATAAAATATGTTGTTTTTTCAGATTTTTATAAAACCTTTTTAGTGGTAATGCACAAGGTCAGTGCACCCTTCTCTTGTGTTTATTTTTCAGTGTATTTGTATACCCTTGGTCCTGAGGGGGCGGCAGACCTTAGGTGGTGTCAACAAAGACCACACACCTTCTTGCAAACCACTCGAGCGCAGGAGAAATATTGCTTTTTGTTCTCCTCCAATAATCAGACTTGCCCTGACATGCCCCTGCTGCACAGATATTTACTTGCAAGCTCAGTGTGCTGCTGCTTCTCCTCCCCCCAGATCTTTTGCAGCTGAGAACAGAGGGATTGTGATCATTTTTTAAAAAGGAAAAAAGGTATTTATATATATATTTTTTTTATATCTATACAAAAAATGTTTTGCCTTTCATTTGCATTTTAACCGATTGCCGACCGCCGCAAGTACATATACTGCGGCGGTCAGCCCCGGCCAGGCAAAGTGACGTATATATACGTCACTAGCCTGTCACCGGCTTGTGAGCCAATAGCGGGCACTAAGGAGTCAGTGCGTGTGACCGGCGGACTCAGCGATCATCGGTAGAGAGGGAGAAAGGCAGGCGGCTAATGTAAACAAGCCGCCTGTCATTCTCCCCTGTGTAAAAATGGAGATCAGACGGTTCTACTATGTAGGACCGTTGATCTCTGTTTTTACACTAGTAGCCATGTCCAATCACAGTTAGAAGCACGCCCCTAGGGACACACTTAACCCCTCCCTCTCCAATACAGTAAACCCCTTCCCTGCCAGTGTAATTTTTACAGTAACAGTGCATATGTATAGCACTGATTACTGCAGTAATGTCACTGGTAACCCCAAAAGTGTCAAAAATGTCAGTCAAGGGTCCGATCTGTCTGCCGCAATGTCCCAGTCCCGCAAAAAAAATCGCAGATCGCCGCCATTACTCGTTAAAAAAAAAAAAAAACACCAAAAATGGCAAAAATCTTCGCAATAACTTTTGCGCAAACCAATCAAAATACGCTTTTTGCGATTTTTTTTTTTACCAAACATATGTAGCATAAAACAAATTGGCCGAAAATGTTAAAAAAATTTTGATTTTTTCTTTTTTTTCTTGGGGAATTTTATATAAAAAAATGTGAAAAACATTGTTATTTTTGCAAAATTTACGCTCTTCGTTTATATCGCATGATCTAAAAATCGCACAGGTGATCAAATACCACCAAAAGAAAGCTCTGTTTGTGAGAAAAAAAGGACGTCAAATTCGTTTAGGTACAGTGTCGCACGACCGCGCAATTGTCCGTTAAAGTCACGCAGTAAAAAATCGCAAAAAAAACCCTGGTCAGGAAGGGGGTAAAATCTTCCGGGGCTTAAGTGGTTAAACTGAATAGGTTGTTTTACAAGGCGATCATTTACAATCAGTTAAAAAAAACAAAAACAAAAAAAAAAAAAACTTTGGAACCACTTAAATGGAGAGTGGCTGCCCTTTTTTCTTGCTTGTAAGTGGACTTTATGAAGAATCTAGAGACCACTAGAAATCTGTCCCCCTATTTTGGAGGAGCGAAGGGGTTTATGCCTGTACCAGGACTGGAAACTTTGCTGCATATGGACCTTTTTTAAAGCAAACTTCTGAGCTGGCAAGAACCAGTCCTTATAGAAGGCTATTTAACATTTATACAACTCTAAGGCTCCGTTCACATCTAGGCGTTTTGGGGCGTTTTTGGGGAGTTTTTCTGCTCAATCAAAAAACGCCTGCACAAAAAAACGCCTGTAAATCGCGGTAAAAATCGCGGTAAAATCGCAGTAAAAATCGCGGTAAAATTGCGGTAAAAACACGCGAAAATGCAACGCTCAGGTGTGAATGTAGCCTTAGGCTCCGTTCAAATGTTAACGTATGGATCACGGGCAGAACCGCCGCGGTTCCGCCCGCGATGCGGAGATTATTGCAAATCGCGGGTCGCCTGTGCGTTGCCCGTTGATTTGCAATAGATCCCCAAACGCTGAGCGATGTTGCCGCGATTTCCGCCTGCCGAATCGCGGTAACATCGCGCAAAAAAAATCGCGGGACGCATTACGACCAAAAAAGTACAAGAGCTTCTTTGGATCGTATTGCGTCCCGCGATTTTTTTTGCGCAATGTTACCGCGATTCGGCAGACGGAAATCGCGGCAACATCTCTTAACGTTTGGGGGTCTATTGCAAATCAACGGGCAACGCACAGGCGTCCCGCGATTTGCAATAATCTCCGGATCGCGGGCGGAACCGCGGCGGTTCTGCCCGTGATCCATACGCTAACATGTGAACAGAGCCTAAGGCTCTGTTCACATGTAGGCGTTTTGGGGCGTTTTTGGGGAGTTTTTCTGCTCTAGGATCAGCTCTCAAAACGCCCAACAAGACAAATCCTATTCATTTCAATGGCCCCTGTTCACATCTGAGCGTTTTGACGCTGTGAGCAAAACGCCCAACGCTCAAAAAAGTACATGAGCTTCTTTTTGGGCATATTACAGGCGTTTTCCATTGGTCTCTATTCAATCTAAAAACGCCTGCACAAAAAACGCCTGTAAATCGAGGTAAAAATCACGGTAAAATTGTGGTAAAAAACCGCGCGAAAACGCTACGCTCAGGTGTGAATGAAGTCTTTCCACATGTCGAGGTTGACCTTCTTGTCTTCCATGTTTTTATGCAATGACCCTAAAGTGAAAAACCTTTCACCAAGTTTACTAAATGTACCTTTAGATATTTATCCAAGATAATAATTATATAAATACACGAGTGCAACATTTTGGACTGTGAAGCATGCTTTGACATTTTGTAAGACAAAGATAAGTATTTGCAGTTTCACAACTTCTGAGAAAGTGCAAAATGTTATTCTTTTACTGGTTTTGAAGCTTTTAGAACAAAAGTTTTACTTGGCGAGCCAGCCATTAATGATCCTGAGAAATGCCCCCGCACAATACACCCGCACCTTGCTGAGCACAGCCAGACTCTCGAGCGTTGACGGCAAAGCATTATGCGATAACCAGGTTGCGCAGTCACTGAGCAAAAGGCCGTATGAGAATAGATTGCGGAGCAACAGGGGGCAATTTATTTATTCACTGGACTAACCCACCTATTAGAGGAAGTAAAATATACTGCCGCCGTATCCTAGAGGAGCCTACGGGGAAAAAAATAGGAAAAATCATTTCACACAGACACGACTCACATGATTAAGGAAGCCACTGCATCACCGCGGCGATGTATTGGTGCCAAGGTGCTAGTATGGAATTCATCTGTCATAATTATCCGGCATTGAGGAGTCAGGAAAACAGCTCAGCAACCGGTATAAAAGCTGTGGGAGAGCCATTGCTTAAAAGACGATACCCTCCTGTGTTTCCCGTGTCTACAGATCATGTAAAGGTGTCATAATTAGTCATGTTTTCCCTTTTACTAGTAAGGAGAACAAGCAGTGGAATCAGCCGCAATTTTATGACTATTCCAAGGCGTGTAAAACAGAGTCGGCTTTGATCTTTGTGTTTGTCAGACATGTTTACCCCAGCCGTTACAATTTGTACAGAATTGTTTCTGATTCTCAAATGCAAAATTTACATATAAAGTATCTCACAAAAGTGAGTACACCCCTCACATTTTTGTAAATATTTTATTATATCTCTTCATGTGACAACACTGAAGAAATAACACTTTGCTACAATGTAAAGTAGTGAGTGTACAGCTTGTATAACAGTGTAAATTTGCTGTCCCCTCAAAATAACCCAACACAGCCATTAATGTCTAAACTGCTGGCAATAAAAGTGAGTACACCCCTAAGTGAAAATGTCCAAATTGGGCCCAATTAGCTATTTTCCCTGCCCGGTGTCATGTGACTCGTTAGTGTTACAAGGTCTTAGATGTGAATGGAAAGCAGGTGAAAAAAAACGAAAAAAAAAACAGTAAGACAAAGGCATAATGAGCTAGTCGCATACTAGCTCATTAAGAAATACTTACCTTAGAACGAAGCCCCCGCAGTGCCGCCTGCTCAGCGGTGACATGACCGACATGTTCGGCCCTCCTGCATCCTGGTTCACGTCCTCTGGCCATCTGATTGGCCGGAGGCGCGATGACATCACTCCCGTGCATGCGCGTGGGACCCGCCGTTCACGGCACAGGGCTCTGAAGGAACGGCACGGGTGGCCATTCCTTCAGAGCGCATGCGCCGATGACCTCATGGGCTGCATTAAAAGTAAATACCTCTTAAACGGTGCAAGTTTAGGAGATATTTACAGAACCTATAGGGTAAGCCTTATTAAAGGCTTACCTATAGGTACAAGTTATAAGAGAGGGTTTACAACCTTTTTAATGTCTAAACCACTGGCAACAAAAGTGAGTACACCCCTATGTGAAAATGTCCAAATTGGGCCCAAAGGGTCAATATCTTGTGTGGCCACAATTATTTTCCAGCACTGCCTTAAACCTCTTGGGCATGGAGTTCACCAGAGCTTCACAGGTTGCCACTGGAGTCCTCTTCCACTCCACCATGATGACATCATGGAGCTGGTGGATGTTAGAGACCTTGCGCTCCTCCACCTTCTGTTTGAGGATGCCCCACACATGCTTAATAGGGTTTAGATCTTGGCCAGTCCATCACCTTTACCCTTTACCTTTAGCAAGGAAGTGGTCATCTTGGATGTGTGTTTGGGGTTATCATGTTGGAATACTGCCCTGCAGCCCAGTCTCCGAAGGGAGGGGATCATGCTCTGCTTCAGTATGTCAAGGTACATGTCGGCATTCATGGTTCCCTCAATGAACTGTAGCTCCCCAGTGCCGGCAGCTCTCATGCAGCCCCAGACCATGACACTCCCATCACCATGCTTGACTGTAGGCAAGACACACTTGTCTTTGTACTCCTCACCTGGTTGCCGCCACACACGCTTGATACCATCTGAACCAAATAAGTTTATCTTTTTTGGTTCAAGTAATCCATGTCCTCAGTCTGCTTGTCTTCAGCAAACTGTTTGCAGGCTTTCTTGTGTATCATCTTTAGAAGAGGCTTCCTTCTGGGACAAATGGCCATGCAAACCAATTTGATGCAGTGTGCAGCGTATAGTCCGAGCACTGATAGGCTGACCCCCCCACCCCTTCAACCTCTGCAGTAATGCTGGCAGCACTCATACATCTATTTCCCAAAGACTCATACATCTATTACCCAAAGTCACTGGATATGACGCTGAGAATGTGCACTCAACTTCTTTGGTCGACCGTGGCGAGGCCTGTTCTGAGTGGAAAACGTCCTGTTAAACCGCTGTATGGTCTTGGCCACTGTGCTGCAGCTCAGTTTCAGGGTATTGGCAATCTTCTTATTATAGCCTAGGCCATCTTTATGTAGAGAAACAATTCTTTTTTTCAGATCCTCAGAGAGTTCTTTGCCATGAGGTGCCATGTTGAACTTCCAGTGGCCAGTATGAGAGAGTGAGAGTGATAACACCAAATATAACACACCTGCTCCTCATTCACACCTGAGACCTTGTAACACTACTTTACATTGTAGCAAAGTGTCATTTGCTACAGTGTCATTTGTCATTTCTTCAGTTTTGTCAAATGAAAAGATATAATAAAATATTTACAAAAATGAGGGGTGTACTCACTTTTGTGAGATACTGTATGATGTTATCTGTCAGTTAAATTAACACACCACTTCACAGCCAGTTGCCCACTGCACATGTGGTGCATCCTGGATTGGTGGATGCAGTCTTCTGGGACCTGTCAGTGTCCCAGAAGGCTGCAGGGGGGAGGGAGGAGAACTTCCGTTCTTGAGCGCTGCGGCGGAAGTGGGAAGTGGAAGCAGGCAACACAACCCCCCCCCCCCCCGCTCCTCAAAAGTGCCAATTGTGCAAGACGAGCGGGGGGGACGAGTCCTTAAAGCGGAACTTCACCATTTGGGCAACTTTTTGCTTTTAATGCATTCTATGCATTAATGCAAAAAAACCTTCTGCAAGTAGCTCCCCAGCCCCCCTTTATACTTACCAATCCTGATCCAGTGATGTGCGTGAGAGCAGAGGCCTTCTCAGCTCTCTCACCTTATTAGCTCAGACACAGCAGCAGGAGCCATTGGAGGGGGCGGGGGGAAGGTGCTATTGAGGGAGAGACAAGTTTAAAATGGTTTGTAAGATTAAGAGCCAGTTCAAACATATGCAATGTCAGACATCACATGTGATGTGCAGCTCACTGCTCTGCAAATCACATGCGATGTCTGTGCGATGCAAATTCATCCATTCAGATTGTATGGCTGAATTTGCATTGCATTGAGACCAAACTCACACAGACCCTTTTTTGGGTCCGCACCAGAATCGGATCTCATGGGTGTTCACACCTATGCGATCTGATTCCTGTCCGAACTGACAGTTTGCACTGCGATATGCAAACTGATCTGGGGGCAGGGCCGCTGATAGGGGGGGACCACCAGCCCTCTTGTAGGGGGCCCGAGCACACAGGGGGGCCCACACAGAAAGGGGGATTAGTGATGGACAACAAATACAGAAATCTTCCTCCAGCACCTGAATCTGATCTGTCCCTCTCCCTGCTATCAGCTTTTATCTGTTGAGAAAGAGACAGTCGTCCCTCACTAATCCCCCTCCCTTGTGTGGGCCCCCCTCCCAGCACAGACTCTAATGTTATCCCTGCTCAGGAGTTTATTTGTAAATTGTAACTTTGTTTCTCTCTCTCTGTCTCTCTGATCACTGAGCTCCAACTGCCCAGCCTGTATATTTTTCTCATCTCATCTTCTTTTTTATTTAACATAGTTTTTTTTTTATATTTAGCAGGAATTATGTGAGTTATGTTATATTTGTGTCTGATAATAGTGATTTTGTTGTAATTTTAGCTAAATATATCTTTAATATTTTCTTGGGGGGGGCCCTGCCAGGTAGTCTGTATGGGGCCCCGCGATTTCTAGCCCTGTCTGGGGGTGTCCATAATTTTGTATTGACACCCCCAGCGATTTGCATATGGCAGTGTGAACTGAATGCGATTTGAGTGTGATGCGGGAACCCGCAGTGAATTCGCAGGATTCTCGCATTGCATATATGTGAACTGGGACTAAAGGTTTGCTTTAAGGATGGATGATCATAATTTTATTTTAGTAAGTACACTATGTATGGATCTGAATCAGAGGGATAAACAAATGATGCAATGCAAAAGAAAAGTTCTAATGAAGGTTGTCTACTGAAAGCAGCTCACTCTTCAAAGGCTACATAGAAGAAACTTTAAAGGGATTGTGTTGGCAAAACATAAAAATCTTCTGAGGAAATTGGGCAGAGCTGTGTGTTATAATCATTAGCTGCCATTTTTACACAGATCTTCCTATCAGCCATTGGTCTGACTTCTTATTTTTTTTCATGGCAATAATTTAATGCAATACAAAGTACACAAAGGAAGCAAGGAAGGGGGAAGAGGGTGAGGAAAGACACCGCAGTCTATGAAGCCAGGGCTGCTGTTAGAAATCATGGGGCCCTGTACGACCTACCTGACAGAGCCC
This sequence comes from Pelophylax lessonae, assembly GCF_965119305.1. Taxonomy (NCBI): domain Eukaryota; kingdom Metazoa; phylum Chordata; class Amphibia; order Anura; family Ranidae; genus Pelophylax; species Pelophylax lessonae. The sequence goes on along the minus strand of NC_138778.1, from coordinate 46,798,906 downwards.
CCCCTCCCTGAATTTATAAAGACAATATGTTCACTAAAAACACACTGAAATCATTAGTAGCGGACACAAACATAACAGAGAACCTGTATGAATTAGCCCTTTTTTAAATAGTTTTTTACATTAAAAAAAAAAAAATGTATAACTTTTTTTTTTTTTAAGCACTTAACCGCTTGCCGACTATTTACTGCGGCGGTCAGCCCCTCACAGGCAAAGTGACGTAGTACTACGTCGCTTGCCTGTGAGGCTCTAGGGAGCAAGCGTGCGCCGCCGGAGGCGCGCTCCCGCTTGCTCTCGGACCCCCCTGCGAGGTGACCGGCGGACCCGAAGTCCGCCGGTCACTCGCGATCATCGGTTACACCGGGAGAAAGGCAGGCGGCTAATGTAAACACAGCCGCCTGTCATTCTCCCCTGTGTAACAGCAGAGATCATACGGTCCTGCTATGTAGGACCGTAGATCTCTGCTGTTACATCACAAGCCACATCCAATCACAGTTAGAAGCACGCCCCTAGGGACACACTTAACCCCTCCCTCTCCAATAAAGTTAACCCCTTCCCTGCCAGTGTCATTTTTACAGTAGCAGTGCACTGATTACTGTAGTAATGTCACTGGTACCCCCAAAAGTGTCAAAAATGTCAGTCAAGGGTCCGATCTGTCCGCCGCAATGTCGTAGTCCCGCAAAAAAAAAAAATCGCAGATCGCCGACATTACTCGTTAAAAAAAAAACAACAAAAATGACAAAAATCTTTCCCTTGGTTAGTAAACGCAATAACTTTTGCGCAAACCAATCAAAATACGCTTATTGCGATTTTTTTTACCAAACATATGTAGCAGAAAACAAATTGGCCTAAAATGTTAAAACATTTTGATTTTTACATTTTTTTGGGGGGGAATTTCATATAAAAAAAATTTGAAAAATATTGTTATTTTTGCAAAATTGTCGCTCTTTTTTTGTTTATAGCGCATGATCAAAAAATCGCACAGGTGATCAAATACCACCAAAAGAAAGCTCTGTTTGTGGGAAAAAAAGGACGTCAATTTCATTTGGGTACAGCGTCGCACAACCGCGCAATTGTCCGCTAAAGTCACGCAGTGCCGAATCGCAAAATAGGCCCTGGTCAGGAAGGGGGGTAAAATCTTCCGGGGCTTAAGTGGTTAGGGACCGCCCGCTGCAGATTTACTGAGGCAGGTTGGCCCTTCTGTGCGAAGCGATGTAGCTCTGCGTCGGTCACGCACTTGTAGCTAGGGGGCGAGCGCGCGCCGCCGCCAGCGCGCTCCCGCCCCCACTCGGCATCGGGGACTCCGATGCACGGGGCAGGCGGCTCCGATTGCCATCTGACACCCGCAATTGTTCCCTGCTGAAAGAGAAGAACAATCAGCCGTTGTAAACACAGCTGACCGTTCTTCTCTCTGAAATGATCACAGAGCCCCTGTGATCCTTCTATATAGGATCACAGGTCTCTGTGGTCATTTCACAAGCCCCGCCCCATACAGTTAGAAACACTCCCCTAGGCTTACATTTAACCCCTTGATCACCCACTGTGTTAACCCCTTCCCTACCAGTGTCATTATTACAGTAACAGTGAATATTTTTAGCACTGTAGTAATTGTACTGGTCCCCCCAAAAGTGTAAAAAATGTCAGTTAGTGGTCCGATCTGTCTGCCGCAATGTCGCAGTCCCACTAAAAATTGCAGATCGCTGCCATTACTTGTAAAAAAAAAAAAAACAATAAAAATTACATAAATCTTTCCCGTAGTTAGTTAACACGATAACTTTTGCGCAAACCAATCAAAATAAGCTTATTGCAATTTTCTTTAGCACAAATATGTAGCAGAAAATAAATTGGCCTAAATGTTAAAACATTTTGATTTTTAATTTTTTTTTGGGAATATCATTAGTGATGTCGCGAACCTAAAATTCGCCGTTCGCGAACGGCGAACGCGAACATCGGCAAATGTTCGCGAACCGGCGAACCGGGCGAACCGCCATAGACTTTAATAGGCAGGCGAATTTTAAAACCCACAGGGACTCTTTCTGACCACAATAGTAATGGAAAAGTTGTTTCAAGGGGACAAACACCTGGACTGTGGCATGCCGGAGAGGGATCACACAAAAAAAAGTTCTTAAAAATTGTAATTTTTTGATAGAGAGCCAATTATTGGAAAAATTAAAAAAAAAATAAAAAAAATAAAAAATTTCTTTGGATTTAGCATCTGGGTGGTCTAAAAAGTGTACCTGTGAAGTTTCAGCTCTGTAGCATGTCCAGAACCAGAAAAAAAATAGAATTAGGGTTAGGGCTAGGGTTAGGGTTAGGGTTAGGGTTAGGGCTAGGGTTAGGCTTAGGGCTATGGTTAGGGCTAGGGTTAGGTTTAGGGTTTGGGTTATTTTTATGGCTAGGCTTAGAGGGTTAGGGTTAAGGTTAGAGGGTTAGGGTTATGGTTAGAGGGTTAGGGTTAGGTTTAGTGTTAGGGGCTAGGGTTAGGGTTACGGTGAGATACTTAGGGTTAGAGTTAGTAGCCCTACCCCTACCCCTCTAACTCTAACCCTAAGCACTAAAAATAACCCTAACCTTAGCCCTGACCCTAACCCTAGCCCTAACCCTAACCCTAACCCTAATTCTATTTTTTTTCTGGTTCTGGACATGCTACAGAGCTGAAACTTCACAGGTACACTTTTTAGACCCCCCAGACAATAAATCCAAAGAAATTTTTTTTTTTTAATTTTTTTTTTCAATAATTGGCTCTCTATCAAAAATGACAATTTTTAAGAACTTTTTTTGTGTGAAGTTTCAGCTCTGTAGCATGTCCAGAACCAGAAACAAAAGATAATTTTTCAGTAGAGCAGGGACACCTGGACTGTGGCATGCCGCAGGGGGATCCATGGCAAAACGCCCATGGAAAATTACGTAGTTGACGCAGAGTCGGGTTTTGATCCATAAAGGGCATAAATCACCTAACATTCCTAAATTGTTTGGAATAACGTGCTTTAAAACATCCAGTGTGTGAATACGATCAGGTATGATGTTTTATCGGTCAAGTAGTGTAAGGGCTACGCCCGCTTCACAGTGACAGACCAAACTCTGACAGACCAAACTCCCCGTTTAACAACAGTCAGTCAGTCAGTCCATTTGCACAAACGCAAACTCCCCATTTGCACAAGGTTGGATACCAAGCTAGCCATGTCCCGTTCCTTGTCCTCACTGACATCATTGAAGGTCTCTTCCTCCACCCAGCCACGTACAACACCAAGGGTCCCCGAAAGGTGACAACAAGCCCCCTGGGACGCCTGCTGTGGCTGGTATTCCACCTCCTCAAAGCCCCCTTCCTCCTCTGACTTCTCTTCTTCAGACTCCTCTCTCTGCGTTGCCACAGGTCCAGCAATTGACAACGACAAGGCTGCTTCTGGTGGTGATGGGGACCACAACTCTTCCTCTTCATGCTCATCTACAGCCTGATCCAGTACTCTTCGCAGGGCACGCTCCAGAAAAAACGCATATGGGATGAAGTCGATGATGTTGCCTTGGGTTCGACTGACCACCAGGGTTGTCACCTCCGCAAAAGGACGCATGAGCCTACAGCCATTGTTCATGAGCATTCAGTAACGCGGCCAAAAAATACCCAGCTCCGCAGAAAGAATGAAAGAAAATGAATGTTTTTTCTATGAAAAATTATCCTGCGGATCGCTTTTGGTCTGTACACAATGAAGCAACGACCTTATCATCTGGGGTGTGCCAACACAATCCTAGAGGTGATCGCTTCATTGTGATACGCAAGCCCCTTCACCACGACAAGGTAACGATCACGAAGGGGAATTGACACATGTATGTGCCTTTTTTTTTGGTTTTTGTTTTTTTGCAGCAAAAGTGTAGCACCAGAGGCCAGAAAAATGTGGCATGTACACATGCATGAAAAAGCAGGTATTGTTGCAGCCGCTGCTGTAGCAGCGGCCTGAAAAATTGAGGTTTTAAGGCAGAAAGCGCACTAAAACATTGCGGCTTGAACCGTAGTTGGTGGCGGAGACGTCACGTAAGTCATCCGGCATGCAGAGAATGATTATATACAGCAGCGTGTGGACCATTTTTAGGCCAAGGCATCTCAGTCATCACCAGGCCTTTTTTAGTCAAATGCATCCCCCACTGTAAGTCCCTTCGGGATCCATGCCTCATTCATCTTAATAAACGTGAGGTAATCAAGACTTTTTTGACCTAGGCGACTTCTCTTCTCAGTGACAATACCTCCTGCTGCGCTGAAGGTCCTTTCTGACAGCACACTTGAAGCGGGGCAGGCCAGAAGTTCAATGGCAAATTGGGATAGCTCAGGCCACAGGTCAAGCCTGCACACCCAGTAGTCAAGGGGTTCATCGCTCCTCAGAGTGTCGATATCTGCAGTTAAGGCAAGGTAGTCTGCTACCTGTCGGTCGAGTCGTTCTCTGAGGGTGGACCCCGAAGGGCTGTGGCGATGCATAGGACTAAAAAAGCTCCGCATGTCCTCCATCAACAAGACGTCTGTAAAGCGTCCTGTCCTTGCCGGCGTGGTTGTGGTGGTAGGAGGAGGATTACTTTCACCTCTTCCCCTGTTGGATTCCCGTTGTGCTGTGACATCACCCTTATATGCTGTGTAAAGCATACTTTTTAACTTATTTTGTAGCTGCTGCATCCTTTGCGACTGCCGGTAATTGGGTAACATATCACAGACTTTCTGCTTATACCGGGGGTCTAGTAGCGTGGCCACCCAGTACAGGTCGTTCTCCTTCAGCCTTTTTATACGAGGGTCCCTCAACAGGCATGACAGCATGAAAAACCCCATTTGCACAAGGTTGGATGCCGAGCTACTCATGTCCAATTCCTCGTCCTCACTGATGTCATTGAAGGTGTGTTCTTCCCCCCAGCCACGTACAACACCACGGGTACCAGATAGGTGACAACGAGCACCCTGGGATGCCTGCTGTGGTTGGTGTTCCTCCTCCTCAAAGCCACATTCCTCCTCTGACTCCTCTTCCTCACACTCCTCTTCCAGTGTTGCCGCAGGTCCAGCAATCAATGGTAAGGCTGTTTCTGGTGGTGGTGATGGTGACCACAACTCTTCCTCTTCCTCTTCACGCTCATCTACGGCCTGATCCAGCACTCTTCGCAGGGCACGCTCCAGGAAAAAAACATATGGGATGATGTCGCTGATGGTGCCTTCGGTGCGACTCACTAGGTTTGTCACCTCCTCAAAAGGACGCATGAGCCTACAGGCATTGCGCATGAGCGTCCAGTAACGTGGCAAAAAAATACCCAGCTCCGCAGAGGCTGTCCTAGCACCCCGGTCATACAAATACTCGTTGACCGCTTTTTCTTGTTGGAGCAGGCGGTCGAACATTAGCAGTGTTGAATTCCAACGTGTCGGGCTGTCGCAAATCAAGCGCCTCACTGGCATGTTGTTTCGCCGCTGAATATCTGCAAAGTGCGCCATGGCCATGTAGGAACGCCTGAAATGGCCACACACCTTCCTGGCCTGCTTGAGGACGTCCTGTAAGCCTGGGTACTTCTGCACAAAACGTTGCACAATCAGATTCAACACATGTGCCATGCACGGCACATGTGTCAACTTGCCCAAATTCAATGCCGCCAACAAATTGCTGCCGTTGTCACACACCACTTTGCCGATCTCCAGTTGGTGCAGGGTCAGCCACTGATCCACCTGTGCGTTCAGGGCGGACAGTAGTGCTGGTCCGGTGTGACTCTCTGCTTTCAGGCAAGTCAACCCCAAGACAGCGTGACACTGTCGTATCCGGCATGTGGAATAGCCCCTGGGGAGCTGGGGGGGTGCAGTTGGTGTGGAGCAAGACGCAACAGCAGAAGAGGACTCAGCCAAGGAGGTTAGCAAAGAGGATGGAGTAGGAGGAGTAGAGGAGGTGGCAGCAGGCCTGCCTGCAAGTCGTGGCGGTGTCACCAACTCCTCTGCAGCAGAGCCACGCATTCCATGCTTGGCAGCCGCCAGCAGGTTTACCCAATGCGCAGTGTAAGTTATATACCTGCCCTGACCGTGCTTTGCAGACCAGCTATCAGTGGTCAGATGGACCCTTGCCCCAACACTGTGTGCCAGACGGGACATGATTTCCTTTTCCACAATAGAGTACAGGTTGGGGATTGCCTTTTGTGAAAAATAATTTCGGCCGGGTACCTTCCACTGCGGTGTCCCAATAGCGACAAATTTTTTGAAGGCCTCAGACTCCACCAGCTTGTATGGTAAAAGCTGGCGGGCTAAGAGTTCCGACAAGCCAGCTGTCAGATGCCGGGCAAGGGGGTGACTCTGTGAGATTGGCTTCTTACGCTCAAACATTTCCTTGACAGACACCTGACTGTGGGCAGGTGAGCAGGAACTGCTGAAGGTGAGAGGCGGAGGGGTTGTTGATAGGGGGCATGGAGGACAGCAGTGGTTGACGTGGCTGAAGATGCTGGACCAGGAGGAGGATGGTGGCTTTCAGTTTGTGTGCTGCTTTTACTCATGTGTTGATCCCATAGGCGTTTGTGATGTGAGATCATGTGCCTTCGCAAAGCAGTTGTACCTAGGTGGGTGTTGGACTTCCCACGACTCAGTTTCTTTTGGCACAGGTTACAAATGGCATCGCTGATATCAGAGGCAGACACACAAAAAAAATTCCACACTGCTGAGCTTTGCAAGGACGGCATTCTGGTGGTGGCAGCAGCTTGCGTTGATTGGCGTGCTGTCTGGCTGACCCCGGGTGCCGAATCTACATGCTGTCTGACTGCGCCACTAGCTCCTTGCGATGACCTCCTCCCCCTGCTTCCAACTCGTCTCCTCCTCCTCTCTGTCTCCCCATCTGAACTTTCCCCCTCTTCTTCTGCTCTTCGAGCAGGCACCCAGGTGACATCCACAGACACATCGTCATCATCAGCCGCTTCACTTGACAACTCAGCAAAGGCAGCAGCAGCAGGTACAACATCATCATCATCATCATCACAATGTACGTCCATGTGTATAATGCTGCCTGACTGAGACATATCCCCGTTATCTACATCCTCTGGCACTAATAGTTGCGCATCACTTATTTCTTCCAACTGATGTGAAAATAACTCCTCTGACGGATCAAGTGAAGCGGCTGTGGTGCTAGTGTTGGTGGTGGTGCCGGCGGGCTGGCGAGTGGTAAATTGAGAGGTGCCCGAAGCTGAGCTGGAGGAGGATGGTGCATTAAGGTTCCGAGCGGAAGCTGTAGACGATTGGGTGTCCTGTGTAAGCCAGTCAACTATGGCCTCAGAATTTTTTGAGTTCAGGGTCTGTGGTGGCCTCTGAACACTGGGCATTATTCTAGGGCCTAAGGAAATCACAGCACCACGACCACGACGGCCCTTGCGGGGTGGCCTGCCTCTGCCTGTCATTTTTTTTTTAATGTGTTGTTACTGTTGTACTATGAGTGCAAGCTGCTGTGCCACCTTATATATCAGTGGTGGGTGGGCAGTGGCACAGTACACTCTCCGTGGACCTGAAAGCAGTCACTGGCACCCAGGCAACTGCAATTTAAAAAATATATATATTTTTTTTTACTTTGCAAGCTGCTGTGCCACCTTATATATCAGTGGTGGGTGGGCAGTGGCACAGTACACTCTCTGTGTACCTGACAGCAGTCACTGGCACCCAGGCAACTGCAATTTAAAAAAAAATATATTTTTTTTTACTTTGCAAGCTGCTGTGCCACCTTATATATCAGTGGTGGGTGGGCAGTGGCACAGTACACTCTCTGTGGACCTGACAGCAGTCACTGGCACCCAGGCAACTGCAATTTAAAAAAATATATATTTTTTTGTACTTTGCAAGCTGCTGTGCCACCTTATATATCAGTGGTGGGTGGGCACGCAGTGGCACTGCAGTGGGCACAGTACACTCTGTGGACCTGACAGTCACTGGCAGCCCAGGAAACTGCAATAATAAAAAATATATACTTTTTTCAATTTATTGCAACAAGATGCTGTGCCACCGTATATATATCAGTGGTGGGCAGTGCACTGCAGTGGGTACAGTGCACTCTGTGGACCTGATACAGCACTCACTGCAATTATGACAGAGGAAAAAAAAAAATATTTTTTAAAATGCAAGGTACTGTGCCTGTGCCACCCGAAATGAGTGTGGTGTGCACACAGTACATTCTGTGGTAGGTCTGTGGCCTCTCACACACAGCGGGCAGGCAACTGCAGTCACAGTGTAAAATATATATATATATATATATAGAAAAAACTCTATTACCTTACCAGCCCTTAAAAGGGCTTTTGGGGATGCTAGATATATATATATGTATATATATAAATAAAAAAAAAAACCTCAATTACCAGCCCTTAAAAGGGCTTTTGGGGACACTAGATAGATAGATATATATATATATATAAGAAGAAACAACTCAATTACCAGCCCTTAAAAGGGCTTTTGGGGACGCTAGATATATATATATATATATATATATATATAAAAAAAAAAATTACACAAATACCAGCCCTTAGAAGGGCTTTTTGGGGTGCTGTCCTTACTGGTCTTGTGGACCAAGAACACTGCAAGACCAGGAACACTGGCTAACTGTCCCTAGCTTAACAGCAGCAGCAGCAGCTCTCCCTACTCTCACTACACACACTGCTTCAGAATGATCTAAGATGGATGCTGCCCTTGCTTATTTATAGGAGGTGGGAGGGTGTGGAAGGGAGGTATGCTGATTGGCTGGAAATGTGTCTGCTGACTGTGAGGTTCAGGGTCAAAGTTTGCCTCAATGATGTATTATGGGGGGCGGACCGAACATCGCATATGTTCGCCCGCAGCGGCGAATGCGAACATGCGAAGTTCGCCGGGAACTGTTCTAGAATGTGAAAAATATTGTGTTTTTTTTTTTCAGAATTGGCTCTCTTTTTTTGTTTATAGCGCAAAAAATAAAAATGGCACAGGTGATCAAATACCACCAAAAGAAAGCTCTGTTTGTGGGGAAAAAAGGACATCAATTTTATTTAAGTACAGCGTCACACGACTGCGCAATTGTCTGTTAAAAGTAACGCAGTGCCGAATCACAAAATATTGCCTGGTCATTAAGGGGGGAAAATCTTCCGGTCCAGAAGTGGTTAAAAGCATCTAATGCAGCCAACATGTTTCAGGGGGGAAAAAAGCCTCCTCCTTCATCAGGGCTTAGGCAGTTAATGTTAATAGAATTGCAATAGAATGCTGTCACATACAGTACCTGGTCAGAGGCCAAAGAGCTGAAAGGGCTTCCTTTGCGGCTGAGTGCAGAGCGCCCCTGAAGGTGGTAACAGGGAGTGCTATGCTGGAAGAAGCAGTGGTTGCCAGCTGGGACAGGCTGAAGTGATGAGGAGGATGTCCGCTGGATGGCGGCTGATGGGCAGGATGCACGCTGGGCAGGAGTCCCTCAGATGTACCAGATGAGACTTGGCAGTAGGGAGAGCCAGCAGCAGAGTCAGAAGCCAGGCCAGTAGTCATACACAGAATATCAGCCAGGAGTACACAGGAGTCGAGGAGATGCTTCAGAGGGGATATGATATCAATGTACAAATACTGTACTGGCAACGCTAGCATAGGGAAAAAACGATTTAGTGAAAGGGAGTTTAAAAAGACACGTGGCCATTTAGTAAAGCTGGAAGAGAAGCTGTTCAACCTTAAACTGCTTAGAGGGTTCTTTACTGTCAGAGCGGTAAGGATGTGGAATTCTCTTTTACAAGCAGTGGTATCAGCAGGGAGCGTCAATAGTTTAAAAAATATATTAGATGGGTACCTCAATGACCACAATATACAGGGGTATACAATGTACGGTTTGGGCATTCGGATATATCAGAATCCCCAAATAACTAAAATTTTGTCTGAATATTTATTCAGAACGAAACAAACCGAACCGCACATGTCTAATCTCTGGCAAATTGTTTGTAAACCCTAACTGATCACTATTGCTCTGCTAGAGATAAACAAGCGTCAGAAGTGTCTCCTCCCAGCTCTCTCCTCCTAGAAATAAACACAAATCCATACGTTTATTCCTCCTTTGGGTCGCTTGCACCTCTTTCTGGTCACCGTCATGGTCACCTGGCTTGCAGTCTCTGCTCAAATTGTGGGTGGCACAGTGGTGTAGTGGTTAGCACTTTCGCCAAGCAGCAAATGGCTTGCTGTTTTGAATCCCAAGCACGACAGTACCCTCCTGGAGTTTGCATGTTCTCCCTTTGCCTGTGTGGCTTTCCTCTGGGTACTCTGGTTTCCCACACTCCGAAGACATGCTGGTAGGTTAGTTGGCTCCTGTCTAAATTGGCCCTAGTATGCATATGTATGAATGTGAGTTAGGGACCTCAGATTGTAAGCTTCTTGAGGGTAGGGACTGATGTGATTGTACAATGTATATGTAAAGCCCTGCGTAAAGTGATGGTGCTATATAAGTACCATAAATAAATTAAACCCAAAGGTGTTCTATTGGGTTGAGGTTAGGACTTTGTATAAGGGGTGGAGGAACTTGACTGGCTTGCACAGAGTCCTGACCTCAACCTGATAGAACACCTTTGTGAACGGTGGCGGCCTGTGCATGGGGGGTGCCAGGGCGCCACCCCCCCCCCCCCCCCCTAAAAAAAGGAAAGAAAAAAAAGATTCCAAAGAGAAAAATAAAGTTAAAAAAAAAAAAAATCCCGGTCGCCGGTCTCAGTGGTGGCTATAGGGGGGGGGGGGGGGGTAGTCCCTCCCACAGGCTAAATAAAAACCCCTAATTGGGTAGAAGACTGATTGAACTTTTCCTGAACCTTCCAAACCCTATCTCTCCTGCTTACACTGCCTACCTAGTCATGCAAACCCTGTGCTTATTTTTTTTGCTTTGGGCTGTTCTCACTCCTAAACCTTGTGGACAGCCTTCCCAGAAGAGTTGAAGCTGTTATAGCTGCTAAGGGTGGGCCAACTCAATACTGAACCCTACGGACTAAGACTGGGATGCCATTAAAATTCATGTGCGTGTAAAGGCAGGCGTCCCAATACTTTTGACAATATACTGTATATTAAATAATTGGAGATCAGTGTTTTTCAAGTGGTTTTATCTTAGGATTGAGCGTTTATCAGGTAAAGTCATGATCTGTTCATGTTTGGAATACTGAGATCACAGGGAATAGTGCTCTGAACGTAAAACAATCTCTAACCTAACCAGCTTTTCTTGTAACTAATTCTTTCTTTTATGGTTGTTCAGTAGTGGGGCTGAGTGAGCATGTCTGAGGTATTATACAGAAGAATACGATTCTGTATATGGAATACCAGAAAGTACAAAAGGTGAAAGTGGCATGGCACATTTTTGGAAATGCTGAGCTACTTAATCCATATTTACTTACAGTGAGCATTGTTATGGGTATCCGTGTCTACAGCGTCTTCCAGCCTAATTTCCCACAGGCAGTCTGGTACTGGACCTGGTCTGGAATAGTAAATGCCCTGTATAAGGCATTCAGATTTTGCCATTTGTTACTTTCTATAATGGGCTTCTTCTAAGTGAAGGTGTCATAGGCTGAAACAGAAATAGATGAAGGGGCTGAGTCCTGTCACCCCTGATATCCCAGAATGCCTAGCTTTATCCTCTGCTTGGCTGCTCTATCTAAAGTGCACCTGCTTGCTTATTCATGCAAAACAGAATCCTTACCCAAGCCAGCATCTCACGGAGCTCTCAATTTGAAATGACATTAATCCACTGCTCACTTGTATCCCGTATTCATTCTTCTGTACTGTAATACCAGCTCTAACGAGGTGCCAGTGAATGTACTCGGGCTAGAAAATTAAACCCATAACTGAAACAGTTGAAAATTGCCGTAAATTGCCAATAAAATGCCAATACACAGCATCGATAAATATCATCCAGCAAGCATTTCAACAGTGCTAAAGGCAGAAGTTTAATTACCTTAACCCAAGTAGAGATAAATCCTAAATGGATGACTGTAGCACCCTCCTAGGTAGGTGCTACTGAGAAAGTATAGTTTGGTATAGTCTTACCAGAAGAGCTGCAGGTAAATCTATATTATTCTCTGCCTACCAGAGAGCAGGATCTGTTAGTGAGGTCTGCTCATTGTGCTCAGAGTGCAACTCATTCTGTCTAGAGAGTGTTTCACGCTGGTCCAATGGGGAGGCATATTGGACAGTGGGAGGAAACCTGAAAAATGGGTGCATGGCCTTCTGATACAGTCCTGATGATTGGCAGAAGGAAAGTCGCCTCGGTGCATGTTGGGATACTATATAAAAGCCAGGAGCACATGGGCTCGAGGTCTTTCCTTGGGGATCGAAGTCCCGGAGGGAGGAGGCGGCTGCCTCCTCCTCTGTAGAGGTGCCATGCGGCCTCAGGGGGTCGCTCTGAGGGCCGGAAGAGTAGCAGAGAGGAGCTGAACCCAGAGGTCCAGGGAAGCTGACTGAGAGGGAAGACACTGGAGGATCTGTCTCTGCAGTACAGTGAGTACAGAATCTCGCCTCAAGGGGCCTGACCTGAGGGGGGCCACCCCTGCTCCTAGGATAGTCAGTGGATGGGTGTCAGCTGAGAGGGGGTGCTAGTGAGAGTGTCCTTAAGATAAGATATCAATCACCAAGTCGTCTTGTCAGAGAGTAAAGAGAGCAAGAGACTTAACCCCATCTACACTTGTGGCAGTGTGGATTAACAGCCTGGCTGTTCCTGATCACTAAAGAAGTTCTGAAGATAGAAGTCCTCATGTATATGAATAGGTTCAGTTGGAGTATCCCACTATCCCCTTCTCCTATCCTAATTACAAAATAAAAAAACAAAAAACCAACACCCCTTGACTGTTTATTTCTGTGAAGAGCCAACAGGAGCAAGAGGGGATTCAAGAACTCTATCTACTTATAACCGCGTGTTGGTAACCAGGGGAGCCCGCTGAGTTAATATTCAGCAGTCCCTGTGGGGGGCAGTGCTACATGACATTCCGGGGTTGATTTACTAAAAGCAAATAGACTGCACACTTTGCAAAATGCAGTTGCTCCAGAGCTTAATAAATGAGGTAAAGCTTCATTTAGAAAGAGAACTCAATCATGTGCAAGAAAAATTAAAAAAAACTGTATTTTTGCTTGCACATGATTGGATGATGGAAGTCAGCATAGGCGTGCGCACTGAGCCAGATGTGTGGCACAGATTCCCCCTGTTTAAACCCCTGATATTTTACCAAAACCCCTTAACCTCCCTGGTGGTATGATTCTTTTGGATTTTAGGTGCTGAAAGCGTTACCATTATTCTGCATGTAATTCTTGTGAATGAGCAGCCCAAACCAACTGTATACATTTATTATATATATTATATATATATATATATATATATATATATATATATATATATATATATATTACTTAAAAAGTACAGTAAAACTGCAGGAAAGGGCACTGGGGGGAAAACTAATATGATTTTATTTTGAATGGTATCAGTGTGTTTGGTGTGTTTATACATTTGAATTTGCCGCCGGTTCCACCCCCCTGTGAACGTCACGTCGCAGGAGATGGAAGTCGGGGCACGGAGAGGATCGGGAGGAAGAACCGCTGCTAGACACCGCCGGACACATCGCTGGATCACGGTGACAAGGTAAGAAACCTCTTTCACAGGATCCAGCGATGCTTCTGGCGGTACCCCGAGTGTGGCTCGGGGTTACCGTTTTTGGCTCTGAAATTTAACCCCGAGCCACGCTCGGGAATACCGCTAGGAAGGTTAACGGGGATCCATAAAATTTTTAAAAAAAATAATAAATAAAATAAAATTTCTAAAAAAAATAATAATAAATAGAAATTACTGACACCATCCATTGCCCTAGTAACAACAATATCTGCCCTACTGACACTGTCCACTGCTCTACTGACACCGTCCATTTAGATACACATGCACAAACAAATATATTTTTGAGCTTTGAGGTGCACACCTTAATGCAATAGGCTGTGCACACCTATGGAAGTCAGCAGAACTTCTGCTCATTCATTAAGCTCTGGAACATCTGCATTTCCAGAGTAAAACTGCACTTTGCAAAGTACACAGTCTATTTGCCTTTAGTAAATCAACCCCTTGATTTACTAAAGGTAAATAAACTGTGCACTTTGCAAAGTGCAGTTGCACTCTGCAAGAGCAGCTGCTCCAGAGCTTAGTAAATGAGCAGAAGCTCTGATGACTTCCATCACCCAATCATGTGAAAGAAAAAATGCAGGTTTTTTAAAATTTTCCTTGCATGTGATTGGGTTTTCTCTGCAAAGTAAAAATATGATTTCAGTGAATGCACTCACGCTTAAAAATGTGTAAAAAAATAACACTGTGAAGCTGCTCCTGAGCCGACTCTGAGGAAGAGGGTTCTCCCTCGAAACGCGTTAGCCATATAGACACCTTCAAGTTTACCTGTCACAACTAAGCATCACGGTCCTGTGGTCTCTGGACAGCTGAAGGAACTCTCTTTTTCACTTGTACATAGCGTACTCTTGTGAGAAGAATGCATGTTGTTTTAACAATTAGTCAATAAATAACTTATGGTATTGCACTAGGTCGGTGCGCCCTTCTCTTGTCTTTTTTGGTAACACTGAAGAAGGGAGTCCTTCACCACTCTCGCTAGATTAAACTCACCAGATTGATAGGCCAGTCAGATTATAGACCAACATACACTCCAAAGATTTTTTTTAAAAAAGATCCTCAAAAAAGATTTCAGAGTGCTTTTTTGTTATTGGTAATACCAGACAGAGTATCCTCCCACATACCATAGAATTCCATATGGAGATAAAGAGAAGGAAGGAGGCTTCTATCGTGTGAAATTGTATAAACAGGCTTTTTTAAATATCAAGTACGAATCCACTCACATGAACCTAGTGTTTGCCCGACACTAGGGCTAACGCGCTGAGTACGTTGCATGACGAAATGTGTAAGGCGGGGCAAGAACTCTGACGTCACCACGCATACTGATTCGTGCTTGTGGTCTGTAAACCGACCAGAGATGAACGCCACACAACTGAGCGTGTTATCCCTAGTCTCTGTATACTGTAGTCCTAAGGCTGCGTTTTTGAGAGTTTCCAAGTTGGAGTATAAATAGCAGTGGACAAATTAAGGGCAGGTTTGTCTGGAGGGAGCCCACTCCTCCTAAAGGCATGGTGACACCCAGCAAAAGCGCAATGGCAGCTGAAACTGACAACTTAGGACCAAATCAAGTAAACAGGGACAGTGTTGTGAGCCGATAACAGGAAGTTCCTGAATAAAGACTTTCGTGGCAAAATTACCAGGTATTACTTTAAAATGGGAGTAAACTCCGATGTTAGATTTTTACCTATAGGTAAGCCTATAATAAGGCTTACCTATAGGTACTGTAAATATCTCATTAACGTGACGTCACCAGCACATGCACTCTGAAGGAATGGCATGCCCATGCCGATACATCAGAGCCGTGCCATAAACAGCAACTCTCGAATGTGAGTGAGTGACATCATCGCCGGCTTGGTCATTCATATTGCCAAAGCCTGCAAACCCGTAGAGAAGATTGGTTGAAGATGGAAGCTCCTTCAGCTGTGATAGCGTGCCGCTGGAGGGCTTTGTTTTCAGGTAAGTATGTCATAATGTGCTAGTATACCATGCATACTAGTACAATATGACTTAAACTGCCCAGGGTCTGATTTTTTTAAAAATTTTTATGTATTATTTTTAGATGTGAACATATTGACAATTGCTTCTTTTATATGACAATAAAGGAGTTGTAAAGTCAGAAGTTTTTTTTTTTAATATTAATGCATTCTATGCAGATAAAAAGTCTTCTGTGTGCAGCAGCCCCCTTCAGCCCCCCTAATATTTACCTGAGGTCTACAACGATGTTGTAGGAATGTCTCGGCAGTCTGGGACTCCCCTCCTTTTTGGCTGACACATCAGTGCAGGCGCCATTGGCTCCTGCTGCTGTCAATCAAAGTCAGTCAGCCAATGTGAATAGAAAGAGGGGCAGGCTGCAGCTCTGTGTCAGAACGGACACACGGAGCTGTGACTCGGCTCAGGTGCCCCCATAGAAAACTGCTTGCTGAAGGGGCACCCAACGGGAGGGAGGGGCCAGGAGAGCCGAAGAAGGACCCGAGAAGAGGAGGATCCAGGCTGTTCTGTGCAAAACCTACTGCACAGAGGAGGTAAGTATAACATAATTGTTATTTTTAATAAAAAAAAAAAAAAAAAAAACTTTACAATCACTTTATTATGTTAACCACTTCCCGTCCACGTATAGTAAAATGACGGTGGGTGGGATGTACTCTCATTATCGGACGACTTCATGGATGGCACCACAGAAACA
The DNA here is from genome assembly GCF_965119305.1 of Pelophylax lessonae. NCBI lineage: Eukaryota > Metazoa > Chordata > Amphibia > Anura > Ranidae > Pelophylax > Pelophylax lessonae. The sequence continues at coordinate 46,782,634 of NC_138778.1, read as the reverse complement.
CCACGCTCCTGCAGGGGTGCGCAGTGCGGCAATCACAATCTCTTTACCCATGTGTTCAGCTGTGTCCAATCACAGCCGGTCACATCTGAACATGGAAGCGATGTTTATCGGCTCTCCTGGCTTCACACTGACAGAGCCACATTTCCTCGCAGGGGAGACCTGTAAAGGTAATCAGGGCACTGATCATCAGTCCTCTTATTACAGTACAGCCCCAGCAGTGCCCATCAGTGACACCAATCATTACCTATCAGGGACACCAATCAGTGACACCATTACCCATTAGTGATGCCAGTCAGTGCTGCCTTTCAGTGCCCATCAGTGCCGCCCATCAGTGCCAATCAGTTCCACCCATCACTGCCTCCCATCAGTGCCACCTATCCATGCCACCTATCAATGCCCACCAGTGCCACCTATCTGTGCCGCCTATCACTGCTTACCAGTGCTGCCTATCAGTGCCCATCAGTGCCACCTATAAGTGTCCATCAGTGTCACCTATTGTTGCTGCCTATCATTGCCCACCAGTGCCTCCTATCAGTGCCCATCAGTGCCACCTATCATTGCCCTCCAGTGCTGCCTATCAGTGCACATCAGTGCTGCCTATCAGTGCTCATCAGTGCGGCATATCAGTACCACCTATCAGTGCCCATCAGTGCGGCATACTAGTGCCTCCTCATCAGTGCCCTTCAGTGCTGCCTCATCAGTGCCCATAAGTGCCGTCTCATCAGTGCCCATCAGTGCAGCCTCATCAGCACACATCACTAAAGGAGAAAAATTACTTATATACATAATTTACTGACAGAAACTAAGTAAAACTTTTTTTTTTCAAAATTTTCCGTCTTTTTTCGTTTTTTCAGCAAAAAATAAAAAAACCACCAGTAATTAAATACCACCAAAAGAAAGCTCTATTTGTGTGAAAAAACTGCTAAAATTCAATTTGGGTGCAGAGTTGCATTACCGCGCAGTTGTCATTCAAAGTGTAACAGCACTGAAAACTGAAAATTGGCTTGGGCAGGAAGGAGGTGAAAGTGTCCAGTAAGCAAGTGGTTAAATACAATTTTAGTGATTGAGCTTACATATACTGTCATTTTCAATGCCTCCATCTGTATGTAAGCATTTCTCAGCACAGCTCCCAGTGCTGAGTGTACATTTATACAGTATCTGTAGTAGTGAGTACACCCCTCACATTTTTGTAAATATTTTATTAGATGTTTTCATGTGACAACACTGAAGGAATGACACTTTGCTACAATGTAAAGTAGTGAGTGTACAGCTTGTATAAGACCCCATTCAAACTACCGCGACTTGTCCGGCGACTTGGCCGCCAGACAAGTCGCGGTCCATGCAGTGGTACAGGAACCGTTCTAAGTCGGAGCGACTCAAGTCGCTCCGACTTAGAAAATAGTTCCTGTACTACTTCGGGGCGACTTGGTAGCGACTTGCATTGACATTCATTATATGAAGTCCGTGCAAGCCGCACCGAAGTCGGTGCACGCGACTTCACAGGTCGCCCCCGAAGTCGTGCCGCGTTAGTGTGAACCGGCACTAACAGTGTAAATTTGCTGTTCCCTCAAAATAACTCAACACACGTCCATTAATGTCTAAACCGCTGGCAACAAAAGTGAGTACCCCCCCAAGTGACTATGTCCAAATTAAGCCCAATTAGCCATTTTCCCTCCCTGGTGTCATGTGACTTGTTAGTGTTACAAGGTCTCAGATGTGAATGGGGAGCAGGTGTGTTAACTGGAATTTCAACATGGCACCTCATGACAAAGAACTCTCTGAAGATCTGAAAAAAAGAATTGTTGCTCTACATAAAGATGGCCTAGGCTATAAAAAGTTTGCCAAGACCCTGAAACTGAGCTGCAGCATGGTGGCCAAGACCATAAAATGGTTTACCAGGACAGGTTCCACTCAGAACAGGCCTCGCCACGGTAGACCAAAGAAGTTTAGTGCACGTGCTCAGCGTCATATCCAGAGGTTGTCTTTGGGAAATAGACATATGAGTGTTGCCAGCATTGCTGCAGAGGTTGAAGAGGTGGGGGGGGGGGGTCAGCCTGTCAGTGCTCAGACCATACACAGCACACTGCATCAAATTGGTGTGCATGACTGTCGTCCCAGAAGGAAGCCTCTTCTAAAGATGATGCATAAGAAAGCCTGCAAACGGTTTGCTGAAGACAAGTAGACTAAAGACATGGATTACTGGAACCACGTCCTGTGGTCTGATGAGACCAAGATAAACTTATTTGGTTCAGATGGTGTCAAGTGTGTGTGGTAGCAACCAGGTGAGGAGTACAAAGATAAATGTGTCTTGCCTACAGTCAAGCATGGTGGTGGGGGTGTCATGGTCTGGGGCTGCATATGGGGAGCTACAGTTCATAGAGGGAACCATGAATTCCAATATGTACTGTGACATACTGAAGCAGAGCATGATCTCCTCCCTTCGGAGACTGGGCCACAGGGCAGTATTTTAACATGATAACGACCCCAAACACACCTCCAAGATGACAACTGCTTTGCTAAAGAAGCTGATGGTAAAGGTGATGGACTTGCCAAGCATGTCTCCAGATTGAAACCCTATTAAGCATCTGTGGGGAATCCTCAAACGGAAGGTGGAGGAGTTCAAGGTCCCAACACCCACCAGCTCTGTGATGTCCTCATGGAGGAGTGGAAGAGGACTCCAGTGGCAACCTGTGAAGCTCTGGTGAACTCCATGCCCATGAGGGTTAAGGCAGTGCTGAAAAATAATGGTGGCCACACAAAATATTGACACTTTGGGCCCAATTCGGACATTTTCAGTTAGGGGTGTACTCACTTTTGTTGCCAGCAGTTTAGACGTTAAGGGCTGTGTGTTTAATTATTTTGAGGGAAGGGCAAATTTAAACTGTTATACAAGCTGTACAATCACTACTTTACATTGTAGCAAAGTGTCATTTCTTCAGTGTTGTCACATGAAAAGATATAATAAAATATTTATAAAAATATAAGGGGTGTACTTACTTTTGTGAGATACTGTAAATGTCCCCAAGGAGAACTGTTACTGTGATATACTGTATCTGATAGTGAGAATTACTGTGATGCCATAGTAATTACATGACATGGTTTGAAAACAAGCAGGTGCTCATTATTCCTCAGTCCGTTCTATAATAATTTACCCCTGTCATCGGATCACCCAACTTAAATTTCATCATCCAATTTATATTTTATTTCAAGTGGGGCATTTTCCTGATAGCTTGTACAATTTCTTGAGGTTATTTTAAATTAATTATTCTCTGTGATATCAAGCTATCTAGGTCTTTCACCAGCAAAATATTCTCAAGTCATGAAGCTCCTACCAACATGCTTCACAGTTGGGATGATCTTAATGTGCACTGTTCTTTGTTTCTACATACCTTTCTCAGAGGCTTAAATATCCACACAGAAACGTGCAGGGTGGTAAAAGTGAGGTGCACTGGATCCTTTGGCGTTGTTAAGGTTGGGTAGGTTTTTCCTAGGCAAATAGTTCCACCGGCAGCTCTCTAATGTACAGCAACCATAAATAAAGTGGTAGAATGAGGAATAGCAAGCAAGGAAAAGCACCTGCGCCAAGTGCCAAGTTTGACTGCCAGACTAGCACTGAAAGCAGATGCTTTTTAATAAAATATAAGTTGTTCTTTCTAAGCCCCGGTTCACACTTGTGCGTGTGCGGGGTTCGCATGTAATGTCGGAGCGCACTGCTCCGACATTACATGCGATCAGCTGTGCGGTGCGAGTTTAGCCATACAAACTGTATGGCTAGATTCGCATCGCTCCCGCAGCAAACACGCACAGGAGGCATTTTTGCAGCCGCATCAGGATCGGATCGCACAGCGGTTCACACTTGTGCGATCCGATCCTGTGCGAACTGCACGATCGCACTGCGATATGCGATCAAACTGGGGGTGTCGTTAAGATTACATTGACACCCCCAGCGTATCGCATATGGCAGTGTGAACTGCCGGGAGTGCGTGTGCGATGCGGGAACAGGCTGCGACTTCGCAGCCTTCCTGCATCGCATATATGTGAACCGAGCCTGAGACTCTAATTAATAATTGTCCAGACTTCGGCCTTTTCTGCATTCCGAAGCCCTAAAAAAGGGGAAATCCTCAAAACATGTTTGCTTTTTTTTTCAAATGTGAAAACAAATAAAATTGATATGGACAATTACTTTTTGGAGGGCAATGCTTTTTTTTGTGGTGTCCATCAACACCATTCCTGATAACAATTCTCCTTATAGTGGACTCATGACCAACAGAGGCTTAGACAAGCTTATGAAACCCCTGTAATCCTAACCACATTTGCTTGACACATTTCTTATGTTCCATCAGTTCTTAACCATGGCTACCTGCAAAAATTATTATTAGAATCTGATTGGATTAAAATGGTTAGGTTTTTAAGATGATTTTTTTTTTTACAAGATACAACTTTATTATCTGGGCATGCTTTTAAGGAGTACCTCCAGCATACCTTCAGTAAGACTTGCATTGGTCATAAACTTGAAGTTTTTCGAGGAGCTTTCAAACACAGCAATCTGCCACCTACAGTTTCAGTTTTTTTTTTCCAGTTTCAAGTGACAAAATGATCACTTGTGGTTAATTTCCACCACAATTTATTTTCCCGACCCGTCATCCCTGACCATCACTGTGAAGAGATCAGGGCCGGCCAGCACTAGAGGAAGCGGAGCCGACGCTTCCTTTATAGTTCTGGCTCCTCTCACAGGCGGAGTGATACCAAATGTACTCCACCTGTGACAGTCACAGGAGCGATACAGGAAGCATCGGCTCTGCTCTATACTGCCAGCAGTACCAGCCAAAAGTACCTGCCAGTGGTATCCACCAGCAGTATCCACTATCTATACCCACCATCAGTACCCACCATCAGCACCCACCAGCAGTACCAGCCAGCAGTACCCACCATCAGTACCCACCATCAGTACCCGCCAGCAGTACCCATTAGCAGTACCAGCCAGCAGTACTAACCAGCAGTACCAGCCAATAGTACCCACCGGCAGTACCAGCCAGCAGTACTTGCCAGCAGTACAAGCCAGCCGTACCAGCCAGCAGTACAAGCCAGCAGTACCAGCCCTGGAGGACAGCCAGCAGCAGCCACCAGCTATACGTGCCTGGGGGACAGAAGCAGCCAGCAATACATGCAGGAATCCTGAGGAATATGTGAACATTAAGGTCAGTTGAGGTGCAGGTAACCTGCAGTGCATCTGTGTGAAAGCAGTCTTAGGCCCCTTTCACACAATCTGTCTGATCCGGTCCATCTGTCTGTTTTTCAGGTGGACCCAATCGGACCCTCTATTCACCTCTATAGAGGGGCAGATGTAAACAGACTTGTGTCCACACCCGCCTATCTCCAATCAGATTCACTTAAAAAAACAGAAGGGGATCAGCCCACTTCAGTCTGGGTGGATCGGATTAGCGCTAAAACTGGCACCAATGCTAGGGGCTATCATAGCTCCCAACTATCCCTGATTTCAAGAGACTGTCCCTGATTTGGAACAATGTCCCTCTGTCCCTCTTTCCTCCTCACTTGTCTCTCATTTTGGTCTGATCTATATAGTTGTATATAAAATGCACTTTTTATCTTTCAAAAAGTGTTTCCCAGTAATAAAATTTTCATCCAATTTCTAAATTGCTGCATTTGTAAATTTCAAAAGCCAATATAAAGGAATAGTAGTGGTAAAAAAAGCCCCTATGGGTTTAACTAATCTTTTTTTTTTAACTAATTAACTAATTAATAATTAACTACTTTAAGTTGGTGTGGCAGGGGGTGTGTCCTATGCCTACATAATTTTGCTAATGGGTGTCTCTTGTTTCCATCTCAAAATGTTGGGAGGTATGGGGTATTACTGGGTAAACGGGCACCAATACTAGGGGTTATTACTGCATAAGCTGGCACCAATACTAGGCTTTATTACTGCGTAAACTGGCAACAATACTAGAGGTTATTACTGCGTAAGCGGACACCAATACTAGGGGTTATTACTGTGTAAACTGTCACCAATACTGGGAACTATCACTGCATAAACTGGCACCAATACTAGGGGTTATTACTGCGTAAACTGGCACCAAAACTATTGTTATTACTGTGTAAACTGGCACCAATACTAGAGGTTATTACTGTGTAAACTGGCACCAACACTAGGGGCTATTACTGCAAAAACTGGCACCAATACTAGGGGCTATAACTGCATAAACTGGCACCATTACTAGGGGCTATTACTGCGTAAACTGGCACCAATACTAGGGACTATTGGTGCATAAAGTGGCACCAATACTAGGGGTTATTACTGCCTAAACTGGTACCAATACTAGGGGCTATTACTGCATAAACTGGCACCAATACTAGGGGCTATTACTGCCTAAACTGGCACCAATACTAGGGGTTATTATTGCATAAACTGGCACCAATACTACAGCCTGTTACTGCATAAACTGGCATCAATCCTAGGAGCTATTACTAAGCAATCTGACACCAATACTAGGGGTTATTACTGCGTAAACTAGCACCAATACTATAAGCTATTACTGCGTACACTGACACAAATACTAAGGGCTATTACTGCATAAACTGGCAACAATACTAGGGGTTATTACTACGTAAACTGTCCCCAATACTAGGGGCTATTACTGCATAAACTGGCAACAATACAAGGGGTTATTACTGCGTAAACTGGCACCAATACTAGGGGTTATTACTGCGTAAACTGGCACCAATACTAGGGGCTATTACTGCATAAACTGGCACCAATACTAGGGGTTATTACTGCGTAAACTGGCACCAATACTAGGGGTTATTACTGCGTAAACTGGCACCAATACTAGGGGTTATTACTGCGTAAACTGACATCAATGCTAGGGGGTATTACTGCATAAACTGGCACTAATACTAGGGGTTAATAATGAGTAAAATGTTTGCTGAAATTGCTTAAATTATAAAGAAAAGCTTTTAAGAGATTTCCTCTTTCTCAGGTCTGAAGCAATACCTGAGGAAGAAAGGAAAACTCTTGAAAGCTTGTCTTTGAAGTGTTAGGTTATAACAATAAAAAGATATAATTGCATACTGTATTACTCTCATTGTTTGTAACCTTATTTATATATACAGGTTTAGTTTTTTTCAGTGGTATGATTTAGTGGTGAAAATTATGAGTGCCCCCCCCCCAGTTTTGACTGTGGTATCTTGTGTGCCCCCCCTATATATTGTTCCTAGAGTCGCCACTGATAGTTGCTCGAAGTTTAGAAACAACTCAATCTAGAGTATGCAAATTACTGTGCTTGAAAAAAATGAAAAACCCAAGACTGAAAAGTATATAGACAATGTAAGTCCTGTGGGAGATACACTATATCACCAAAAGTATTGGGACACCTGCCCTTACACGCAGACAAATTTTAATCGCACCCCAGTCTTAGTCCATAGGGTTCAATTCAGAGTTGGTCCACCCTTAGAAGCTTTAAAAGCTTCGACTCTTCTGGGAAGGCTGTCCATAAGGTTTAGGAGTGTGTCTATGGGAACAGGTTGGTCGCAGGATGGTCGGTAAGTTGAGCTTGGACATTTCTTAGTTTTTTCATATGCGTTGCCTTTCCAATGCTCCTTGCTGCAGTGACCAGTTACAGGTGAGGGCAGTAACCGCTTGTTTGTACCATGAATTATATTGGCCAGGCAATGCACTGACACCATTGCTGCCTTAGTGCTATGGGCTGGGTGTTAAGTGTGCCCCTGTTAAGAAGGGGTGGGCTCCCTTCAGGTTTATCTGCCCTACACCTGTCCATCTAAATGCATGTGCTTCCATTGTTGGAGACTTTGCAGAAGTTAGAGTTAGGTCCACACAAAATAGGGTACCCTGCTTGGGCTCTGTGGCTTATGCATGTATTTGGAAATGTGTGCAATTAAACCCCTTTTTTGTTGGACAGGTCAGTTTGGTTGGTCGCAGGCTAGTCAGTAAGTTGAGCTTGGAATTTTTTTTTTTTTTTTATATGTGTTGTCTTTTCAATGCTCCTTGCTGCAGTGAACAGTTACAGCTGAGGGCAGTAACCACTTGTTTGTACTATGTCTATGGGAATGTTTTACCATTCTTCCAGAAGCGCATTTGTGAGGTCAGGCACTGATATTGGACAAGAAGACCCGGCTCGCAGTCTCCACTCTAATTCATCCCAAAGGTTCTATCAGGTTGAGGTCAGGAATCAGGACTCACAAAGCAAGGTCCATAAAGACAAGGATGAGCAAGTTTGGGTGGAGGAACTTGACTGGCCTACACAGAGTCCTGACCTTAACCCGATAGAACAACTTTGGGATGAACTAGAACAGAGACTGCTAGCTAGGCCTTGTTATCCAACATCAGTGGCTGACCTCACAAATGTGCTTTTGAAAGAATGGTCAAACATTCCCATAGACACACTCCTAAACCTTTTGGACAGCCTTCCCAGCAGAGTTGAAGTTGTTATAGCTACAAAGGGTGTGCCAACGCAATATTAAACCCTATGGACTAAGACTGGGATGCCATTAAAATTCATGTGCGTGAAAAGGCAGGCTTCCCAATACTTTTGGTAATATAGTGTATGCTGGAGTTCTTCCTTAAAGCCTATTACCAAGCAAACGATGCCTCCCAACCACCCTGCACACAATCATTCACATCCTTTTTTAAAGGACCTTCCAAAGCTTTTATTATGCGTACTCAGGTCCCCTGTTACCTGACCCTCTATACCACCTCTTTGGGGAATGGAGATTGCCTTCTAGTGGTATAGTAGAATCCCCTCTCATTGTAACCTCATCAAGCTGGAGTCTTCAGAGAACTTTGAGGTCCCTTGTTCTGATGGAGAGCCACTGGTAAATGAAATGTCCATGTCATCAGAGAGCAAAGTGAGCCTTTCCAAAGAACTGTACCAAACTGCAGTTCAGAAGAAAGAAGACCCAGGACATGATTTGTCACATGAATATAGATTAGGCTACAATCACATCTAGGCATTGCTTTTTTTACAGGTGTTTTACAATAGTTTTTTAGGCTTTTTTCCAATTGTTTTCCAGCAGTTTTTGCAGCATTTTCGTGCAGGCATTTATAGGTTGACAAGTGACCAATGAAAAAAAATAAAAACTCCTGTATTCTGCCTAAAAAGAAGCTCATGTACTTTTTTGAGCGACGGGAGTTTTGCTTAACCACTTTACCACCGGAGGATTTTCCTACTTTGTGTCCAGGCCACTTTTTTCAACTTGGCACTGCACGACTTTAACTGACAATTGCGCGGTTATGCAACGCCGTACCCAAACGAAATTGACATTTTCTACTTTGACAGTTAAAAAATATCCAATATATTCAATTTTTGTCATATATTTAGGCCAAAATGTATTTAGTTACATGTCTTTGACAAAAAAATCCTCAATGAGCATATTTTTAACCGCTTTAAGACCAGAAGATTTTACCCCATTCCTGACCGGGCTATATTTTGTGATTCGGCACTACGTTATTTTAACGGACAATTGCGCGGTCGTGCGACACTGTACCCAAATTAAATTTATGTCCTTTTTTTCCCCACAAATAGAGCTTTATTTTGGTGGTATTTGATCACCTTGGCGTTTTTTAATTTTTGAAAAAAAAGAGCGACAATTTTGAAAAAAAAAATATTTTTTACATTCTGATATATAAAATTCCCCAAAAAAATGTAAAAATCAAAATTTTTTAACATTTTAGGCCAATTTGTTTTCTGCTACATATTTTTGGTAAAGAAAAAATCGCAATGGGCGTATTTTGATTGGTTTGCGCAAAAGTTATCGCGTTTACTAACTACTGGAAAGATTTGTCATTTTTATTGTTTATATTTTTTTACTAGTAATGGCGGCGATCTGCGATTTTTTTTGCGGGACTGCGACATTGCGGCGGACAGATCGGACCCCTAACTGACATTTTTGACACTTTTGGGGGTACCAGTGACATTACTACGGTAATCAGTGCTATAAATATGCACTGTTACTGTAATAATGACACTTGCAGGGAAGGGGTTAACTTTATTGGTGATCAAGGGGTTAAATGTATGCCTCATGCTTACTGACGTGTGTGGGGGGAGGGGATTGTGTGACTGTCTGTCACAGAGGAGATCCGCCCGCTTTGTTTACACAAGTGGGCAGATTTCCTCACTAGATCCCCGACGATCGGGGAAGAGCGGCAGTGATCACCGCCTCTCCTCCCTTGGCCTGACTCCGGCTGTGTCTGAAAACATAGGTCTACGTCACTGGACGATAACGAGCCACTTTGCCGCAGTACCAACTCAGTGAGCGGTCGGGAAGTGGTTTAGGCGACAGAACGCCCAGATGTGAACATGGACCATTGAAATTAATTGGATTTGTCTTGTTGGGCGTTTTTAGAGCTGAGGCTTAGAGCAGAAAATCGTCCAAAAACAAGTAGATGTGAACGGAACCTAAGATAGGTTTGTGGGGCATTTAGTAAAATTTGTTTTTGACTTGGGGGCTCCTGGCCAGTAAGCTTTAAAAACCTGCCCAGACAAAACATTGGAACTCATGTCCAAAAAAAAAAAGAAAGTGTCTACATCAGCAAGTTAAACCATTCAAATCCTTGCTGTCATTTTTGCTAATATTTTGATAATGCAGGTTTGACCATAAAAAGAAGAATACGTTTTGTTGCTCGAGGCAACTAAGACATGTCAAATTTCTATATGCTGGGCTCATCTTTCTGTGACTGTGAGCTATTTTATTTAAGCACAGAATATGTAAAAGGTTGATTGGGTCTTCGCTCCTGTGAGAAGTAAATAATTATTCTGGCATGTGATGTGTCAGCACTTAGAAGGGGTGAATTATTGCCATTCTGACAGAAAAGAACATAGAGAGGAATATGAGGTGGCAGCTGGCACTTAGGGTGTGAGCGATTAAATCAGCAGTGGCAGTCTCTTTCTCAGTGGATCAGATACTAAAGGTGCCAGCATGAAATATCTTCCCTCATGTCTCCTGGGCACGGAATCATTCCCAGAGTTGTGGTGATGTCACATGGGTTACACAAGCAAGTTCCTAGCAATACAAAAGTACTGGCTTGGCATGGCCCAGCAAACTGCTTTGTAAAGAGATACATTGTTTTAGTTGTATGTGGAGCCTGGTGGTCTGAGTCTTAAATTCTTAGATGTCTTTGATGCTTTCCATGCGTGTCCAACCTTTTGGCTTCTCTGGGCCCCATTGAGTGTAGAGAAATTTTCTCGGGCCGCATATAAAATATATACTATAGTTAAGGTATATAAGTAATAAAATGTCGCCGCACCCTCCCCACGCCAGCACGCCCCCCACACTAATTTAGCACAACTAGAGGATGATCAAATGAAATGGAATCAGTATACAGAGGTTTACTTCTTCTAAAAGATAATAAACCACCATGACCACTTCAGTGATGTGAAGTGGTCATGGTGATAGGAGTCAGAAACACTGCACATTCTCGCCTCCCCCCCTTCAAGGCAGTCTCTGCCTACCGTTAGTTGGAAGCTGTTGTGGCCGTACCCCCGACCCGACTTCCTTCCTCCCCAGCAAAAAAAAAAGTTGTCAGGGGGCAGTGGGCCGCATTGCCTGCGGTTCTGGGCCGCATGCGGCCCCCAGGCCGCAGGTCGGACATGTGCCTGCTTTAAACCATGGGTGTCCAACCTTTTGGCTTCTCTGGGCCACATTGAATGTAGAGAAACTTTCTCGGGCCGCATATAAAATATATACTATAGTTAAGGTATATAAGTAATAAAACGCCACCGTCTCCTTCCCGCGCTGCTGCGCAACCCCAGCACACACAACTAGTGGATGATCCCCTCAGAGACAGCCTCTGCCTACAGTTAGTTGGCATCCGCTGTGGCCGTGCCCCCGACTCGACTTCCTTCCTCCCCAGCAAAAAAAAAAAATGTCAGGGGGCAGTGGGCCACATTGCCTGCGGTTCCGGGCCGCATGCGGCCCCCGGGCCACATGTTGGACATGCCTGCTTTAAACCATGTGACAGAAGCTGTGTTTTTGGTTTTCTCCGGATTCTGTAGTTCTGGATCTGAACTTTCAATCCTGTGTCCAGATTTTTCCAGGTACCTGCAGCCTGTCTGAGTACACAAGTGTGCAGGGTCATTATATACTCAAGCCTGAGGATAGCTCAGAGGTCCCAGTTTAGAGACAACTCCCAGTGTGGGAGACACAAGGTCTCACCCAGTGGTCAGAGGTGCCCCAGCCAGGAGTCAAGAGATGGGAAGTCTCCCCAAGGGGTCAGCGGTGCCCCAGCCAGGAGTCAAGAGATGGGAAGTCTCCCCAAGGGGTCAGCGGTGCCCCAGCCAGGAGTCAAGAGATGGGAAGTCTCCTCAAGGGGTCAGCGGTGCCCCAGCCAGGAGTCAAGAGACAGGAGGTCTCACAGAGAGGTCAGAGGTGCCCCAGCCAAGATACGGGAGGTCTTATTCCAGGGGTCAAGTGGGCTCCTATTGGGGTGTCAGGAGCACCCCTGTCCAGAGGCCAGGATTTGGCCATGCACCAGGGCGCTGCGACTAAAGGCTAAGAGAGCCAAATGAACCAGTAAAGCTGGACAACACAGTCAGAGGGACTAGTAAGAAGAGTAGCAGTGCTGCCAGCAAGGGAGCCAGGCGGCTCGACATTCTCGGTTGACTGTTTATATTGATGTGAAAGAACCCTTACGTTGGCAACTGATGTCTATGTGAACTTTCAGTTTTCGTTTAATAAAAGTGGGCTGCCATGCCCTAAAATACTGTTTGATCTGGTGCAACTCATTAAAAACACCTACCACACAAGTTTATTCTCCCCAATACCACAACCAGCATTTCTCAGCCTTCTTTCAGTCAAGGCACCCTTTAAGATGATGCCCAATTTCGAGGCAACTCATTCTAAAATGTAAACACTAAACTATTAGTCTTACATAACTCGGCAGTTAACGTGTACCCGGTGCTGATGGTAAGGGGCAGATGCCCCTGACACGCTCCTTAATCAACAATACCATCACTGGTTCTTAGGACACTGGCAACTGGCCAATATGGTGGCCAAGGTAAAATTCTGCACAATAAAATCCTGTGGCTTTGTGTAACAACAAATAGGAAAGCTTGATCCACCTGCCAGTTTGTTGGCAATTGGGGCCACTTTTTAGGCATTTTACTACAGCGCCCCTGAAAAATCTACACAGCACTATGGTTAAAAAAGGCTGCCTAAAATGTCAACTTCATGTGAAAATTCTGAACTCTTTTCCTGTCCACTTAGGAGTTTTATGTATTCCTGGTCCACTTTTGGGTGTTTTAGCAACTTCTGTTACATCCTCCAAATGTAAATGATCAAACAGACAGACTAGAATCCCCTCTTAATGCATACAGCAAATATGCATAGTCAGGATCTCAAGTGTAGATATATCACCAACAAAGTCTCCGACAGATGTAGACAATTCCTATGTGGTTTAAAACTTCAGCACCTACCAGTTGTGGTTGGAGTGAACCTTTTTTCTTTGTATACCTGGTGTGCATAGGGCAGTTTTTTGATCCTCTTATCTCACTGCTGATTGAAAACAATAGGCTCCTTGCAGTAATGATTGGTAGCCAGGCACCATTTGACCTTGGCTGCCTAGGCATGGAGCTTGGGAGAAGCAGAGTTTTATTATTTTAATAAGGATATATTTTTTTCTGCTGAAATGTCACATTCCCTGCTGATTTATCTAAATGTGAATTTTGATGATAGGTCCACTTTAGCCTTCAATTTTAATCTTTAGTTGGGTCCCAGGGTCATAATTTATGCACAGTGCATTCATTTATGTAGACACAGAATAAGGTTAGCTATAGATGAGGCTGAATAAGACAAATCACTCAATTCCGCCAATCCTTGTTTAACAGCATGAATGCATGAATCTGCACTGCCAGCTATTGATTTCTGACAGCTTCCACCCGCAACTGTCAGAATACCCAAACAGTGACTGCAGATGATTCGATGCGAGTGTAGTTTGGCCAAGAATTTACCGTCTGGCTCTTTCAACAAAAGTTGTTTCAAAATGTAAAACTTTTGTTGAGCTGGGTGGTGCCACCCATGAAATGAATTATAAGCAATTGCCTATTTTTGGCGCTTTACAAACATTCATAATATCTCCTCCTGTCTACACAAGGCATCTGGTGTACACCCAGGAGGCTGCCTGCAGTTTCCTATCTCCCCTGCTCCCTTCCGTGCACAGCCCCATGAGACCCGGTGTTCCGTGAGAATAACCTACCCCGTGAGAAATGCCTACCCTCGTCACTTCCTGTGAGGAACTGCTGAGCAGCGTAGCAGTGCGCATGCTCACAGCCCCGGATACGTAATGGAACAGCTGAGGAGCTGGCTAGTGCGCATGCACGGAGGGTATGAAATGTCACGGTGTTCCGTAAAAAAAACCTACCCATGCGGCGGTTACATTAAAACAGCTGTGCTGCAATACGAGTCATCTCCGCTCCTGTCCCTGTCACTTCCCTGATCTTGGCTAGTAAATATAAAAGCGGCTCTCGGCTCCATGATTTAACTTTTCATACACCCGCCGCCGCTTTTATATTTAGTAGCCGAGATCAGGGAAGTGACAGGGATAGGAGTGGAGATGACTCATATTTCAGCCGAGCTGTTTTAATGTAACTGCCGCGTTACACACACTGCCGTGCACCGGAAGTGACGAGGGTAGGCATTTCTCACGGGTAGGTTTTTTTCACGGAACACCGGAGTCTGTAGAAAAATGAACTCACAATGCTATGATTGGGAGCCAGTCAGAAGCCTTCCTCATTGAATGATCTCTGTGACAGCCAATTACAGCGATCATTCAGTGTAACATATGTAAATAATAACAAAACTAACACAGTAGCTGTCTTATCTCCTCCATTCCCTGGCAAACAGCAATCTGTGATTGAGAAAGCTGCAGCTCACACAAAAGAATGTTCATAGTGTGCTCAGGGAATTAGCTAACTCTTAACCACTTTAAGACCGGAAGGATTTGCCCCCTTAATGACCAGGCCATATTTTGTGATTCAGCACTGCGTTATATTAACAGACAATTACACGGTCGTGTGACACTGTACCCAAACGAAATTTACGTCCTTTTTCCCCACAAATAGAGCTTTCTTTTGGTGGTATTTGATTGCCTGTGAGATTTTTATTTTTTGCGTTAAAACAAAAAAAAGAGAGACAATTTTTGAAAAAAAAAAAAAAAAAACAATATTTTTCACATTCTGCTATATACCATTCCCAAAAAAAATAAAAAGAAATATATATTTTTTTAACATTTTAGGCCAATTTGTTTTCTGCTACATATTTTTGGTTAAAAAAAAAAATCAATACGCGTATTTTGATTGGTTTGCGCAAAAGTTGTCCCGTCTACAAACTACGGGAAAGATTTATGTCATTTCTATTTTTTTTTTTAAAAGCAGCGATCTGCAATTTTTAGCGGGACTGCAACATTGTGGCAGACAGATCGGACCCCTAACTGACATTTTTTACACTTTTGGGGGGACTAGTGACATTACTACAGTAATCAGTGCTAAAAATATGCACTGTTACTGTAATAATGACACTGGCAGGGAAGGGGTTAACTGTATAGGTGATCAAGGGGTTAAATGTGACCCTAGGGGAGTGATTCTAACTGTGGGGGGGGCGTGACTTCTGAGATGACCACAGAGACTATATAGAACAGGGGTGGCGAACACGCGGCTCTCGAGCCGCATGCGGCTCCCGGCCGAACTGATTGCGGCTCTTTGGCTCTTTGCCACTTATGGTATACTGTGGCTCGTGAAGAATAGATGAGATTTAAAAAAAAAATGTAAAATTTTCGCCCATTGGCGGGCGCCGTACTGTGTCCTGGGTATGGGGGGGTGGAGTCAAAAACCAGCAGGGGCGCCGATTGGCGCTCTTCAGCGGGACACTCCCACTTTTATGATGCCCGGGCTGTGATTGGTCCAGACACCAGCCTGGACCAACCACAGTAGGACATCATCTTCCGCCTTCCGCCTTCCTTCCCGCCCGAGCACAGTGTGCGCAGCAGCGGAGAGAAGAAGACGTCGCGAGTCGACCAGGAGGACCGGAGCGGACGGAGACCAGGACTCGGCGGGAGTCGGCACTTCAGAGAGACCGGATCCAGACCAGGCCGCAGGCGCAGCGTGAGGAGGTCATCTGGAACCAGTCAGCAGCCCGGTAAGTGAGTCCTCCTCCTCCTCATGCCTATTCCATCCCCTGTGCCATTATTATACCATCTGTGCCATGCCTTACCATCTGTGCCATGCCATACCATCTGTGCCATGCCATACCATCTGTGCCATGCCATACCACCTGTGCCATGCCATACCATCTGTGCCATGCCTGTACCATCTGTGCCATGCCATACCATCTGTGCCATGCCATACCACCTGTGCCATGCCATACCATCTGTGCCATGCCTGTACCATCTGTGCCATGCCATACCATCTGTGCCATGCCATACCATCTGTGCCATGCCTGTACCATCTGTGCCATGCCATACCATCTGTCCCATGCCATACCATCTGTGCCATGCCATACCATCTGTGCTATGCCTGTACCATCTGTGCCATGCCATACCATCTGTGCCATGCCATGCCACCTGTGCCATGCCATACCATCTGTGCCATGCCATACCACCTGTGCCATGCCTGTACCATCTGTGCCATGCCTGTACCATCTGTGCCATGCCATATCATCTGTGCCATGCCTGTACCATCTGTGCAATGCTTGTACCATCTGTGCCATGCCATACCATCTGTGGATTATGTGTTTAATATATTATTGCTAAAGTTATATGCTTTTGTGTGAGTGTTTGTCTGTTTTGGCAGGTCACTGCGTGGTGTGGCTCTCTGACTCTCACAGTTTAAAATTTTGGCTCCTTTTGTCGAACTTGTTCGCCACCCCTGATATAGAAGGATCACATGAGCTCTGTGATCATTTCAGGTTGTGTTTACAACAGCCGACCATCCTTCTCTATCTGCGGGAAGCGATCTTTTTCACCTTGAAAAAGTCACATGTTTTTGTGACGCAACGCGTCGGGAAAAGCCGTGGTGACGTCACTTCCGGTCCACGGCCGAGACCGGAAGTGCAGGAACGGACCGCATCGGCGGGAGCCTGTTATGATTTTATGCTGATTCTTATCATCCTAAATGTAAGTGCATCATGTTGTGATTAATTAAAAGTTATTTGTGAACATACTGCACCATGAGGGTCCCCTTTGTCCTTTATCTTTGAGAACTAAGTATCCCAGGAGGTATATCTATCGGAGGTCATCAAGAAAGTATACTAGTTTATACATCCAGCATATCTAGTACTCCAGGAAGCATAAGGATACTCCAGAGGCTATTAGGAAGACACTTCACCTTATCCATCCATCCTGTGTACCCAGCACATAGAATTGGAGGAGTGATATTGAGGGATTGATTGGAGATCAGATCTAGAGGGTCTACGGGTTGACCTTAAACCTGAAAACGCTCATTTGAGTGTTAGTGGAGGTGAGCGGCCATTACACACTCGTGTGGATCTCGTAGCTCACAAAGGGTTTCCCGCACTGGGACGTCACTGGGAGCACTCTTTTGCACCTTATAAACTTTATATGAACTTACTCATGAACATGAACATTTTTATGATCACCACTTTTTGTTTTCTATAAGCACAGGGATTTGGTCTACACGGTTCTATATCTGTGATCACTACACTTGTACATACAGCATTTTTTATTTTTATTTTTATTTTTATTTCAATTTGTACTCAGTATTTTAATATTACTTATTCTGTATTGGATATTTATACAGCACCAGCAGCTTGTAATTTGCACAAAAGTTTTATTTCCTCACAGCCTTTTTCATTCACAGCGGACAGAGGTTCACTCTTTAGAGGACACTGTCCCTCATTTATTTGAACAGTCACCTTTATTTTTCATTTATTATCTCTTTTTACCAAGGGATCACTTATCAGAAGACACGTCATTTATTACTTGTCACTGAAGAGCTTATTTAGGGGTTCACCCTTCAGAGGGCACGATATTTTTTTTTCTCATTTTCACTTCACTTTGATATTATATTTTTATCGCCCAGCTCATTGAATTGTTTACTTGTTTGTGGTATTTATCTGGTTCACCCATTAGGAACTTTTGCGCTGGTTCTTCTCTATTTCTATTTGTTTTCTACGTGGTGACACCTAGGAACTAGCAGCAGAGTCCGGGTGCTCCATTTCTTACACCAGCTTCCTTTACCATTTCCTCTATTTCCTAGTGGTAGCGCATAGATTCATCCCTTTCTATCCAAAATGTAATCATTTCATAGCAAGCGTTATGTCCCTCCCACTCCAAAACCAAAACCCAATCCCCTCTAATCAACAGTCCAGGTTGGGTACCTCAGTGGCCAATTCTCCCCATAAAACTATCCAGCAAGTTTAGTTTAAATACACAACTAAATAAAGCATTTCGATGCTAAGCCTTCATAAACGCATCCCTCAGTGGTGCACAGCTGAAACAGAATGATAAAACCATTGCCCGAGAGCTTCACTTATAATAATTGTGACTTTCTGCTTTAAGGCAAACACGCACATTATTGTTTACCAGCAAGAAATAAGAGAGAATCCCATAGGAATTACAATGCGACCCGTTTCACCCCACGTGTGATCATCAGTAAATGGCGACCCCAGGTATCGCTGCTCCTGCTCTTCCGTCACAAAGCAATTCCCAGCGCCTTCATAAAGATAACAAAACAAATTGCTTAATTAAACAGTAAAACAAGGCAAAGATAATTAAACATACAGTTACTCCTCCCTGCAAGAAGGAAATTGTGATACAGAAAGATAATTAATTAGTGATTAGCGACAAGCTATCCAAATCGCTTAAGGAATTGGCCACACTTACCTCAAAGTAACAGTCCTTTATTGTTGTGCATGGAAATTTGTTAAACTGATGAGGAGAAAATGTGCATTTCTGTTG
Source organism: Pelophylax lessonae (assembly GCF_965119305.1). Classification (NCBI taxonomy): domain Eukaryota; kingdom Metazoa; phylum Chordata; class Amphibia; order Anura; family Ranidae; genus Pelophylax; species Pelophylax lessonae. The sequence goes on along the minus strand of NC_138778.1, from coordinate 46,763,694 downwards.
GAAGATGAAACGAATTACTAAGAAGTCGTTTTTTTACAAAAGATGTCTTCTTTTCCCTAGAAGACCCAAGGCAACATTAAAGTGCAAGGAAGGCCTAACTATAAGTATTCCTAAAAATGTAATTGTAATGAAAATACAGTGCAATCTCAACACATCTGTGTATAACCAGAGATGTATAGTAACTAAGTAGAACTACTTCACTACTGTACTTAAGTACCGAAAGGCGGTATCTGTACTTTCCTAGAGTAGAATTTTTTTCTCCTACTTCCACTTTTACTTCACTACATTTTTTCAATGATTTCAATACTTCTACTCCAATATTTTTTTTTTGTGCTGCATAGTTACTCGTTACTATTATAAAAATTACCACTGCCAGAACAGTAGATGGCAGGTTTCATGAAGCTCAAAACATGTGTATTATCTGCGCATACGAAAATAAATGCTACTGTATGTATAAATAAAAGCTGCATTTGAAATAATAAAAAACAATATGATGTTCAAATTTTTGACTTCTTTCTTTAATAACTACATAACACAGTACTTGTACTTTTACTTTCAGTACTTGAGTAGCAATTTTTTTTTCAAAACTACTGGTATTTTTACTTTCAGTACTTGAGTAGCAACATTTTTAAAAAAACTACTTGCAATACTTAAGTACAAAAAATGTTGAATACTTTAGTACTTCTACTCAAGTCACTTTTTGATCGAGCACTTCCACTTCTACTCAAGTCACTTTTTGATCGAGCACTTGTATTTTTAGTCAAGTATGGGTTTCAAGTACTTTATACAACTCTGTGTATAACCAACATTGTTTCTACATAAAAAGATCTTTTGGGATCAATAAGATCCAAGGATAAGGATTTAAACTCTGAATGGATGGATGGATAGATGTCTCTGGATGTATCAGGATCCCAGTTTACAGCTGAAAGCCAGTGGATGTATACTAGGAGCATATTAGCACTGGCATGGCTTAGTGCTACATTATGTGAGTGAGCTCCTTTCATTTGTGTGATAATAACATTTTTACAGAGAGCACTAGATATATTGTTTTTGTTCCCTATGGTGGACCATTATATATGTGGAAAAACTGGGATCCTGATACATCCAGAGACATCCATCCATTCAGAGTTTGACCATCCCTAATGGGCAGAGGCGTAACTAGAACCTTCAGAGCCCCGGTGCAAGAAACCATGAAGGCCCCCCGGACCCCTGATCGGGGCCCTTCCCTTCAAGCCTGGGGCTCTTCCCACTGATCCTGGGGCCCTTTACTCTTGTTGTGGGGCCCTTTATTACGGTTCTGCAGCAGGACCCTTTCACAAGTTCTGCAGCTGGCCCCCTTCCTGCCATCTTGGGGCCTCCCCATTATGGTGGAATGCCAGGACCCGGTCGCAAGTGTGACCTTTGCGATCCTGGAAGTTCACTCACCGGTGTCAGTAGTTTTTATTTTTTGGTATTTTAATTGTATTATTTTTTTATAATTTTATTTTATTTTCTTACAATGTCACTGACTATGACTCTGTCCATTAAGAAAAGGAAGGAGCTGGTAAATTACTTATTTGCCGACTCTTCCTGGTTCTCTATTGTGACACATCCCCTGCAGCAGCCGGCAGAAGAGGGAATGGAACACAGTGGGGGGGGGGGGGCAGCACAGTAGGGGGGGACCAGGGGAGCAAACAGGGTCCCAGAGACAGCAGAACACAAGTGATCTGTATAGGAGGAGTGGCGGGGGCAGCATACAGGGGAACCAATCTCCTCCATTTTTCTCCTGCACCTGCAGCTACAGGAGGAAAAAGGAGGGCAGTGATTTCCCTACATGCTGCCCCCGCCGCCCCTCCAATACAGGTGTACAGGGGAGCCGTACAGGGCCCCTGGAGCATGGAGCCTGGTTGCAATTGCAACCCCTGTAGTTACGCCCCTGCTAATGGGGAACACCATTCTTTGACTCTACGGTGAAACAGGAGTCAAAGCTGGAGGTGAGCTGCTAGGAACCACTGGTGGTGGAGTCTTTTTGAGCAACTGTTTTTGAGTTGATTATCTCACACAGAGGCGGGAGGATTATCTGTTGATCCTTTGGACTGATTAAGTTTATTATCCCTTGCAGAGGTAGTGTTCTGCTGAAAACTCCAACTTGCTGAAAACTCCAATGACGTTATTTCCGGTGAGTGTACAACGGGAGTAATTGGAGATTTCAACCACTTAGTGTATAGGCTGCCGGTGTTCTTTGAAAACACCAAGTGGTCGAAATCTCCAATTATTTCTGGTGTACAGTCAACGGACGTAAGAATTCGGCAAGTTGGAGTTTTCGGTAGAACAGAGGCAGGATTAAATTGTTTATTTATTTTTTGGATTGATTGAATATCACTGAAGACTTTTTTCCTTTGAACTTGTTGTAATAGATACATTGTATGTTTTTTTCACTTGGAGTTTTTTGTATTTGGTCACTTCGTATCGATCCTTACCCACGATACTAAAAGATCTTTTTATGTAGAAACAATGTTGGTTATACACAGATGAGTTGAGATTGCGCAGTATTTTCATTACAGTTATAATAATTGGAGTGAAGTGAAAGCACTTTTTAATACGGGTGACAATTCATTATTAATAATCATTTTTGCACTAATATTGGGGTAGAGGATATTGTGTGGTTTATATTTTTTAGATACGGTATTGCGTGATTAATAATTATTATAATTTGAATTCCTAAAAATCCTGCCTAACCTGTATAAAAAAAAGATCTATACATTTAAAAAGATCCATACATTCACCTATTTTTAATCCTGTCACATTATGCTACAGCTCTTTGTAAGGGAGTGCTCGCCAACGGCTCATGACATCACCCATAGGCTCCCATATTCCAGTCATTGATGGCGCTCTCCCCTGCAGCAGCCGCCCACTGACAGGGCTTGAGCTGCAGAATCATTTCGCGAAAATATCGGGTCTTCGGGTTAAGCTCTCAAAATCTTCTATTCTGAATGTTTCGGTGAAACGGGAGGAGGCTCAACATCTGCAATCCTCTTTTGGGTTCCTCTGGAGTACCGACCACATCTGTTATCTCGGGGTCAATCTAACGGCCAAAAATGAGAATCTACATAAAGCAAATTATCCAGCTGTCTACCATTCCCTGGGTGGGGAACTGCAGAGTTGGTCTCTTTACCGCCTATCGTGGCTGGGCAGAATTAATGCCATGAAGATGAATCTGCTACCTAGACTCCTTTATCTGTTCAGGGCTTTACCAATTTCCCTCCTCACAGAGCCATTACACAAGTTTCAAAATTCGGTAATTAAATTTATTTGGGGCGGTAAGGGCCATCGGCTTTCTCGCAGGGTTCTGTTCACCCATAGACGGTAGGGTGGGTTGGGGGTACCCAACCTCTGGCTTTACTACCAGGCAGCATGATTAGCCCAGCTCTCAAGAGTTTACTCTAGATTTGAGAGACCGGACTGGATACAAATTGAGAGACAGGCTACTCCCTCGTTTACCCTGGATTTTCTTCTGTGGAGCCCCCCCAGAAACAGACCTCCCATACTATCCCCAGTGTTGTCCTCTTCCTTCGCTTTATGGGATAACCTCAGACACTCATCCTCCCTCACCTCCTGAATGAGACCACATTCACATATATTCCATAACCCGGCTTTTCGCCCCGGTTTGGACATTAAGGCTTTCCAATGGTGGCTGGATAAGGGCCTTTACCGCATAGGACACTTCTTCACCCCCAAAGGTCATTTCACTCTCAAACATTGTACCGACAAGCTCAAAATGCCACCCACTGAAAAGTATAGATTCTACCAAATTTCCCATTTTCTTACATCCATCTCGAAAGAGGAGACACCTCCCTTCTCCTTCACGAACTACAAGGTATGGTGCTGTAATTCAGCGGAGCAGAGAGGGGGCATCTCCGTAATCTATCGATCACTGGTTTCCGACCAAGAGAAACTTCCGTATAATCAGGCATGGGAAGGGGATCTGGCGATTTCCTGGGACGTGGAGGAATGGGGTAGAGCTTGCTTTGCTCCTTCCAGGGAATCGGAAGTGTTCCGTTAATGGAAGCGGGCCTGAAAGTGATGACCTGCTGGTATCTTGTGCCCATGAGATTGCATAAGATGTATCCCTCTTCCTCTCCTCTTTGCTTTAGGGGTTGCCAGATGCCTGGTTCTATGTTACATGTTTGGTGGGAGTGCCCTAGACTACATGGTACTTGGGACAGAATATTCCACATGATCTACAAAGTCACTGGTCACAGGATTCCTAACACTGCCCCTGTAGCTCTACTGCACTGTCCTCCACCCGGACTTCCGAAACACACCCAAAAATTGATTCGCTTTATTCTCCTAGGTGTCAAACTCTCCATTGCGGGATCCTGGAAACTTCCTAGGGTCTCTATTAGAAAGATAAGGAATAAGATCACTTGGATTATGACTCAGGAAAAGATGGTGAGCGTGTTGTTGAACACGGTTCCCAAATTTGAACTGATATGGGAACCCTGGGCTACATATGCAGGCATCTCACTGATCCCTGGGGTGACCTTAACATAGTTTGCATTATTTTTGGATCCCGGGGACTAGCTGTCTCTTCACTCTGTCCTTTTCCCTTGTCCCCTCTTCCTTCTTTCTTTCTCTATTTCAGTCCTCCCTCTACCCTGTTCTTTCTTGGGCCACATGGCCTTTTCTCTTACTTTATGAGGGGTGACTGTTGGCAACCACACCACAGTAATACAGGGAGATCGCAGCTTTGGAGGCATATGAAACGTTTGTGGGGTTTCCAGTCATCATCGGGACAGTATATTTCAGCCCCTCACACCCACCCTCCGCCTGGGAGGGGGGTCAGATAGCGGATTGGACTCCCTAGTATTCCCGATGTTGTTCCCATTCGCTTTGCTTTTTTACGTTGCTAGAACACTGCTCTGGGAATACCATATAGCTCCATTACCAGATATGTTACCATACTGACATGCTGTCATTGTTCAATTTATTACTCTATACTGCTATTAATGCATTATCTCCATGTTATGTCACCATCTTTCATATTTACACAAACGTATTGTTGTATTTCATTCATATGTTCACACATGTTTCTTGATTAAAAATTATTGAAACAAAAAATAAATGCTGCCGTTTGCCCTTTAAAAATAAATACTCAAAATAAGTATAATGACTAAGCCCCTCCCCCTAATGACATTGTTAAAAAGAGGTGGAGCATGGGTGACCTTAAATGTATGCCCCCCCCCCCTGAAAAATGTTCTGCGGATGCCCATGACTCCAGACCATGTGCAGTGTATATAATATATAGGCTTAAGATGGCCACACAATGTTCGTTTTTCTTGTTTTGTTTTTTTATCCGTTTCCCCAGCTAGTTGCAGCACAGAGTGGAAGTGCATTACATGACATTAAAACATGACGGGATCATGACATTAAAACATGACCGTGTCACTTTCAGACTTTGTTAGAAGATGTAATTGTAGTTGTAACACGATGACAATGGTGACACTAAGCAGCATTGAAAGAACATACCCAGTTCCAACTCACTCAGGAAATATTAATTGCTTTCTGATGATACAATCACTTTGATTTTCCATGGGAAAGGTGTGAAGTGAGCTCATGCAAGGCACCTTGGGGAGACCAGTAAAGACCACTAGGAACCAAAAATTGTCACAGATATTTTTGCATGACCCATCAAAGGTTCATAGATATCCACATCATGACATAGGCTGAATACAGGTTTACTCATCTGTATTTTGCACATTCTGGCTTTTTTTCCTTCTTACTAGGGTCCACTGGCACAGCTGTGTTCAAACACATTGATGTTTTGAAGGTCTAATTTAATGCTGTAATAAGTCCCTGTATTATTATGTACTATCTATCTTACCAAGCTTCCTGTCACACAGTCAATGGGCTATTCTTCACTCTTCAGCCTTTTTAAGCAAGGAGAAAAAGTGCAACTGATGTACAGCTGGCCCGCCCCCTTCCTAGACTCAGTGACAGGTGTCATGGGAAAAAAAGACTCGGGCCATGTACAGGAATGAAATCTCCTTTACCCCCTGAAGCTACAAATGATATGTTGCATTCACAAGCTAGATGATTGCTGCTCTGATAGAGCACACTGAAAGAGAAAAAGCAAAGACAAACATATTATTACAAAGATCTTTGGACCCTACCAGCTCTAGACAACCAAAGAATAAAAAATAAAAAAAAAAAAGTAAAAAGTTAGCAAAATATCTCTCTCTTTGTCTCACTTGAGCTTCCTTAATGCATTAGTAAACAACGGTACAATTTACTCAATCTTTACATATCAAGTTGTTTTTATGTGAATATTTCTAACTCTTTGAGATATCACAGTTCTGTTAATACATCTGGTAGAGTTTTTGTGTAGCACTCATTCCCACAGGAGCCCGCTCTTTAGGTCCCTAAGACCCCGTTCAGACAGGGGCGATACGACTTGATGGGGCGACCTGTGAAGTCGCGATGCACAGCGTGCACGGCGACCTCGGTGCGACTTGCATGGACTTCATATCATTGAAGTCAATGCAAGTCGCCTCCAGGTTGCCCCAAAGTAGTACAGGACCCTTTTTCTAAGTCGGAGCGACTTGTGTCGCTCCTATTAGAACGGGTCCTGTGCTAATCAATGGCGAGCGACCCACCGCGACATGTTAGGCGACCAAGTCGCCTGACAAGTCGCGCTAGTGTGAATGGGGACTAAAGGTCTTGACTAAAGGATTCGTCAACTTGGGTCCTTAAAGCGGAGTTCCGGCTTAAAAAAACACTTTGGGCCATCCGCTTGCTCTGTGTCACCTAAAAAAGAAATGGATACTCCCGATTTTTTTTTTCAATTACTTACCTTGATATTGAAGAAAATATACTTACCTTCCTCCCTCTGTGGCCGCGCACTTCCTGTCACTTCCCGCTTGCATTGACTCCTGGGAGCTGAACGTCATCGCTCCCAGGAATCAATGCGCCTGCACCGGCCCCGCTCGTCAGTTCTGGTGCAGGCGCGTCATTCCCTGCTAAACAGCTTCTGGGCATACCCAGAAGCTGTGCAGGGATGACGCGCCTGCACCGGAACTGACGAGTGGGGCCGGTGCAGGGCATTCTGGGACCGAAGAGGACATGGAAGAGGACACCGAAGAGGACGCCCTGGCTTCAGCTGCCCACACCTGAGATGGCAGCGCTGGACAAGAAATTTTCAAGGTAAGTATTTCTTCTAAAAGGTAAGTGCGACCTGGGACAGTTCAGAGGCTATCCATTCTGAAATGCACTAGCCCTGACTGTCCTGGGGGTATTTTTATTGATAAAAAACATTTCCGAGGCCGGAACTCCAATTTAATACTACAAAATAACGACAGGGAATGCGTGACATGGGTTTAATACAGCCACAGCAGCCATTTTTATTAACCAAAGAATAAATAACATAACAATAAAACATACCAATAAGTGCAAATTCAACAACATAAATCTAACAATGCTTAAAACAGAAGGGGTCTTTGGGTGTCCTTAGACACGATTTTAACTGTAAACGTCCATGTCCTCAGCCGACACCACACATACTTCCATTTTTCCCCCCAGGGGACCTAGCTCCTGGGAGGACCACCACTAACCAAATGAAACCACCATACCTTAGATGGGCCCCACAATTCTTTTAACAATTTACTTACTCACTGACCCCCCAAAGACCCCTTGACCCGCTGCTGCTGTGACAAAGTGTGTAAAAACTTCAGCATTTAAACAAACAAATCAAACAAATAAATGTTGTTTTTTTTATTTATTTATTTTATTTTTTATTTATTTATTTTTGATTTAGTAATTGATTTATTCAATTTTTCTTGTTTGTTTGGTTTTTTTTATTTTTATAAACTGCATCCACTTTCCTGACACCAAACTAAAGAAAAACATTACCACCAGTCCACCACCAATATACTTCAATAACCGCTAACCCAAGGGCGGGAGGGAGGGAAGTCATCTCTTCTCCTAAAATTCTTCATATTGACCAGATGGACCCACCTATGCAGACCCCTACACATCTGATCACTGCCCATAAAGCCTCTGCCTCCAATCATGTATGGCCTACTCCCCTTCACACTACATTGACCTAGCTGACCCTTCCTTGACCCTGTTCCCCTGTTCCTCCCCTAGTCATGCTGCCCTTTCGTCTATTCTCTCCTACAGGCCTAACTTGACTAAAGGATTCGTCAACCTGGGTCCTTATACTACAAAATAATGACACATGACATGGGTTTAATACGGCCACAGCAGCCATTTTTATTAACCAAAGAATAAATAACATAACAATAAAACATACCAATAAGTGCAAATTCAACAATATAATTCTAACAATGCTTAAAACAGAAGGGGTCTTTGGGTGTCCTTAGACACGATTTTAACTGTAATCGTCCATGTCCTCAACCGCACCCTAACTGGCTTGAAGACGTTACGACACCACACACACTTCCATACACCACTAACCAAATGAAAGCACCATACCTTAGATTGGCGGCACAATTCTTTTAACAATTTACTTGCTCACTGACCACCCAAAGACCCCTTGACCCGCCACCTGAGCTTGAGTGACACCTCATTCAAGCAAATCCCTCCACACCTGCAGCACCCTCTGCACTTCTTCCTCTAGGCCCAAAGACCATATATCCGTGCCCACCACATTCAAATGAATGCCATCATCCCTCCAATATCGGACATACTGATCCTCCAACTCCCGGTGACGAACCACAATGTCCCAGAGCTAAGACACAAACTTACCCCCCTCCCTGTTCAGCTCAATTCTCGCCTTGTTAAGATGAACAATGGAGCGGTTGATCCGCCAAACCCTCCTGGCCACAATATCTGACCACACAATGATGCACCTGGGAAATTCGCGCATCAAACGCAAAATGTAAAATTTCACATCTCTCACTAGGTCTCTGGTAGCCCTAACCCCCAAACCATTACCCCAACATAAAGCACTAAAATATCCGGGGGCTTGTCAACTCTAGCATAGTAATGGAATTCCAGAATAACACGGCCCCACATCATACCTCGAACGCCCAGCCATTTCAAAAGAGGATCTCCTTGGATACGTCAAATGCCCAGCCATTTCAAAAGAAGATCTCCTTGGATAATCGGATGCCTCCTTCCAATATATTCCAGACTGTGATCCCAGGCCAGATCCTCAAAGAGAGCCCCTCAGCCAGCTCTGACAGATTTCAGCAGAATAGGTCCCCCCAGTTAGCCTAGCTGGGACCCCGATGTACAGCAGACACATGGCAGGCCTGTCCAGAAAGGCAGCAGCCCTCCAGGTTTAGATCTCCTTTTCAAGGACAAGAACCCCTCTGCTCTCAGTCTCAGAGTATTTATGCTTCCTTCCAGCCACCATCTGAGAACCCATGTATTAACTAGGGTTGCATACATTTTCAGCTGTTTATTTGACTCTCCCAGCCTGCTACCTTCCAGAACCTTTTCAAACAGACAGGGGGAAGCAGTCAACTCTGCAACCAGTGAAACACAGAAAAGACCAAAATAATCACATAGAACTGAATACAGTGAGCCAGTAACTAAATTTACTTAACCTAGCACCTATCTATGTGGGTACGACATTTTTTAAATGAATCTGTTGCTGTTTTAAAAAAGTTCAAGGTTTGTTAGATGTCAGGTTGCTCACTGTTGTTCCTCCTACTGACTGCTATGTCATTATTGTTTCCCGTAATTGTGCAGGGCTAGGAGAAGGAACCAGAAAAGTACAAAGGACGATTAGGCATCCGACATGCCTGGATGTATTGGGTGCTGGATCATTTTCAGCTTGTACACAACTGAGATTAGTAGCATGAACTGGGGGTAAACCATACCTCTTTTTTTAGCAGTGAAGTCTTGTTTAAACCTTTTTTCTTTTTTTTTAAAGATAGCTTGCATGTTGATCATAGCTTTGCTTTCCCTGATGCGTAGTAATATTCTAGAAAGAGTGCAGAGTAATATTGCAGAAATTCTCCAAGCACATCCAGTATTTTCTTCTAAAGTACATATGGGGCTATAGCTGCACTTGTTTTTGCTGCGTTTTCCACATGAGAATTAATATAACATTTGCCCCCAAGTTATTTGGCCTGGTGCACACATCTGAACACAAATCTCTTATACCTCCTACATCCCTCCGATATTTAGTTCTAAAAAAACAAAATGGATAGAACAGAGAAAAAAAGCTGCTTTATTCCAGATACTTTTTATACAGGAATGCCATTTATGCTTTGGACCCAAGAGCTGCTGGGACTGGGATAAATTGCACATTCTGCTCCTATATTGTGTGCTTTATATCCTTCCTGCTATAAAGTGAGCCTGCTATGGTTCACATTAAACCTCTAAGCAATTATTTTCCAAAAATAGTACCCCCAGACTAATCAGTAATTCTTTGCAAGAAATTATCGGTACATCCAATACCCGGAGAGCTGGGAAAATAAAACTGGTTCTGGTCAAAAAAAGGTTAGCAGGGTGAAGGAGGTGTGTTGGCCAACCTAGCAGTGGTGAAATGGGTAAGACCATGCACCCTGTAACCCAACACCCTGGTGACCTTTGGGTCTGGCTACTAATCATGCCCCCGCATATCTGGGACTCCTTGTAAGTGCACTTACAGCTAAAGGGGCCACTGAGAATATGCCCAGGTCCTCCCAAATAGTACAAAGGCTACAAATCCCACAAGCTCAGTCCCAGAGTGGCAGGATACTCTGAAAATGATCAAAAACAACAAAACAAACAATAAACAAACAACAAAACAAAAAAAACAAAAAACAACAGTAGGAGCATTAACTTCTCTCTAATCCTTCAATAGCAGCTTTTCTGGACGTAGTTGGGAATGGCAAATATACAGTATATAGGACCCTACAGCAGTCTACAAAGCCACTTCTACCACTTAGTTCTCTTTTAACACTTACACAGCTATCAGTCCCCAACAAGGTCTTTACTCAATGTGTCCCAGGAGCTGTCTGCCACCCAGCATCATTGGGTAGATCCTTAGTGAGGGAGATAGCAAACACCTTCTCCAGACCCAGGACTTCAGTGTAGTGCCCTCCAGCATTTGTAATCTTTAGACCAGTGGTTGTTAACCTTGTTGGAGGTACTGAACTCCACCAGTTTCATATGCGCATTCACCGAACCCTTCTTAATTTGAAAAATAAAATATGATTTTTTCAAATTCAAAACATAGGTATATATTTAGGTATATATTTATACACAGGTGCACAAAATGAACAAAACCATTACAGAACAAAACCATTAAGAACATAGAACAAAACCATTAAAACATGTGTCAGGGTCCGGACTAGCGGCAGGTGATGGCACTGGAGGTGGATCCTCTGTGTCAGTGAGGGATTGGCGTGGACCGTACCAGGGGACCGGTTCTAAGTTACTACCGGTTTTCACCAGAGCCCGCCGCAAGGCGGGATGGACTTGCTGCGGCGGTAGCAACCAGGTCGTATCCTCCGGTAACGGCTCAACCTCAAAGACAGCTGATTCAGGCGCGGTACAGAAGGACAAGGCAAAAGCAAGGTCAGACGGAGCAAAAGGTCAAGGCAGGCGGCAAGGTTCGTAGTCAGGGGCAACAGCAGAAGGTCAGATACACAGGCAGGGAACGATACACCAAAAGCTTTCTCAAGGCACAAAAGGCAACAAGATCCGGCAAGGACAGGAAGGGGAAGTGGGTTTTTATAGGGTTTGGACTGATTGGACCAGGCACCAATTAGTGGTGCACTGGCCCTTTAAATTTCAGTGCAGCGGCACGCGTGCGCCCTAGGGAGCAGGGCCGCGCGCGCCGGGAGGAGGACGGAACCCGGCGTGCGCCGGGGGGCAGAGATGGCGGGACCCGGCGGTTAGGTAATTCAGCTGCGGGGGAACATCGCTCACGGTCGGGGATGATGACCGGAGCGCTGCAGCCTGCAGAACGCCTCGAGTGCTCCGGGGAAGCCAAGGGACCCGGAGCACTCGGCGTTACAGTACCCCCCCTTAGGTCTCCCCCTCTTTTTGGAGCCCAGGTACCTGTGGATGAGCTCTTTGTTCAGAATATTGGACTCGGGCTCCCATGACCTCTCCTCAGGACCACAATTCTCCCAGTCAACCAGAAAAAATCTTTTACCTCTGACAACCTTGGAGGCGAGGATCTCTTTCACTGAGAAGACGTCAGAGGACCCAGAAACAGGAGCAGAAGCGGTGACCTTGGGGGAAATTCGGTTAAGAATGAGGGGTTTGAGAAGGGATACATGAAAGGAGTTAGGAATACGGAGAGAGGGAGGAAGATGGAGTTTGTACGAGACAGCATTAATTTGGCTTTTGACTTTAAAAGGCCCGAGATAACGTGGACCCAGTTTGTAGCTGGGGATCCGAAACCGGATGTATTTGGCAGAGAGCCACACTCTGTCCCCAGGGGAAAAAACAGGAGGAGTTCTTCTTTTTTTATCTGCATGTTTCTTCATGCGAGAGGCGGCCAGGGTGAGTGACTCTTGAGTCTCTTTCCAGATGGAGGAGAAGTCCAGGGTCAGATCATCAACAGCAGGAACTCCAGAAGAGGTGGGAATGGGGAGGGGGGGCAACGGGTGACGGCCGTACACCACAAAAAACGGAGATTTGGTGGCTGACTCAGAGTCTCTAAAGTTATAGGAAAATTCGGCCCAGGGCAACAGGTCGACCCAATCATCCTGACGGGAGGAGACGAAGTGTCGCAGATAGTCACCAAGGATCTGGTTAACCCTCTCTACTTGTCCATTGGACTGAGGGTGGTAGGCAGAAGAAAAGTTCAATTTGATCTTTAATTGGGTGCAGAGAGCTCTCCAAAATTTTGAGATAAACTGGATGCCTCTATCGGAGACGATGTGTGTTGGAAGACCATGGAGATGAAAAATGTGTAAAAAGAATTGCTTTGCCAGCTGTGGCGCAGAAGGGAGACCAGGAAGCGGGACAAAATGTGCCATTTTAGAAAACCTGTCAACATCCACCCAAATGACTGTGTTGCCATGGGATACAGGAAGATCCGTGACGAAGTCCATTGCTATGTGGGACCAAGGCTGTTCAGGCACTGGCAGAGGGAGAAGAAGACCTGCAGGCTTCTGGCGGGGAGTTTTATCATGTGCGCAGACAGTACAGGCCCGAACGAACTCCGTTACATCTTTCTCAAAGGAAGGCCACCATTAGTGTCTGGCAATTAGTTGAGTCGTCTTTTTAATTCCAGCATGACCCGCCAGGTGAGAGGAGTGACCCCATTTGAGAGTCCGTAGGCGAAGACGTGGAGGAACAAATGTTTTCCCTGGAGGAACTGGTACCAGTGAAGCAGGGGCAGTTGAAATTAGACACTCAGGAGGAATGATGTGTTGAGGAACGGTTTCATCCTCGGAGGCATCGGTGGAGCGTGATAGGGCATCCGCCCCAATGTTCTTATCAGCAGGACGAAAATGGATTTGGAAGGTGAATCGGGCAAAGAACAATGACCATCTGGCCTGGCGTGGATTAAGGCGCTGGGCAGACTGAAGGTACGAGAGATTTTTGTGGTTAGTATAGATGGTGATCGGATGAGGGGATCCTTCCAGAAGGTGTCTCCATTCTTCCAGTGCCTAGTAGTAGTGGCTAGTAGTTCACGATCTCCGATGGCATAGTTCTTTTCAGGAGGGGAAAAAGTTTTTGAGAAGAAGCCGCAGGTGACGTTTTTCCCTTTAGCAGATTTTTTAAAAAGAACCGCTCCGGCTCCAACAGAGGAGGCATCTACCTCCAGGAAGAATGGTTTCAGCGGATCAGGCCTATTCAAGACTGGAGCGGAGGCGAAGGCGGCTTTAATGCGAGTAAAGGCTTCTTCAGCTTGGGGAGGCCAGGATTTCGGATTCGCTTCTTTCTTGGTTAAGGCCACAATAGGCGCCACGATAGTGGAGAAGTGGGGAACAAACTGACGGTAATAGTTGGCGAATCCAAGGAAGCGCTGAATAGAGCGAAGGCCTGAGGGGCGTGGCCAATCCAAGACTGCAGAGAGTTTGTCGGGGTCCATTTGAAGACCTTGTCCGGAAACTAGGTATCCCAGAAACGGCAGACAGCTACGTTCAAAAAGACATTTTTCCATTTTGGCGTAAAGATGGTTGACACAAAGGCGCTGGAGCACTTGACGAACATGGCGACGGTGTTCCTCCAGGGTGGAGGAGAAGATTAGAATGTCGTCGAGATAGACCACTACACAAGTATACAACATGTCCCGGAAGATCTCGTTGACAAAGTCTTGAAAGACTGCAGGAGCGTTGCACAGGCCGAACGGCATGACGAGATACTCAAAGTGGCCATCTCTGGTATTAAAAGCGGTTTTCCACTCATCTCCATCACGGATTCTGATGAGATTATAAGCGCCCCTGAGGTCAAGCTTAGTGAAGACCCTTGCTCCGCGCAGACGGTCAAAGAGCTCCGAGATGAGAGGCAAAGGGTAGCGATTTTTTACCGTGATTTTGTTAAGACCGCGGTTGTCAATACATGGGCGTAGTGACCCATCCTTTTTGGCAACAAAGAAAAATCCTGCTCCGGCAGGAGAAGAGGATTTCCTGATAAAACCTTTCTTAAGGTTCTCCTGAACGTATTCTGACATGGCCTTGGTTTCAGGGATGGAAAGAGGGTAAATCCTGCCACGGGGTGGCGTGGTACCAGGAAGCAAATCAATGGGACAATCATAGGGTCTATGTGGTGGTAAGACCTCCGCCTGTTTCTTGCAAAAGACGTCAGTGAAGTCCTGATAAGCCTTAGGAAGGCCGAGCAATGGTGAGGAGACGGAGACTTGTCTAGTAGGTACCGACTTGAGGCAACGAGTGTGGCAGGTAGGCCCCCATGATTTAATGTCCCCAGAGGTCCAGTCGAGAGTAGGAGAGTGGCGCTGGAGCCAGGGCAGGCCAAGAAGGACGTCAGAGGTGCAGTTCGGTAGAACAAAAAATTCAATGGTCTCTTGGTGGAGGACTCCTATGGTCATGAGCTCAGGTTCTGTGCGATAACGCACGGTACAGTTTAGATTCTCACCGTTAACTGTAGTAATGAAGAAAGGCTTGACGAGATGGATCACAGGAATGCTAAAGGGGTTTATGAAGGAGGCTTTAATGAAGTTTCCTGCAGAACCAGAGTCCAAGAAGGCCTCTGCAGGGAAGGAGACTTTAGCGGCAGAAGAAATCCGTACTGGAACAATCAAGAGTGGAGAGGAAGACTCTACAACCAGCGACGCCTCTCCCACGTTCACTAGGTGCGAGCGTTTCCCTGACGCTGTGGACGAACTGGACAGTCCTTTAAGAAGTGTTCGGAACTCCCACAGTATAAGCATAAATTCTCATTCCTCCGGCGAGACCTTTCTTGCTGGGTCAGGCGAGCCAGATCCACTTACATGGCCTCCTCGGCGGAAGGCGCAGCAACCGGCTGCAATGGTTGCTGGAAGAGAGGTGCCAGGCGTGGATAACGCCTGTTGCGAACAAGATTCTTTTCTTGGCGAAGTTCCTGGCGTCTTTCAATGAAGCGCATATCTATGCGAGTAGCCAACTGGATGAGTTCCGTCAGAGAATCAGGTATCTCTCGTGCGGCTAGAGCATCCTTGATATGGCTGGATAAACCTTTTTTAAAAGTTGCGCAGAGGGCGTCGTTGTTCCAGGTCAGTTCAGAGGCCAGAGTGCGAAACTGTATAGCATATTCGCCTATAGTAGCGTCTCCTTGGACGAGGTTTAGCAAGGCCGTTTCTGCTGACGAGGCACGGGCAGGTTCCTCGAAGACACTGCGGACTTCAGAAACGAAGGACTGGACGGAGGCAGTGGCAGGATCGTTGTGGTCCCAGAGCGGTGTGGCCCAGGCCAAGGCCTTCCCAGACAATAAGCTGACCATGAAGGCCACCTTAGATCGTTCCGTAGGAAACTGGTCGGCCAATATCTCCAGGTGCAGGGAACATTGGGACAAGAATCCCCGGCACATCTTAGAATCCCCATCAAACTTGTCCGGGAGAGACAAACGGATTCTAGCGGAGGTGGCGGCCACCGGCTGCGGAGGTGGAGCGGAAGCAGAAGCAGAAGCAGGCGGCTGCTGCTGTGCGGGAAGAAGCTGTTGCAGCATGGCGGTCAGCTGTGCCAACTGTTGACCTTGCTGAGCAATCTGCTGGGACTGCTGGGCAACCACGGTAGAGATGTCAGCAAGATTAGGCAGGGGCACATCAGCGGGATCCATGGCCGGATCTACTGTCAGGGTCCGGACTAGCGGCAGGTGATGGCACTGGAGGTGGATCCTCTGTGTCAGTGAGGGATTGGCGTGGACCGTACCAGGGGACCGGTTCTAAGTTACTACCGGTTTTCACCAGAGCCCGCCGCAAGGCGGGATGGACTTGCTCCGGCGGTAGCAACCAGGTTGTATCCTCCGGTAACGGCTCAACCTCAAAGACAGCTGATTCAGGCGCGGTACAGAAGGACAAGGCAAAAGCAAGGTCAGACGGAGCAAAAGGTCAAGGCAGGCGGCAAGGTTCGGCGGGAGGAGGACGGAACCCGGCGTGCGCCGGGGGGCAGAGATGGCGGGACCCGGCGGTTAGGTAATTCAGCTGCGGGGGAACAGCGCTCACGGTCGGGGATGATGACCGGAGCGCTGCAGCCTGCGGAACGCCTCGAGTGCTCCGGGGAAGCCAAGGGACCCGGAGCACTCGGCGTTACAACATGATTTTCACACAAAAACATAATAATGAATATTTACTGCAAATCAGTGTGATTTCTGCTGTTGTCTTTCAGAGACCAGTTCAGAAATGACCTCCGCCGAACCCGCGAGACTGACTCACCGAACCCCTGGGGTTCGATCGAACCCATGTTAAGAACCACTGCTTTAGACAATCTTTCCTAGGCCCTCAACCCACCGGCTGCTGAGGCCCAGACTGCTACTTTTTTTCTCTTTAGCTATCTTCCAGGGGCAATCATCCCCCCCCCCCCCCCAGGAGAACTGGAAACCTCCTCCCTTAAAGAAAAGAACAATATCCTCAGGCCTCCTGCACATTTATCACCTCCCCAGCCACCATTTGGATGCCTCCTTCTGGAGACTGGCTGGAGAATGACAAAAATTCAACTGATTATTTGAATCTCCCAGCCCTATGTTCTGGAAACTTCCTCCAGAGGCAGGGGGATGTAATCAATATCTCAGCTCAGGAAACCCTGAGCAGACCTACACAATCAATCACTGCTCCATTCACTACATGCAGTAAAAAAAAAAAAAAAAAATACCTAGCAACCTAACCAGAACCTAACAATGGCTTGTGGGCCAATGAGTTTAGAGCTGGAACAATGGATGGCTGGTGCACACCAGCTGCTGCACTGCAGCACAGCAGATGGTTTGCCGTGTGATCCAGCTGAGACCAGCACAGTGATCATGCACTGAGCTTGGCGGATTGTCCTGTTTTCTTTTTTAACTTTGTTGAGATGTCACACAGACATCTCATAAAGTTAAATTGTGGGCCGCACAGTGCGAGGCAGTAGATTGCATGAAATACTTTTTTGCAGCACATCATGCCCACACACCACCGCAATGCAGTGGTGTGAACCTGGAACATAGGAGACAAGGTCTTTGCCTTGTCCATGCAGTGGGACTGTGCTAATATAGCCACCCAACACAGTCCCACTGCATCTGGCATGAACCAGCCTGAAATGGAACCTTCCACCCTGGAAACATTGTACAGTTTGCCTGGTGCTAGAACTGAATTAGCAACCTGCTGCAAGGGATCGCCTACAAGCTATAATTACTTCTCTTGAGATATGGGCTCCTCAGTGTTCCCAGGATCATGAGAGATGACCAAGTGACATCAGCCTCATCTAAAGAAAGAACCCTGAACTGCAATGGAAAGGAAAATATTTTTTTCTTTCTAATGTTTTACTGTTTTTTTGCTTTAAAAGTTTGATTAACGGGGGTAACAAAAGAAGTAGACCTTGCATTTCCATGCAAGTTTCTCTTTTATGGGCCATACACACTATAAGATTTTCTGAAGACTTTTTCCTTTAGACTTACCAAAACCATATAATATGAGGTCAAACCTAAACACTTTCAATTTGTATGCAATCTGGCAGGCCCTTGCACTACATAGAAAAGGTAAATCTGAAGGAAATCTAACCACAAAAGTTGGATAGTGTGTATCCAGCTTAAGGCTTCCTGCACATGGTCACACAGGGGCCCTACAGTGCAAAGAGCCTGCATGGTTGCTCTCCCAGGACCCACAGCTGCTACTACAGCCGCCCAATGAAATGAATTAGAAAATGCAGCCGTACTTGGTTGGTTGGCAAAGCCCCAAACACTGCATTCGGAGCATGCTTCGGTGCATGTTCTAATTCATCTCAATGGGCAGCTGTACATGTTTGCTGCTGGTCCTGGGAGAGTAATCACACAGTCTCTGCACACTGTATGGCTTCTGTACGGCCATATGTATGAAGTCTAAGTAAGTGATAAACTCCTTATTTATGATGAAAATAATGACATGTAAATACCTTCTGGTTTCCGAAGGCTATGCTGCGCTTCTCAGCGTTTAAGTCAAGGGCTTTAGGCTCCCTTTGGGCCCACCTCTCCATAAGCTGTCTGCTTACACACTCATCAAGCTTGTCATATATAGCAAGGGTTAAGCTCGACGCAGCGGTTGTCAGCGGTGCTAGCAGCAGTCGTTCCACATGGATTCACATTTCCCAGTAACTTACGGCACCTGAAAGAAGGGAAAAAATAGTAGTGAATAGCAAAAGCAGAGAATGACAGATGTTATCGAGAGAGCAGGAGAGGGATCAGAATTATCTGTGGAGCCAGATGTTAGACTATCAGCCACATAGTCCTCCACCTCCCCTCTATCTCTGACTATTTCAAGTGATTTCAGACAGGGCATATAAAGTCAACCCAGGCAAGGCACGGAAGAGAATCCAAGGGCCGGCCTCATTGCCGGTTGAAGAGATTCATCAGTATGAAACTGACACTGTCACCTCTGATTTCTGCCATCAGGCAGTGACAGCTAGAAAAAGGATTATCCTCTGCAAATGAGCGCTGAGGCAGGAGGGGCTTTGTGCGTCCTGCAGCACAGCTAGGATTCTTATCGCTAATTTGGCGTAAGGACAGTCTCTCCCCCAGCAAACTCCTGTGTATTAACGAGGATTATTTCAATCTGCCACAGAATAGATCTTCAAAGGGATTCTTGTTGCATGCAGAGAGATGGGCTCACTTCACAGATGTTTATGGGATGGAACATGAATATACACAGCATAAGCCAAAAAGTTCTATTACCATTCCCTATAATATAAAATGGGGATTACTCCTAAAAAATAGAGTAGAGGAAAAATAAGGCGGGTGCCCACAGCAACCAATCAGCTATTAGTTGCATTATTAAAGGTACACTGGTGGCTGGACTGTCAGCAATGATTCTGGGAGGCTTGCTGAGAGTCGTTTTAGAGGTAACATGATTTTTTTACATCTTGCCTCAGAGCAGATACAGCAGATATTCGCTATTACCTTTATTAGCCATTAAAGTCATTTAGTTTCACTTTGTTGCTGAGATGTGAATTTCCCTGGCTAAGCTCCTCTAGGTGCTGTTCCACTGTCCAATTAGAGTACCTGTACTGCCAATGAAGCAGTCTTATTGGACAGGAAAATGGCAGTTGGTGGCGCTTAGCCAAAATGTATGGGAAGTCAAGCTCAGTAACAAAGTGAAGTTAAATTAGAGAGGTGCACAAAAGGGGCTTCTGTGACCAATAAAGATAACAGCAGGCATTGTGATTAGAGAAAATGTGTCCAGGCTTTCCTTTAGGCTGGGTTCACACATATGTGAATTGGATGAGGGTTTCCCTGCATCCAGTTTGCATGACAGGTAAGTGTGACTGGCTCTCAATGGAGCTGAGCACGGTCTGTATTGAAAAATGGTCTTGTGCGTCTTCTGGTCCGATTCAGGTGCAAGTTCAGGCTACAATTCGGACCCAATTTATACCTGAACCAGTAAACAGAGACGCACCAGACCCCAGGCACAAATCCACGGCCTTAAAATGTGATCTTCACATTGTAAGCCCATTCCAAGATATCACCACCAGCACACCATGTTCATAAACAGACAGGGCACTTTATTATCACCAACAGAATGCAACATTTGGAGGCCACTAATGGCTCGTTTCCACTGAGCGGTACGGTATGGTTCGGTTCGGTATGGTACGCTATTTTTGCCGTTTCCATTGTGAATGGTACCCTAATTCCGAACCGTACCGTACCACTTTTTTGGGACCCTTTTGTTGGGGTACTAAGCACATTAGTACCGTACCAACAGGGTGGAGCTACACTCTGCAGAACTTTGATTGGTTGACAGAGAATCGTCTATCACAGCTTTCCTGCTACACCACGCCTATCATGAAAGGGTACTATTGGCAGTGGAAATGCAAGGTGTACCGTACCGAACCGTACCGTACTGAACCGAACTGTACCGTACCACTCAGTGGTAACGAGGCATTAGGGCCTCTTCCTCAGGCAGCATTGACTAGACATTTGTGACAATAAAGTGTCCTGTCTGGGTTTCTAAACATGGTATGCTGGGGATATCTTGGATTGGACTTCTGCTTTAGTAGCACCATCTGCCATTTCACCACAGCATCCTCCATTGCTGTAGTGTGCTGGACTCTTTGGGGTTTATTTACTAAAGACAAATTGACTGCGTATTTTGCAAAGTGAAGAGCTCCAGAGCTTAGTAAATGGGGTAAATCTAACTTTGCAAAGAGTACCCAATCACAAGAACCCAAAAACAGCATTTTTGCCTTTACAGCATTGGATGATGGAAGTCAGCAGAGCTTCTGTTCATCTACTAAGCTCTGGAGCAACTGCACTTGCAGAGTGCAACTGCACTTTGTAAAGTGCACAGTCTATTTGCGTTTAGTAAATCAACCCTATGCGTCTACATTTGTAAAGCTCAAAGCTGCACTTCTTTATAAATGTGCACAAATGTTTTTAAGCAGTGGTATGGCTGCAATAAGACTTTACTGATGCTTTATAAATGGAACCCAAACTGTCTACACCTTTAACCACTTGACTTTTTCCCCCTTCATGACCAGGGCATTTTTTTGCTATTCCTCACTGTACTACTTTACCTGGCAATTGTGCGGTTATGCAACACTGTACACAAACAAAATGTACTGGTGCATCTCAAAAAATGTGAATATCATCAAAAAGGTAATTTATTTCAGTAATTTGATTCAAAAAGTGAAACTCAAATATTATATAGATTCATTACATGCAGAGTTATATATTTTAAGCATTTCTTTCTTTTAATTTTGATGAATATGGCTTACAGCTAGTGAAAACTCAAAACTCAGTATCTCAGAAAATTAGAATATTGTGAAAATGTTCAATATTGGGGACTTTTCGGGGTTGATTTACTAAAGACAAATAGACTGTGCACTTTGCAAAGTGCAGTTGCACTCTACAAGTGCAGTTGCTCCAGAGCTTAATAAATTAGGTAAAGCTTCACTTTCCAAAGAATACCCAATCTCGTGCAAGGAAAATAAAAAAAAAAAAAACAGCCTTTTTGCTTTTACGTGATTGGATGATGAAAGTCAGCAGAGCTTCTGCTCATTTACTAAGCACTGGAGCAACTGCACTTGCAGAGCGCAATTGTACTTTGCAAAGTGCACAGTTTATTTGCCTTTAGTAAATGAACCCCATAATGTCACACTCTAATCAGCTAATAAACTCAAAATACCTGTAAAGGTTTCCTGAGCCTTTAAATGGTCTCTAAGTCTGGTTCAGTAGGTTACGCAATCATGGGAAAGATTGCTGACTTGACAGTTGTTCAGAAGACAGTCATTGACACCCTCCACGAGGAGGGTAAGTAACGAAAGATCATTGCTATGGAAAATGGCTGTTCACAGAGTGCTGTATCCAAGCATATGAATGAAAAGTTGAGTTTTAGAAAAGGTACACAAGCAACAGGGATTACTGCAGCCTTGAGAGGATTGTGAAGCAAAGGCCATTCAAGAATCTGGGGGAAATTCACAAGGAAGGGACTACAGCTGGTGTCAGTGCTTCCAAAGCCACCCCCCACAGACCTATCCAGGACATGAGCTACAACTGTCACATTCCTTGTGTCAAGACTCCTGAACCAGAGAAAATGTCACAAGCATCTAACCTGGGCCAAGGAGAAAGAGGACAGGACTGTTGCTCAGTGGTCCAAAGTCCTCTTTTCCGATTAAAGTAATTTTTGCATTTCATTTGGAAATCAAGGTCCCAGAGTCAAGAGGAAGAGTGGAGAGGCACAGAATCCAAGTTGCATAAGGCCCTGTGTGAACTTTCTACAGTCAGTGATGATTTGGGGAGCCATGTCATCTGCTATGGTTGGTCCACTGTGTTTTATCAAGTCCAAAGTCAGAGCAGCCCTCTACCAGGAAATTTTAGAGCACTTCATGCTTCCCTCTGCTGACCAGCTTTATGGAGATGCTGATTTCATTTTCCAGCAGGACTTGGCACCGGCCCACACTGCCAAGCGTACCAATACCTGGTTTAATGATCATGATATCACTGTGTTTGATTGGCCGGCAAACTCGCCTGACCTAAACCCAATAGAGAATCTGTGGGGTATTGTCAAGAGGAAGATGAGAGACACCAGAGCCAACAATGCAGATAAGCTGAAGGTCGCTATCAAAGCAACCTGGGCTTCATAACACCTCACAGAGTGCCACAGGCTGATCGTCTCCATGCCATGCCGCATTGAAGCATTAATTCATGCAAAAAGAGTTCCGACCAAGTATTAAGTACATAATTTACTGTACATGGACATGGTGGTATTTGATCACCGCCGTTTTTTTTTTTTTTTTTTTTATTTCTTATTATATAAACCAAAGACTGAAAATTTAAAAAAAAAAAAAAACTAATATTTTCTACTTTCTGTTATAAAACATATCCAATAAAAAAAAATAACTTTTTAAGTTTAGGCCAACATGTAATCTGCTACGTCTTTGGTAAAAAAAAAAAAATCCCAATAGGTGTATATTAATTAGTTTATGCAAAAGTCATAGGGTCTACATGCTATGTTATATATATACTGGAATTTACACAGCTATGGTGCTATACTAGTAATGGCAGTGATTAGCGACTTATAGTGTGACTGTTATAGTGTGGCGGACAATCATGCACTAACAGACACTGGCTGTGATGTTTACTAACTGACTGGCACTGACGTCACTAGTGACACTAATACAGTAATCAGTGGTAATACTGTACTAATAACACTGCTCGGGAGGGTTAACATCAAGGGGCAATCAAGGGGATAACTGTGTGCCTAACAAGTGTAGTGTGTGCTGCTTTACTTACTGGTCTGGCTGTAATTTCTCCCTGCTTTTTCAGGGAGAAGAAATAGTCAGATCGCTGTTCTCTGTACACAGAGTTCTGTGTGTTTGTAAACCGAGAACTCTGTACTGTGATTGGACACAGCCAGTCAGCAGGTTTCATGGCTGAAATCTGCTGCCATACTTGTGATGTGTCCAATTACAGCACAGGTCAGTGGGGGGTGTGCACATGTGAGCCGCCAAACTAGCAAGTACACAGCGACCTATGACTATGGCACGGTGCCTGGCTGTGCTGCCCGCTCACAGTACATCTACTGTGAGCGGGTCGGCAAGCAGTTAAATATATGACGTAATTATAAAGCCCAGTAGATTTATGGTAACATAAGGATCAGTCTCTAAGAAAAAAATCACATCTGAAATCCCCTGAAATAGAAGAGCTTTTATACTCTCATCTCCTGCTGCTGTGTCTAAAGCGTGCCATACACTGATGGATTTTTGGACAACCATTCGTATGAAAAAAACCTTGTCAGTACATTTAATAATGCCATCAGACACTTGACAAATGTAATTTGAAAGTACTTAATAATTTCTTTTGCTTTTACCATTCAAATCGACATTCACCTTTTTTTTTCTTTTGAGAAAAATTTCCCATCCTGCTCCTTCAAATTTTTTCATCGCTACATTTGAAAAGAATCATCAGTATAACTCCATTAACTATTATAAAACTAAAAGGACGTTCCAAAATGGCATTTTTTTTAAAAAAAGTTCTACCAGTGTTGGTCCAGCTTTAAAGAGGTTGTAAACCCCCATCTCTGAGTTGTACCTATAGGTAGGCCTATACAAAGGCTTACCTATAGGTACTGTATATATCTCCTAAACTTGCACCATATTGGAGATATTTGCTGTATAGTGCTGCGCTCTGAAGGAACGGCTGCCCGTGTCGTTTCTTCAGAGCCCTGTGCCGTGACCAGCAGCACCCGCACGCATGAGCGGTAGTGACGTCACGCGGCTCCAGCCTGTAGCACAGTCGGAGTCCGCGGACCCGGAAGGAAGATGGGTTAAGATGGATACGTCCTCCAGTGGGGACGATGAGGGCTTTGTTTGGAGGTAAGTGCCACATAATGTGCTAATATGCGATGCATACTAGCACATTATGCCTTTACTTTTCAGGTAACAAAAAAGAAAAAAAAAAAAACACTGACTTTACTTCCTCTTTAAACCTTCCCTCCATTTGAGCACTTCAGCCTCCGGAAGACTCTTTGGCATTCAACATGTCCCAGAGTGTCAGATGCCTGTGTCCCCCCTTACGGTTTACCCCTTCCTCCAACCTCTAAAGCATTGCTTAAGGCCCGTACACACGAGTCGAAATTCGGCTGGGAATCTTCGTCCGACAACCGACTCCGACTTTTCGGCCGAAAAAAATCTGGATTGCAGGCTATAAAATTTTTTTCCTCCGTCAAAACACGTCCGATTTCCATGCAGTCAGTACAGATTTCGACAGGGAAAAATCTTAAGAGCAAGACTGGGCATGCTCAGAGAAGAAAGAGCACAAAGAAAGCAAACCAACACATGACATCACTTCTGAAGTAGAATTTTGTCGGGCGGGAAAATTTGTGTGCAGTCTAGGCACATTCCAACCAACAAAACACCACTCGGGACAAAAGATGGACGACCGGTCGGCGGAAATTCGTTGCGTGTGTACTAGGATTTAGTCTTAGAGTGCTGTTGGGGTTCAAGGATGAAACCACATCATGCAGTGGAGGACACAACCATCTGACACTCTGGGACGTGTCAAATGCAAAAGTCTTCTCAAGGCTGCAGCGCTTGGGACAGAGGGATGGAGGGAGACAAAGGCCAAAAAAGGCCAAAAAAGGTGAGTATAATACTCTAATCTTCTATGGCAGGAAGCTTTATATAGGATTTTATTTCAGAGACAGATAGGGTCACTTTAAGGTAACTTGGTTTTTTAGGCAACCAAAAGTCCACTGTCCTACAGCCAAAAGTATTCCTCCCCTCAAGATTTTAAAAATTTGTTCAGATGCTTAGAAAAATAGGGACAACTTAGATAAACTGCTTCTTCACATAAAACAGCAACAGATTTATTCTCAAAAGCAACAGAGATTTTTCCTGCAATGTTAACCAAAATGCCTGAAGCTGTCAGAAGACAGAGGATTTCAATCTACGGAATATGACTGCCCCTTATCCAGAGACTGATCATCAAACAAGATGGAATCACCAGCTGGCTATAAATTTTCAAGCGCAAAAACACAACTTAGTTGCCCATAAAAAAAGATGAATCTGTGTAAATGGGGAGCCATTAGCGGCGCGGATTGTCACTGCGGAGGTAATAAAACTGTGACGGCTTTAATGGGGCCACCATAAAGCCTGATCTGGACTTGTAAATCTGTAAGCGAGGGATCCATTTGTATAACAAAGCCGGATTTACGGCAGCGCTGGCAAGTGTTGCTGAATTCAGAGGAAGGTTTAGAGAATCTCAGGGGACAACTTGCAGCCGTTATGGAACGAATTAAAAAGCGCTGATTGCAATATGAGGAGACAAAGGGAAAGTCCGAGGAAGGGGGCAGTTGCAGATCGGAGACAAATCGTATGGTAAAGGACACTGTGAACAGATGTATGAATGTGTGCAGTTCTGAAGCCTACAGTTGCAGATTGTAAATTGGTGACATATCCTGTATACTGTTACATGTATAGTTTTTGATCATTAACTCCTGGGGTGGAGCTGGGCTTTTTGTAAGAGGTTCCATATTTTTGGCCCCTTTCCTCCACGGATAATGTGCATGCAAGGTTCTTTTTTTATAACTGGAAGAACATTTCCACTAATCATCAGAAAGGGCATACACATTGCTGGGTAAAGAAGATTCAACAGTGACGGTCAAACAGAGGAGACTCTTTTAAACTGGACAGAGATGTTGCGACAAGTGGAGTTCCCCTTTCTTTGCATCCGCATTCGCCAGGAAAATGTGCAAAACTTAGCAACAGAGCATTTAGGAGGTGCTTGGTTGTAAAAATGTGTTTTCTGAACGCAAAGAACGTTGCAGTTGTGCTGTGCCATTTCCCTCCATAAGGATCTGCGCTTTGCAGGATGATTTAGTCCTTTAGCATTAATAGTAAGCAGGTTCAGTCATTGGGGGTAGTGTAGTGAGATAAAATTGATAGGCGTATAGAGTGGAAGAAACACTTATGATAAGTGGCTACCCCCCATCCAGGGAGGATGTATGCTGTGGGATCGGGTGTATGTTAAGGGATATTCCTCTGGCCTTACCAGGCATTTGTGAATACAGATACTTGTTATGTATATGAGTATTTTACTCTTTACAAGTATGCTTTATTGGCATATCAATTGAGGTGTCTTATACCAACTTGTGTTGATTTTTAACGCCGGGTTGTGTGTTTACCTATACAACCACCCAAGTGACAAATCTGATCCTTCACATATCCTCCCTGTCGGGTATTTGTTATACCTTTTACTTGTACCATCACTGCCTACTGAACTCTACAGAATATTGATCCATTAGCTCCGAGAGGAAGCATAAGGCGAAACATGTCGAGCAATATGGTTCAACGATACTGTATGATCTACTGCTAACACACATCGTTCGATCTCCCCGGGATGACAGTACCGTTCCCTGTCACCTGTGGCCATGATCGTCCCGATGTGAAGTATCAATATTACTGGCATATTATTGTGACTATTAATGTGTATTATTACCACCAATGTAATTATTTTCTTATCAATCTTGTATCTCATATTCCCCTCATATGGGATATGACTGTTGTATGCTTTTTTTCTTATTTTTTCGATGTTTTTAAATGCATTGTAAAATAAAGTATGTGATTTTATGATACCCAGTGCCTGCAAAGTCCATGTTTCTTTTTTCGCAATTTTTGACTCTCCAGGCTGTGTTGACCGCTCCAAGGCTCCAAATTCATTTTCGATTTCATCCTTATTCAGACAAAGTCGTAGAGGATGGTATGTAAAGGTTTGACTGTAAAAACGAACAAGCAACAAACAAAGACACAGCAATAAGAAAACAAACAGGCAGTCTGCCAAAAAAAAAGAATATTGGTCAGCGAGACCTGGGTGCAGCACATTGCCGCTCAAAACCAATAGGAGGTAAAGTTCAAATTCTGGTACAGGAACTAGCGGCTATGTGGGAACAGAGTGCCCGCTAGTAGGGTCAGATGTGGGTAAGTGAATTCTTGGTAGTGACCAAGCGTCATTCAGAGTCAACATGTTTAGGGCTCCTTGCAGGTGAAATCTGAGCTGGGCCTTCAGGTATGATGTTCCAGGATTTTAGAAGGGCCAGACCCTTTGCCACAGAATCAACCACATGCTCAGTGCCATCTTTAGTAATAGTGAGTTTGGTTGGGAACCCCCACTTGTAACTGATCTTGTGGTTCCTCAATGCCTTTGTAATTTTACTTAGGTTTTTGTGCTTTTGAAGAGTACACTGGGACAAGTCAGCACAAAATTGGAGGACAATATACTGTGCTGGGATAAGAGCTCTATTGCATGCAGCAGAAATCAGTTGCTCTAACACAAGGTAAAAATGCAAATCTAATATGACGTCTCTGGGTACGTGGTCAGAGAGATGCAAAGGCTTGGGCAAATGATGTGTTCTGCGGAGGTCAGACTTCTGGACTGACTCTGAAATGCCCCTAATTTGTAAATTGTTCCTCCTGGATCTATCCTTGATGTCTGCTTGTTTAGCTTTGATCCAGTCCATCTTATCTTCCTAAAGGCCCGTACACACGATAAGAAAATCTGAAGGGAAAATTTGTCCGACGACCGATCTGCCGATTTTCGGATTGTTAGTATGGTGCTCTCGACAGCCAAATCCGACTTTTCGGCTGACAAAATCCTGATGTGCAGGCTATATAATTTTTGTTGTCCGTAATACAATGTCCGATTTTGGTCTCATTAGTACAGATTTCGGCGGAAAAAAATCTTAAGAGCAAGACTAGGCATGCTCAGAGACGAAAGAACACATACAAAGCAATCCAACACATAGCATCACTTCTGAAGTAGAATTCGGTCGTACGGAAATTTTCGTATGAAAATAACCTCTTCCCTTTCCACATCAGACTAGCATGCCACAAAAAACGGACGACAGATTGTTCCATAATCTTATCGTGTGTACGGGGCTTTAGTCTCAGGGCCATCAATCATGTAATTTATAGTTGTAGCAAATTCCCCCATCTTTATTTTTATATGATACACCATAGAAGTAACTGCTTGTAGCTCTGTGATGAATTTGTAAACTCAAGACATAATGTCAGCATGTAAGGCACTTCTCAAAGATATAAGCATATCGTTTAAAGTAGTGTCTAACACAACCTGGTTAGTAGGGAAAAGATCAATAGTATTAGGAAGTTTTCTGGCGTTATCCCCTGAATCATGGTTAGAGCTCACCTCATGGCCAGTATCTGAGCCATCGATCCGGAATCTTGCTTTCTCTGGACTTCCAGACATTGGTGTAGAAGGGAGAGAGAGTGCTGGCTTTTCGGTGGGTTGCCTCTTTTGTGAGAATTGCTGTGCTGGACATGTTGCTGTGGAGAGCAGGAGGCTTGGGAAGGAGATGAGCTGGCACCACCTTGTCTGTGCCCCTATGTAAAGAAGGCTGTCAGCTTCTGTGGTCGGCAATCCTCTTTCCTCTTCCTGGTCATGATCCCCAGATGTTAGGGAGCCAGATCACTGTGTTGTGGTACTGTAATGTGACCCTGTAAAGGCCGGGTGCAGTGTGCCGCTGTGTCCCTCTAAGCACTGGAGCTCTGTGATCAGGCAGCCATCCTGGACCCCAGCAAGCTCCACTACTGAGTTCCCCTCTCTTTGGAGGAACACATATGCGAGACTATGTTCACCAAAGGAATCCTAGCATACTAAGAAAATGTGACTTTCTTGTGAGAAGCGACAAGATGACAATGGTTGCACCAACCAAAGACCAACAATATCTCTGTTGTTCAAGCTGGTTGTTCAACTTGGAACTTGAAAGTAAAGTACAGTAGAAAAAAACAAGGATTTTTTTTTATCATTTGAGTACTGTGGTGCTAAAAAGAAAGGACCTGGTAAAGGTGAAAAGTAAAGTCAGTGTGGTCAGGGGGGAAGGAAAAGGACCCTATGGATGTTACCAAATAATGGCGAGGTGGCTACAGTTGGATGGGGTGGATTCTGACCTCTAACCTCCTGTGAAAGCCAGAAACTCCAAGGGGAAGATGAAATAACAGACGTTCATGAGTTATGTTGAAACAAATAATTAAAAGCTGGGCAATGTGTAGGGACTGGGGACTAGTCTCCGGTGTCCTGTTCAAAGAGCCCCCTGAGTACTGAAGAGTGAAGACCAGGTTTGGGCACTGAATATATGTTTACCCTAGGTAACCGGTGTGGTCTCCTGAGATGTAAGTGTGAACTGTAAGACTGCAAGAATACATTCCAGAATGACATGTGAATATAATAAAACAGAGGTGTGTCCTCCAAAATATACCCAAGTGTATGGCCTTGAGAAGGTCACTCCAGAGAGGGCCCCTACATATTGCCCCTGGTGAGGTGAGCACTAATGGAATATAACCTGCATGTGACAACACTTCTTCTGCTGTATTGGCTTAGAGCAAATTGGGTTAGGGCCCTAGAACATGGGTGTCCAACCTTTTGGCTTCTCTGGGCCACATTGAGTGTAGAGAAATTTTCTCGGGCTGCATATAAAATATATACTATAGTTAAGGTATATAAATAATACAACGCTGCCACACCCTTACCGCGCCGCCGTGCCCCCCCCCCCCCCCCCCCCCGCACTAATTTAACACAACTAGAGGACGATCAAATTAAATGGAATCAGTATACAGAGGTTTACTTCTTCTGAGAGATAATAAAGGAACACTCTAACCACCATGACCACTTCGGGGATTTGAAGTGGTCCTGGTGGTAGGAGTCAGAAACACTGCACATGCTCGCCCCCCCCCCCCCCCAAGGCAGCCTCTGCCTACCGTTAGTTGGAAGCCGCTGTGGCCGTGCCCCCAACCCGACTTCCTTCCTCCCCAGCAAATAAAAAAAAGATTGTCAGGGGGTAGTGGGCCGCATTGCCTGTGGTTCCGGGCCGCAGGTTGGACATGCCTGGCCTAGAATAAAACAGAGGCACAATGTAGCACCCCTGATGGCAGGGGAGAGCTGACTATAAAACTAGGCTATACTTTCCTTTGTGCTCTTCATCTTTATAAAAGTTGCACCTTGGGATAAAAAATCAACTTCAGGAAGAGGATGTCATGGATCCTGTGGTTCTCCAAAGGACTCTTGAACAATGCAAGACCTCCCTGACACATCCACCAATTTGGGATGGACCCGAAAAGATTTTCAGTATTGTACAGATACAGATTGTACAGGGCCATATTTGGGAATGGTTGACAAATGAGATGGTTACATTAGAGCTGATTTAATAAAACTGGAGAGTGCAAAATCTGGTGCAGCTGTGCATGGTAGCCTGCTGGTGAAGCTTCTAACTTCAGCTTGTTCAATTAAGCTTTGATAATAAAACATGGAATCTGATTGGATTCTATGCAGAGCTGCCCCAGATTTTGCACTCTCCAGTTTTAGTATGTTAACCCCATTGTGTGTAATACTAACAATAAAACATTCTGCTATAAAGGACTATGAGTGCTAGTGAAAACTAATTAAATCAGAACAAATGTTCCTTTAGTTATACATGCCTTCTTTTCTTCTTTCTCAAGGACTAACAACCAGGTTTAGCTAATTAATTCATGTAGATGTGTAGGTAATGATTACTGTTCAGCATTCCTTTGGACTTTTTTGTGGACATAAGAAACATTGTATAAAAGATTTAAAAGTCTTTTGAATTGGATGTTTAGGACATCTATAATAATCCCTGGTGCCAAAGTGGAGCCCGAGTCCTAAGCACAAATGAGATATCCTCTGACATTTCAATAACACGCTGTGCATGGTGCTAAAAACAGTTCCTCTGCTTTACACATGGGGAAAACTATAGGTACTGTGCTGCCCCAGGGAAAGAGGGATGACAGTTCGGACATGTGCTAGGCTATTTTTATGCTGTATTTTCCGAGAATATCCCTAAGTAATGAGATTTGTCAGGTTTTGGTGGTGTAAAACTAAAGAAGGGTCCAAGCTTGTTACCTAAAGCTGAAGATTTCCCAAAGCTTGCTAAGGCAAAGTACAGCTGAGCTATTTTGAAAGAGAATAATTATTTGATTGATTGTGCATTTTCATTTAAAAATTGAGACAATATTTCAAACTCGTTTGATTATTGTTTTAAGGTATATTGCTTTATTAGTTAATAAAATTATGATTAATCAAGCTAAATTGAAAGCCAAACAGGTAAAATGATGTAACACATACTGTATACATAAGGAAACTATTTTACCTGCCAAAAATCTTTATTCCTTTCTATCCAGATTTGTTTATTTATTTCAGGTACTTACAGTATATAGCGCTATCAATTTACGCAGCATTTTACAGTACATATAGTATGCATTTGCATCAGTCCCTGCCCTCCAGGAGCTTACAATCTAAGATCCCTAACTCACATTTATACATACAGTACACATTCTAGGGACAATTTAGATAGGAGCCAATTAACCTACCAGCATGTCCTTGGAGTGTGGGAGGAGCAGATTCAGCAAAAAAACCTTATATACAGCGCTGCGGAGCGCTCACGTGACCTTCCTGTGCTCTCACTCCTTGACCTGAGCACTACAGTGGGAGGGGCTGTGTTTCACTACTGACATCAGCCAGGAGGAAAGGAGGAGAGCGGTGGGAGGTACATGAGTGCTCTGCGATGCTGTAACTAGGGTATTTTGCAGATTTTTTTTAAAAAAACACACGCACTGCACATTTGATTTTATTGTAAAAGAGGGGATAACACCATCTGTCTCTACTAATTTTAACAGCTATAGCGCCCGGAGGGGAGGAGATACATAACACAGACTCCTGAGCTGACAGGCAGAGAGGGAGGGGGAGAGGGAGAGACAGCGAGATGACAGAGGAAAATAACCTGACCACAGTAATCATGGATCAGTTGCCCTGATAACCATGGTCAGCATAGACAGGGGGACACAGGAACTGGCAAGATCAACCAGGTTTTTTTTTAGAATATAGAGAGGGACAACAAATGACACAGCAAAAGCACTATGCTGTGTATCTGGCTGTAAACATTAAAGATCATTTTTTTTAGGGTTACAACCAATTTAAATTTGTATCTACTGTAGTTAGGTACCACTTACAGGTCTTGTACCTCCCCAGCCTGTGCTTGACAATTGTAACACTCTCTTCTGTGGTCTACTAAATATTAAACTGGCTCCACTCCAGCCCATCCTAAATTATGTTGGCAAATTTATCGATCTCCCTTTATACTCCATAACTTTCTGTTATCTCTGGCTTGGCCCAAATTAATTGATTAAAGTGAAAGAAAGCTAGAGTTTGACTTTAAGTCAGTGAGAATAAAATAAAAAATAAAATAGATCACAATTTTTAGATAGGGTTCCTTCTGCTTTCGGTGTCCCTGCGAATATAGAAATACATGCATGCACGTGACTTCCAGCCGTGGTTCAAAACCTCTACAATTTAGCCCCAGTATGAGGTTAAACACATCAGAGGTGAGGAACAGTTTCGAGCATGTCTGCCACTTGTTGAACAAAGCCATCAGAAAAGCATATGCAACCAGTTTTACTTTTATGTGTTCTCAATGAGAGGGAGGTGACAATTGCTGATGTGAGTGGCTTTGGCGGAGGCCTTTGAGTGAATTGTTCTTCTGTGTCCCTGTTGTGAAAACACTTCTTTGCTCATACCCCTAACCATCCCAGTTTCCATTGGACTGTTCTGGGATCTGAATCTATTCACAGGGTCTCACAGATTCACCCAATCTCTGAGATTGGGTGGGGGAATGCTTTCTCCACACCTGATGTTGGTATCATCTCTGCAGCTAGTACATCTTGCATCTTACAGATTGCACTGATGAGCACTAATAGGCTGCACTGATGAGGTGGCACTGATAGGCTGCACTGATGATCACTGATGAGGTGGCAGTTATGAGGTGGCACTGATGGGTACTGATAGGCTGCCATGATGTGCACTGATAGGCTGCACTGATGAAGTGGCACTGATGGGCACTGATGAGGTGACACTAATAGGCTCCACTGATGAGGTGGCACTGATGGGCACTGATAGGTTGCACTGATAGGTGGCACTGATGGAGACTGTTGGGGGCGCTAATGGGCACTGATAGGTGGCACCTATGAGGAGGCACTGATGGGCAATGATGAGGTGGCACTGATGGGCACTTATAGGTTGCACTGAGGGGCACTGATGAGGTGGCACTGATGGACAACGATAGGCTGCACTGATGGACACTGGTGAGGCTGCATTGATGGGCACTGATGAGGCTGCACTGATGGGTGCTGGTGAGGCTGCATTAATGGGCACTGGTGAGGCTGCATTGATGGGCACTGGTGAGGCTGAGCTGATGGGCACTGGTGAGGCTGAGCTGATGGGCACTGATTAGGCTGCACTGATGGACACTGGTGAGGCTGCATTGATGGGCACTGATGAGGCTGAGCTGTTTGGCACTGATGAGGCTGCATTGATGGACATTGGTGAGGCTGCATTGATGAGCACTGATCAGGCTACATTGATGGACACTGGTGAAGCTACATTGATGGGCACTGATGAGGCTGAGCTGTTTGGCACTGATGAGGCTGCATTGATGGGGCACTGGTGAGGCTGCATTGATGGAGCCCTGTTGAGGCTGCATTAATCTGCCACTGGTGAGGCTGCATTGATGGGGCACTGGTGAGACTGCATTGATTTGGCACTGGTGGGGCTGCATTGATGGGGCACTGGTGAGGCTGCATTGATGGGGCACTGGTGAGGCTGCATTGATGGAGCCCTGTTGAGGCTGCAATGATCTGCCACTTGTGAGGCTGCATTTATGGGGCACTGGTGAGGCTGCATTGATTTGGCCCTGGTGGGGCTGCATTGATGGGGCACTGGTGAGGCTGCATTGATGGAGCCCTGTTGAGGCTGCATTGATCTGCCACTGGTGAGGCTGCATTGATGGGGCACTGGTGAGGCTGCATTGATTTGGCACTGGTGGGGCTGCATTGATAGGGCACTGGTGAGGCTGCATTGATTTGGCACTGGTGGGGCTGCATTGATGGGGCACTGGTGAGGCTGCATTGATGGAGCCCTGTTGAGGCTGCATTAATCTGCCACTGGTGAGGCTGCATTGATGGGGCACTGGTGAGACTGCATTGATTTGGCACTGGTGGGGCTGCATTGATGGGGCACTGGTGAGGCTGCATTGATGGGGCACTGGTGAGGCTGCATTGATGGAGCCCTGTTGAGGCTGCAATGATCTGCCACTTGGGAGGCTGCATTTATGGGGCACTGGTGAGGCTGCATTGATTTGGCCCTGGTGGGGCTGCATTGATGGGGCACTGGTGAGGCTGCATTGATGGAGCCCTGTTGAGGCTGCATTGATCTGCCACTGGTGAGGCTGCATTGATGGGGCACTGGTGAGGCTGCATTGATTTGGCACTGGTGGGGCTGCATTGATGGGGCACTGGTGAGGCTGCATTGACGGAGCCCTGTTGAGGCTGCATTGATCTGCCACTGGTGAGGCTGCATTGATCTGGCACTGGTGGGGCTACATTGATGGGGTACTGGTGAGGCTGCATTGATGGGACCCTGGTGAGGCTGCATTGATGGGGCACTGGTAAGGCTGCATTAATAGGGCACTGGTCAGGCTACATTAATCTGGCATTGGTGAGGCTGCATTGATGGGGCACTGGTGAGGCTGCATTTATGGGGCAATGGTGAGGCTGCATTGATCTGGCACTGGTGAGACTGCATTGATGGGGCATTGATCATGCTGCATTGATGGGGCACTAGTGAGGCTGCATTGATCTAGCACCGGTGAGGCTGTATTTATGGGGCACTAGTGAGGCTGTATTGATGGGGCACTGGTGAGGCTGCATTGATGGGGCACTGATCACGCTGCATTGATGGGGCACTGGTGAGGCTGCATTGATCTGGCACTGGTGAGGCTGCATTGATGGGAACTAGTGAGGCTGCATTGATGGGGCACTGGTGAGGCTGCATTGATGGGGCACTGGTGGGGCTGCATTGATGGGAACTGGTGAGGCTGCATTGATGGGGCACTGATCAGGCTGCATTGATAGGCACTGTTCAGGCTGCACTAATGGGCACTGGTGAGGCTGCATTGATTTGGGCACTGGTGAGGCGGCATTGATGGGGTACTGGTGATGCTGCATTGATGGGCACCGATGAGGCTGAGCTGATGGGCACTGGTGAGGCTGCATTGATGGGCACTGATCAGGCTGCACTGATGGACACTGGTGAGGCTGTATTGATGGACACTGATCAGGCTGCATGGATGGACACTGGTGAAGCTGCATTGATGGGCACTGATAAGGCTGAGCTGTTTCGCACTGATGAGGCTGCATTGATGGGGCACTGGTGAGGCTGTATTGATGGGGCCCTGGTGAGGCTGCATTGATCTGGCACTGGTGAGGCTGCATTGCTGAGGCTGCGCTGATGGGCGCTGATGTACCATCCACCACCCCCACGGTGGGATGCTGCACATACCGCCCACTTCCATAAATTTCGCACCCCTCTTCTGCACATACCACCCACCGCCATACACTCTGCACCCCTCTCCTACACGTACCACCCACTGCCATACACTCCACACCCCTCTCCTACACGTACTACCCACAGCTGTACACTCTGCATGCCTCTCCTACACGTACTACCCACCGCCATACACTCCGCACCCCTCTCCCTGCCCATACCACCAACTGCCATACTTTCCACACCCCTCTTCTACATGTACCACCCACAGCCGTGCACTCCTCACCCCTCTCCTACACGTAACACCCACCGCCGTACACCCTGCATGCCTCTCCTACCCGTACCACCCACCGCTGTACACTCTGCACCCCTCTCTTTCACGTACCACCAACTGCCATATGCTCTGCACCCCTCTCCAGCACATACCACCCACCGCCATATGCTCTGCACCCCTCTCCTGCACATGCCACCCACTGCCATACACTCTGCACCCCTCTCCTAAACGTAACACCCACCTCTATACACTCCATACCGCTCTCCCTGCACATACTACCCACCTCCATACATGCCACACCACTCTTCTGCGCATACTACCCACTGCCATATCCTCCGCATTCCTCTAATACTTCATAAAGTTTTTCCTCTATCTTATCTTCTTAACATTTGGTAGTCATTTCCCCAAAAATCTTCTTTTATCTCATGGATAAAATGTGAGAAATAACGTATATATATATATCATACAGTCATTCCATAAACACATACCACATACACTGCATATATCATTTGAGGAAAATCTAAGATCAGAGTGTTAAGGGGGGGGGGGGGGTTCTGATCTAGGGTCTGTAAGTTAAGGGTTGGCTGACCAATGATGCCAGGCATTTCTCTCCCACTGGCCAATACCACTGGGCATTTTCCACCCATCGATTATTAACACCAGGCATTCTTTCTCCCACTGACTGCGGGAGACAGTGAGGTTTTCTTTTTTTTCTCTCTGACCATCCATGCCTGGACATTTTTTCCCCTTCCACTGACCAGCAATATAACAAACACTATGTTGTATAATAATTTTTTTTTTTTTTTTTTTTGGGCAATTTTTTTCTGTGCAATTCTATTGATTAGTTTTCATGAAGACAAGCATTACAACAAATTTGCCCATGCACAGGGACAGAACAGTTGCATAGAATATTTAGGCATTTAGAGAGCAAGGAACAAACTGAATGACAAAATGTAAAGGTCTGAGGATCTGACTGTAAAGCCTGCACTCAAACTTCGAGGAGAAAGCTAAGTCAGATCATCTCAATTACAGCACACATACTGGAAAATAAAAGGAAGTGTAAAAAGAAAAAGTATAAAAAGAGCAGGAGTTAAATAAAATCATGAGGAAAAGGAAGAAAAAGCAATTATATTTTGTCCTGAGATTTATGTGTGTCTGTAAGAATCTTGGTTGTTGCACAGTTATCACAACATTTTTTATGGGCATTTTATGGGCAGCACAGTTGCTAAGTGGCTAGCACTTCCACGTGGCAGTACTAGAGTCGTTAGTTTGAAACCCAACCACAGCACCTGCCTGGAGTTTGTATGTTCTCCCTGTGGCTGTGTGGGTTTCTTCCCATATTCCAAAGACAT
The DNA here is from genome assembly GCF_965119305.1 of Pelophylax lessonae. NCBI lineage: Eukaryota > Metazoa > Chordata > Amphibia > Anura > Ranidae > Pelophylax > Pelophylax lessonae. Next base: position 46,726,173 of record NC_138778.1, on the reverse strand, counting down.
GCAGATAGGTAAATTGGCCGCAAAATGAATGTGAATTAGGGACCTTAGATTTTAAGCTCCATGAAAGCAGGGACTGATGTGAATGTATAATATAAACATATAAAAGCACTCTGTACATTGTTGCTGCTATATAAATCCCAGTAATAAATAAATGCAAGAACTGCTGTAAACATGTGCAATGTAGACTCAAACTCTATTCAACTAATGTCCCCATTAACCACTTTCCCCCTGCGTTATAGCGGAATGACGGCTACAGCACCGGCTTCCAGTGCGGGGAGGGCGTCACTAGGCGTCTTCCCGTGATCGTGCTGCGCGTGGGCGCCATGTTCTGTGTTTGCCGACTCCAGACTTGGCTGATCACAGAACAGGGTAAAGGGCCAATCACAGCGGCCCTTTATGACGTCATCAGCTGTCAGCCAATGACAGATGATCATGGAAGTAAATAGAAGCCGATTATCGGCTTTTTTCTCCTCAGCGTGAGAAGAGAAGCAAAAAGCCGGTAACTGACTTCTGTTACAGGGACATTGGTCCCTGCCTTGGTAACCACCAGTGCTGCTAATTAGTGCCCACCAGTGCCACCTATCAGTGCCCATCAGTGCTGCATATCAGTGCCACCTATCAGTGCCCACCAGTGCCGCCTATCAGTGCCCACCAGTGCTGCCAATCAGTGCCCGCCAGTGCCTCACCATCAGTGTCACCTATCAGTGCCACCTACCAGTGCCCATCAGTGCCACCTCTCAGTGCCCTTCAGTGCTGCCTATCAGAGCCCGTGTCACCTATCAGTGCCCATCAGTGCTACCTAACAATGCCCATTAGTGCCACCTATCAGTGCCTCCTCATCAGTGCTCACCAGTGCCACTTTATCAGTGCCCATCAGTGCCACCTATCAGTGCCCATCAGTGCCTTTCAGTGCCATCCATCAGTGCAGCCTTATCAGCGCACATCAGTGAAGGAGAAAAATTACCTGTTTGACAGCACCATTGTCATTCAAAGTGTGACAGCGCTGAAAGCTGAACATTGGCCTGGGCAGGAAGGGGGTATAAGTGCCCAGTAAGAAAGTGGTTAAACACAATATTCAGTGCTATGTAGCTATGCCCACCTTTTGCTGTGGTACACTGCACAGTTCCTTCTCCAGACTAGTTAGGAGGTATGCCATACTTCACGTCCCAGTTACCTGACAGTGAGAGGGATCTAATCAATAGAGACACACTCTTCCTTCTGATCACTTGTTGTCCTGTCAATCACAAAGGGAACATCTCTACATTTGAAAAAAATGAACAAAAGAATCTGGTCGCCATGGGCAGCAACTGATTTTTTTTTTCTCACTGTTCTCTATAAAGAGCCTTCGGACAGCAATAAAAAAAAAAAAAACCTGCCTGAAACCTTAACCCCAACCATAACAAAAAAGACTTGGCTGAAGTTTAACATTGTCTGACATACAGTATATAGATATATTAACACAGTGGCTTGATCTAGAAGGACAATCCCAATTTACAACAGGAGGATATATTTTGCAGGTTCTCAGCTGTTATATGCTTTATGAACTGGGTACATAAAACAACTTTCTGGCTTCCACAGCAATTAAGTTTGTTCTAAATCTTTCCTGGGCTCAGCGAGCCTGTCCCCAGTGCACCTACTTTAAAATACACGATGACAAAGAGGGGGAAGGGAATGTACATAAAAAATTTAATTACCCTGAAACACGCATCTTCGCTTGCTCCAAGTACAATTAATTTTCCACCAATGAAGGCTTGCATGGGACTTTCAGTAATTAAGACTCTTATTCTCCCTGAAAAATACGTGATATTAGGGAGGGAGGGAAATGCGTTTAAACTGGCTCACACGGCACGTTTTTGCTCTAGACAGAGCAATGAAAGAGGGCTCAGAAACTGAATGGCGATTATACTGTATGTAAAACGATGAAGGTGAACATAATGGTGACTTCTGACTAGTATATGACTACAGGAGCAGAGAAATGCCAGACATTTGAATATCGAAGGGGACATTCACTCCCTTTTTCTTGTTTATATATTGCTCCTTTCCACCCTCTTTAAATTGAAGCATATACAGTGCCTTGCGAAAGTATTCGGCCCCCTTGAACTTTGCGACCTTTTGCCACATTTCAGGCTTTAAACATAAAGATATAAAACTGTAATTTTTTTGTGAAGAATCAACCACAAGTGGGACACAATCATGAAGTGGAACAAAATTTATTGGATATTTCAAACTTTTTTAACAAATAAAAAACTGAAAAATTGGGCGTGCAAAATTATTCAGCCCGCTTAAGTTAATACTTTGTAGCGCCACCTTTTGCTGCGATTACAGCTGTAAGTCGCTTGGGGTATGTCTCTATCAGTTTTGCACATCAAGAGACTGAAATTTTTGCCCATTCCTCCTTGCAAAACAGTTCAAGCTCAGTGAGGTTGGATGGAGAGCGTTTGTGAACAGCAGTTTTCAGTTCTTTCCACAGATTCTCGATTGGATTCAGGTCTGGACTTTGACTTGGCCATTCTAACACCTGGATATGTTTATTTGTGAACCATTCCATTGTAGATTTTGCTTTATGTTTTGGATCATTGTCTTGTTGGAAGACAAATCTCCGTCCCAGTCTCAGGTCTTTTGCAGACTCCATCAGGTTTTCTTCCAGTATGGTCCTGTATTTGACTCCATCCATCTTCCCATCAATTTTAGCCATCTTCCCTGTCCCTGCTGAATAAAAGCAGGCCCAAACCATGATGCTGCCACCACCGTGTTTGACAGTGGGGATGGTGTGTTCAGGGTGATGAGCTGTGTTGCTTTTACGCCAAACATAACATTTTGCATTGTTGCCAAAAAATTAGATTTTGGTTTCATCTGAGCAGAGCACCTTCTTCCACATGTTTGGTGTCTCTCCCAGGTGGCTTGTGGCAAACTTTAAACGACACTTTTTATGGATATCTTTAAGAAATGGCTTTCTTCTTGCCACTCTTCCATAAAGGCCAGATTTGTGCAGTATACGACTGATTGTTGTCCTATGGACAGAGTCTCCCACCTCAGCTGTAGATCTCTGCAGTTCATCCAGAGTGATCATGGGCCTCTTGGCTGCATCTCCGATCAGTCTTCTCCTTGTATGAGCTGAAAGTTTAGAGGGACGGCCAGGTCTTCGTAGATTTGCAGTGGTCTGGTACTCCTTCCATTTCAATATTATCGCTTGAACAGTGCTCCTTGGGATGTTTAAAGCTTAGGAAATATTTTTGTATCCAAATCCGGCTTTAAACTTCTCCACAACAGTATCTCAGACCTGCCTGGTGTGTTCCTTGTTCTTCATGATGCTCTCTGTGCTTTAAACGGACCTCTGAGACCATCACAGTGCAGGTGCATTTATATGGAGACTTGATTACACACAGGTGGATTCTATTTATCATCATTAGTCATTTAGGTCAACATTGGATCATTCAGAGATCCTCACTGAACTTCTGGAGAGAGTTTGCTGCACTGAAAGTAAAGGGGCTGAATAATTTTGCGCGCCCAATTTTTCAGTTTTTTATTTGTTAACAAAGTTTGAAATATCCAATAAATTTCGTTCCACTTCATGATTGTGTCCCACTTGTTGTTGATTCTTCACAAAAAAATTACAGTTTTATATCTTTATGTTTGAAGCCTGAAATTTGGCAAAAGGTCGCAAAGTTCAAGGGGGCCGAATACTTTTGCAAGGCACTGTATCTAACATATTTTTTTAGAAATAGAAAAAAAACCTTTTTTGAAAGGGTGCAGGTTACGCTTCCACCTTTTTCGGCAAGACGAGAATGGTGTCCCCAGGTGCCCAGAGTTTCCTAGAATATTTACATCATGCATCCCAGGAGGATTCAGGAGCAATGGTAAACTTACGTTGGATGATGCATGGTGTGTCATCAGGAGGCTGGCAGCAAGAAACCAGATGCGACCAATGCGATTAGAGGAGAAGTGATTTAACCTCAGACTGCGCAGGGGGTACTTTGCAGTAAGGGCTACAAGACTGTGGAATTCTCTACCACAAATGGTAGTTACTGCGGGGAGTATGGCTACTTTTAAAAGACTCATGGACGTACATCTCAAGGATAAAAACATTCGGGGGTATGGGAAATGAATACATCCACACACACCTACACAGGTTGAACTGGATGGACTATTGTCTTTATTCAACCTGAACTACTATGTTACTATGTATGTAGATGAGACAACCGGCTCCTGATGATGCAGGTAAAGAAGATGGTGGCATGGGATCTGGCCTAAGCTTCTGCCGCACCACATCATGGTCTCCACTGTATCCGCAGCACAGCCACTGGTAAACCCATAGCCTAAGCTTCCACTGCACCCAAGTTTGGTTCCCACTGCACCTGCGGCCTAAGTTTCCACTGCACCTATAGCTGCAGTCGTCACTGCACCTGCAGCCTCTGATGCTGTTCAACTTTTTCTAAAGCTTTCTCTGCCCTTACACAGTACCTGCAGCTTCTATTGCTCCTCAGGTGAAACCAAGGTCTCAGTAGCCCCCATACTCCTCAGCCTTACCAAAAGTCTTTGCTGCATCCACAATCTGAGCCTCTTCTGTGCCTCCTGTGTAATCACAGCCTCCAGTCTCACTCCTACTTCGAACTGCCTAGTGCTTTGTGACTTTTTTCCTGTTTACAGTTCCCTATTACCCAGCACCAACTCTTCTCTGCTTCTGTGAGTACCCATAAAGTAATGTAAGAATAGACTTAATTCAGCAGGTTCCTTGCAGAATGCTAGCTACCTCTTTGACGTCATTTGCAGGAAAAGCTTCCACACTGCATTGCAGGGTCCACATCTCAGTCTGTGACATATTTCTTGGAGGACTTTGGCTTGGGTGCAACATATCTGGAATTATAAACACTGTCAGCCAGATGATCGGTTTACCTAGTTTAGATCTGGTTTATTTATTAAGGCTGAGGTCCCTTGGTGTGGGTACTGCGGCTTACGCATATATTTGCAAATGTGTGCAAACAAAACCCTCTATTTTTAACGTACACTGTTAGACAGGGTCACTTTGGTTGTTTTGCAGGCTGGCTGGTAAGTGTGTTGGGAAATCCTTTGTTTGTTTGTGATGTGCGTTGCCCTCCCATGTGCACCTTGCTGCAAAAGCCAGTTAAAGATTGGGGTGGCTGCCACATTTTTGTACAGTTGGTTGAATTGGGAGCAGGGATGCACTGGGTTCCTTTGCTGCCATTGTGCTCTTGCTGGGCTTCATGTGCAACCCTGTGCCTTTAAGGAGGGATGGGCTCCCTCTAGGCATACCTGCCCTTAATCTATCCTTTCCTGTATGTGCTCCTATTATGGCGGCCCTAGAAATTTAAAGTTAGGACCATAGTGTATACAAAGGTCCATTGGCGTGGGAACTGCAATCTACATATGTGTATATATATATATATATATATATATATATATTTGCAAATGTTTTAACCATAAACTGTTGAACAAGGCAAATTTGGATGTTTTGCAGGCTGGCTGGTAAGTGCTGAGAAATCCTTTGTTTGTGTTATTTATTAGGGGCAAAAATATTTTAGAAGTTGTGATTTACTGAGATTACTTAGTTAACTGAAGTCTACACGTTATTATGTGTTGCTGCTTTTGCCCATGTTGCTTCTCTTTGAGTTTCTTTATTGAAAGAGCTGTGGTTCTTTGCTGGGAAAGGGTAGCCTAGCAATGCCATTAGCTCTTCAAAAGACACACACTCATTAAGAGCATTGGCTCTGTAATACACTCAAGTCTTCAATGGAAAGGAGTAACTGAGTTATGATATCAGCTCCTTAAAAGACACACCCACTAAGAGCATCACTTGTAACACTCAAGTCTTCACTAGGCCCAGGTTCACACTGCTTTCACATGAAAGTCACACGAATTCCGATCCGACTTTGCCCTGCAACTTTACTCCGACTTTGATCCGACTTAATGTGACTTTTTACACTCTATGGCAATGAAGTTGTATCAAAGTCAGACTAAAGTAGTGCAGGAACCTTTTCTAAAGTCAGAGTGACTTGTGTCGGATCCGTTAAGATGACTCTCATAGGGAAATATTTTTTTTTTCAATCAATAAATTTTTATTTGCATTTTAAAAAGGGAAAACATACATGAGAACAAGAAAACATCAACGTGATGTAAGTAACATAAGAAACAACAGGGTAGTGGAACATCTTCCATGGTGAGCTTGTAGAGTGCATATGAAAATTAGCAAATACGGTACAAAAATTGTATACATGTATCATAGTAATGTCTTAGCAATATATCATACAAGTACATTTCTGACTGGAAGAGGAAAGGGGTAGCAACCACTGCCTCCAGGCCGGAACCCCGTAGGGAGCAATGACACCAGATCAGAGGCAGCGGGTGCCTCCCTCTCCTCTTTGAGGAACGATTTGAAGCCTCAGCTGTTAACACTTTGTTAATTCTTAATTACAGGTGGTAAGTAGGGCCATGCCAACCAAGTTTTTGGAATTTTTGGTAGGATAAATTATTGAAGGAGAGGGCTTTTTCCTGTTTATAGTTGTCATTCACTAGGGCTATCACTTCGGAAAGATTTGGGACTTCAGTGGTTTTCCATTTGCGTAGAATTAGAGTTCTGGAAGCCAATAGGAGGTGCAGAACCCTCTGTCTAAAATTGAGTGGGTATAGATCGATATTTAAGTTTAGTAGTGCTAATTCTGGTTTTTGGGGGGGGGGGGCAGGATTCCTGTCGTGGATGCTATGCACCTGAATATTGACCTCCAGAAACTTGTGAGAGAGGGGCATTCCCATAGTATGTGCTGTAGGGTACCAATCTTCCCACATTCCCTCCAACATAATGGGGAGTGTAACATCTATTGCTAATTTTTGTCATCATCTCCCAGTGATTGGTACAATGTGATAGTTTGTGAGTTGCGATTAGAGCTTTTTGCCATTGTTTGAGGGTAAAGGAATTGTTTAGGGATTTTTCCCATTTATATTATATATATTTATATTATTCTCATAGGGAAATATTGAAATTGACATGTCATGTGACTTGTACTCTCACAAGTCAGAACCCATGTTGCACCAGTATGAACCGGGCCTAAGAAAGATTAATATTGACTTCTCAATAGACACACCTATTAGGATTATAAGTTTTGTGATGCATCCATATATTAGCTGGCAAAGGGTAACTGGGTGATAAAATCACCTATCCAATAGACACGCCCCTTAACCTCCCTGGCGGTATGATTCTTTCGGATTTTAGGTGCTGAAAGCGGTACCATTATTTTGCTTGCAATTCTGGAGAATGAGCAGCCCAAACCAGCTATTTACTAATGATTTCTTTTTACCGTGTGTTCTTCTTTATAACATCCCGAGTATGATAAAGTTTGAAACACAAAATCCTAAATTATAATATAATAAATAACTATAAAATAATAATATAATAATAACACTTTTTTTTTTCCAAAAAATAACACTTTTTATTCAATAAATGATAGTAAATCATGTAATCAAAAACACTGACATTTTTTTTTGTCAAACAAGGATGCAATATATTTTTTTTTTCCCAAAAAGGATGCAATATTACTCTTCATACTGCTTCAATAAACGTCCCGGGTGTGGAAAATTTTGAAACAGGGTACAGCGCAAAGTCCAACATCACAGTCTGGACAGTAGTACCGTGTTTCTTTTCTTATTTTCCGCCCGGTGTCGTCGTGCTTGGAACAGCACACCACACACATTCTTGTGGGTGCAGTCTTCTTCTCCGTCGGCGGAATGAGGTCCATAAAATGACGACCGGTCAGTCGTTCGGGGTTCACGACACCAGCCGCACGGCGTCCGGATCGACTTACAGTTGGTGTCTGGTGCCTGAGAAAAATCAGCTCCGCAATTTTCCACACAAAGTCCGCATGGATCATAGGCCGGTCGCTTTTCTTTTTCAGCAGAATGAAGGCATTCCATAAACACTGCTCCAGGAGGTGTCTGAAAATTTTTTTATAGTATTTTTTCTGCTGTTTCCGCATTGCTGGATAGAAGGTCATGGCCTGGTCGGCTCTGTCCACACCTCCCATGTTGTTATTGTAATCTAGGGCCAGTTGCGGTTTCAGCACATCTTTTCCCCCTTTTGTATGGACCATGACAGTGGCGGTGTTATGGATGGTGCTCATCAGGCAGACATCTTTTTTGTCGCGCCATCTAAGTGCCAACATTTTGCCTTTCTGCCAGGCAACTAACTCTCCAGGCTTGAGTTTTTTGTTGGCAAAGCTGGGGGGCATGTCACGCCGGTTTGCTCTGACGGTCCCATAAGCATCCGTCTTGTGCTGTAGGAGGAACTCAAACAGTTCTGGGGAGGTGTAAAAATTGTCTGTAGTGACACAGTACCCCTGATCCAGCAGAGGCTCAATCAGCGTCAGAACTGAAGCAGTTGCCATCCCATAGCTGCTGAACCTTGGGTTGAACTTAGTTCCTCTTCCGGTATATAGGACCGAGTTCCAAATATAGCCAGAGCTGGATTCACACAGCATAAAGGATTTTATTCCAAAGCGTGCTCGCTTGGACGCAATATATTGGATCCAGCTAAGTCTCCCTTTATACGCCATAAGACTTTCGTCAATGCAAATGTCTCTTTCTGGGACATAGGACCGCTGGAAGTTTTTCAAAATTAATTGATAAATGTCCCAGATTTTTTTCAGCTTCGGAGCCGGATGAGATGTTTCATCAAACTCCTCATTGTTGGCAAAGTGCAAATATTGCATTATAAGGGAAAATTTGTACTCCGACATTATGGTTCCAAAAAAAGGAGTGGCCAATAATTTGTTGGTGGTCCAATACCACTTCTGCAGGGGTTTCCCCACCACTCCCTGCAGAATAATAAGGCCCAGGAATCTCCAGATATCCGCACTGGTAACGGGTTCCCACATCCTGCTCCTGGAAAACCGCCGATGTGCTGCGGCTTGTTGTTGCTGGTACCGGTTGGTCTCCACAACAATTTTTTCGATGACCTCATCGGTCAAAAAAAGCTGCAGATACGCCAAGGGGTTATCCTCCTCAACATCAACTTTGAGACCAGGCGTTCCGGTATACGGGAACCTTGGGGGCGCTACCTGCTCCGTACCGCAGTCGATCACGCACCACGTACGCACATCGCTCGGCACATCATCATCACTAAACTCACTTTCGTCGGATGATGAGCTTTCCCATGCATCGCTGTCACTCCACTCTCTGTGCGATTCGGGATCGCTGTCGCTATCGCCCAGCAGGTCATACATCACTTTTGATGTTGCGGCACGCTTGCTTGAGGCCATGGTCGCTCTGCAATAATCCAGATACAAAGTATGGAAATAATGCAGGAAGTGCAATGGAGAAAGCACTGGGGGGCATAAAAAGGTCACTTTATTATATTTTGGGAATGTAATCCAATAGGATTACAGTGTGTCAGTGTGTTTGGTGTTTATACTTTTTGAATTTGCCGCCGGTTCCACCCCCCGGCGGACGTCACATCGCCGGAGACGGAAGCCTGGGCTTACTGATGATCGAGTGGAAGCTACGCCGCCGGACGCCGCTCTCATACATCGCTGGATCCCGGAGAAAAGGTAAGTGAAACCTCCACCAGGATCCAGCGATCTTCCCAGCGCTACCCCGAGTGTGACTCGGGGTTACCGCTTTTGGCTCAAAAATCTTACCCCGAGTCACACTCGGGAATACCGCTAGGAAGGTTAAGTGTACTATTTCTTTGACAAATCCAGATCTAAACGAGGATAGTATAAATATGTAAGCAGTTATATTAGCTCTTCATAGACACACCCATCTCTCCCAGTTCTTAGGACTCACCTTAGGCAGAGATGTATAGTAACTAAGTAGAACTACTTCACTACTGTACTTAAGTACCGAAAGGCGGTATCTGTACTTTCCTAGAGTATAATTTTTTTCTCCTACTTCCACTTTTACTTCACTACATTTTAATTTCTATACTTCTACTCCGATATTTTTTTTTTTTTGTGCTGCATAGTTACTCGTTACTATTATAAAAATTACCACTGCCAGAACAGTAGATGGCAGGTTTCATGAAGCTCAAAACATGTGTATTATCAGCGCATATGAAAATAAAAGCTACTGTATGTATAAATAAAAGCTGCATTTGAAATAATAAAAAACAATATGATGTTCAAACTTTTGACTTCTTTCTTTAATAACTACATAACACAGTACTTGTACTTTTACTTTCAGTACTTGAGTAGCAAATTGTTTTTAAAAAAAACTACTGGTACTTTTACTTTCAGTACTTGAGTAGCAAAATTAAAAAAAAAAATACTTGTAATACTTAAGTACAAAAAATGTTGAATACTTTAGTACTTCTACTCAAGTCCCTTTTTGATCGAGCACTTCCACTTCTACTCAAGTCACTTTTTGATCGAGCACTTGTACTTTTACTCAAGTATGGGTTTCGAGTACTTTTATACAACTCTGAACTTAGGGCTCCATTTACACTTGTACAACTCCAAAGTTGCACCGACTTTGGAGTGCAACTTTGGTGTAACTTTGACACAATTTTGGATCGTTGCAACTTAGATGGCTTAAAGCTAGTGAAAACACAAATTTCAGTATCTCAGAAAATTTGAATATTACATAAGACACACTGCTAACATTACCAATACCTGGTTTAATGATCATAATATCACTATGTTTGATTGGCCAGCAAACTTTCCTGACCTAAACCCCAATCTGTGGAGTATTGTCAAGAGGAAGATGAGAGACACCAGACCCAACAATGCAGATGAGCTGAAGGCCGCTATAAAATCAACCTGAACTTCCATAACACCTTAGCAGTGCCACAGGCTGATCGCCTCCATGCCAAGCCACATTGATGCAGTAATTCATGCAAAAGGAGCCCCCGACCAAATACTGAGTGCATACTATACTGTACATGGACATACTTTCAGTAAGCCAACATTTGTGTATTAAAAAATGTTTTTTTTTTTTTTTTTTTTTTAAATTGGTCTTATATAATGTTTCATTTTCTGAGATACTGAATTCTGGGTTTTCACTAGCTGTAATCCATAATCATCAAAATTAAAAGAAAGAAATGCTAGAAATATATCACTCTGTGTGTAACACATCTATATAAAATATATATAAGTTTAACACTTTAAATTGAATTACTGAAATAAATTAACTTTTTGATGATATTCTAATTTTATGGGATGCACCTGTGAAAGCAGTAAAAAAACAGAAAAAACCCCCATAAAGCTGTGTGTTTCTTTTCAATAAAGATGGGTTAGCACAGCACACCTGAAGGACCACAACATTGCATTTGCTGCTCACTTTCTATGTGCTTAAGGATTTAGGGAGCTGTTAAGAGAAGAAATAAATCAGGTCTTGGAAAATAAGGAAAGTGAGAAAGGAAAGTGAGAATCTAGCAAAGATGCCAGGCAGAGATGAAAGATGGAATTGAACAAGTGAAACATGAATCACGGTGACACTTCCTATTGTATATTATTGCCACTGTGGTATTACACTCAGTCCCGGTTCACACTGGTGCGATGCGGGAAACACTGCAATATAGTGCCGCTTCCTGTATCGCACCAAAATAGCACAGTGGTTCACACTGAGAACTGCGAATGGCTGGGGGGGTCAATGTAAAGTTACTGACACCCCCAGATTGGTTCGCAAATCACAGTGCGAACTGTGAAATGATGCAGGAATCTGTTTGCATAAGTGTAAACACCCATGCCATCTAATTCCAGTGCGAACCAAAAAAAGGGTTGTGCACCATTTTGGTGCGAATGCGATGCGATTTCAGCCATACATTTTGTATGGCTGAAATTGCTTTGCACAGATATTGCATGTGATCTGCACAGCAATGAGGTGCAAATCACATGTGATGTCTAGCATCGCACTAGTGTGAACTAAAACTACAACTGCATCTAGCAAACAAGAAAAAAACAAAAGCCCCAAGAATAATAGTAATACTATTAATAATAATGATAATAATATATTTATTAGATCATTGCCAAACTAAGAAATAACTACGCATCTGCTCTGGCAAGAACTCCCTTGGTCACACCATTTTTCTTCCCAACAGTTGTCCTCTGTTTTACCAATATGGATGTAGCCCATTTATAGTTAAAATTCTGCTAAACAATATACTCAATAATCCATACCCATCCACTAAATAACCACTTGCCGACTGCTCACAGTATATTTACTGCGGCAGTCAGCCCCTCACAGGCAGAGTGACGTAGGTCTACGTCGCTAGCCTGTGAGGGTCTCAGGAGCGAGCGCGCGCCGCCGGAGGCGCGCTCCCGCGCGGTCACGGATCCCCCCGCGCGTGTGACCGGCGGACCCGATCATCTGCCGGTCACTCGCGATCGTCGGTGCAGAGGGAGAAAGGCAGGCGCCTAATGTAAACAAGCCGTCTGTCATTCTCCCCGGTGTATGAATGATGATCATACGGTTCTACTATGTAGAACCGTTGATCACTGTTCATACATCTCAAGCCACAGCCAATCACAGTTAGAATCACGCCCCTAGGTAAACACATAGCCCCTCCCTCTCAAAAAAGTTAACCCCTTCACTGCCAGTGTAATTTTACAGTAACAGTGCATATTTATAGCACTGATTACTGTAGAAATGTCACTGGTAACCCAAAAAGTGTCAAAAATGTCAGTCAAGGGTCCGATCTGTCCGCCGCAATGTCGCAGTACTGCAAAAAAAATCGCAGATCGCCGCCATTACGCGTTAAAAAAAAAACAACAAAAATGACAAAGATCTTTCCCTTTGTTAGTAAACGCAATAACTTTTGCGCAAACCAATCAAAATACGCTTTTTGCGATTTTTTTTTTACCAAACATATGTAGCATAAAACAAATTGGCCGAAAATGTTAAAAAATTTTGATTTTTACATTTTTTTGGGGGGAATTTCATATAAAAAAATGTGAAAAATATTGTTATTTTTGCAAAATTGACGCTTTTTTTTGTTTATAGCGCATGATCAAAAAATCGCACAGGTGATCAAATACCACCAAAAGAAATCTCTGTTTATGGGGAAAAAAGGACGCCAAATTCGTTTAGGTACAATGTTGCACGCCCGCGCAATTGTCCGTTAAAGTCACGCAGTGCCGAATCGCAAAATAGGTCCTGGTCAGGAAGGGGGTAAAATCTTCCGGGGCTTAGGTGGTTAATGACCCTGTAATTTATTTTTCATTCAATTGTTTCTTACTGTGGTTTTCTGCCTCCTTGTGACATCCTCCAGGAGCTCCTGAACCTTTCCTATTCCAATCAGTGCTGCCAACCCCCTGAAGTGAAATTTACTGGCAGGACACCAACATTTACAAACGGCACCAATTTTTTACTGCCAAAAACCATGAAATTTACTGACAGGGTCACATTTTTTACTGACACTGCAAAAAAGTACCTAAAATGACAATTTTCTGTGCTAAACAGTGCAAATATCAATATTTTAGCAACTGTATATAAACAAATAGCTACTACTATTAGCAATGTTTTTAGGTTAAACCTAAGTCAAAAACATATTTCACCATTTACATGAAGGTCAGCTGTCAATTTTCTTGTGTGTTCACAGGTTTTCCTCTGGAGTCCAGCCTCCCTCCCATGTGATATGAAAGGGACGAGTTTCAGATCCTAGGGGGGGGGGGGTCCCGAAACAGACCAGGAATGCTTGCACGGGAACTCAGGACTATGCCTTAAAGTGTTACTAAACCCACAACAATAAAATCAGTGTGTATATGCAGTAAAGCATGCTTGTTATACTCACTGTGGAACCTAAGAGGTTAATCCTCTGCATTGTGTAAAAAGGTTGTTTGTATCTGGCTTCTCTGATCCTTCCCTGCTTCCATTGACTCCTAATAATTTCCTGATAACACATATTCTCACACATATTTCATACATAGTCTATGGAGTCAGGCTGCACATGCTCAGTTTGGTGTGTATTGCTAGAGAGGTTTTTTCTTGAGAGGGTGCATGTGATCAGCAGAGGGCCAATCAGCACTGTCCAGACAGAGGGTCAGGGGTCTCCTCCTCCTTCAACAAGCTTTAACCAGTGCTTGGCTGGACACCCATAGAAGTAACAAGACTGCTTTAACTGCTGATAAGAAAAAATGTTTAGCTGTTTATATGTTAACTAAAAATGATTGCATTTCCATGTTCTGTGTACTGTGGGGTACCTGATATAGTGAATGCAGGTTCCTGGGTTTAGTAACAATTTAAGGAGCTTGATGGTCAGCTTGGAACGCTGAATCATCTCAATGCACCCCAGGACATAGACTCCTCGCTCAAGTTATCTTCAGTTTGGACTCTTCCCAGACATGCTACACCTGTGCAGGTACCTGGGAAGCCACAGTTAGGTTCAGTAAAAAGATGTTACTGCATATTATACATGTTCTGCCAAAAGTTCAGGAAAGTTGTTACAACCGCTTGAGACCTGGTCTAAAGTTATTCAAGGAGTGCATGTGGGGTCCTGGCATCGCTACAAAAACCAGGGTCGGAAAAAGCACATTGGGGCTTGTGAAACATCACTGCAATGCAAGGTTAGCCTGTCCAAGAGGAGAAAAAATTGTTGTGGTACCTGCAACCAGCCGTTGGCATGGTACCTGGTTAGGTGACGGGTCCTATGGTAGTGAGGGTGTTCGGTGTTCTGACTCCTTCCCTAGCTGTCTGTTTCTGCCGGTCACCAGAAACGGACTAGCATTACAGAGATCTATGGCCTGATCACTAGGTACATGAGGCAAGAGTTAAGTAGGAGCATGCATGAGGTTCATGCTGGGTGTTCGGCAGGACCCCTTTCTGTTACTGGAACCGAAGGAAACAGAGGTACAATGACTGGTGGAGTGGACAGTTCCTAATGCAACACATACTTCTGTACAAGTGTGTAGGGCAAGAAACAACATGTTCTGGAGGGACTCCACATACAACATTACACAAAAGTGGCTTATCTCTGAGTTGGGGAACTACCTTAATGTTTGATACTTCACATTACAGTGGCCCCCACCTGGTCCAGGGCATTGGTGAGCATGCCTTTGGGTATGGTGTTACCCCTGTGCCAGAGCTGTATCTTGGCCTAGGCCAACAAGGCCCAGGCCTAGGGCGGCACTTTGCAGGGGGGCAGCAAAAAAGCTGCACCCTGCACGAAAAAAAAAAACAGCCTCCTCCTGGGTCCTGCTAAAAAAAGGGTCCCCGCCGGCTTGCGCTACACTTTTAGTATAGTGCCAGTCTTATGGGGTAAATTAGGCCAGAGGGAAGAGTCCAGGTGGTCAGTGATGAGGCTCCAATGATGAGCAGTAATGAGGCGGCACTGAAAAGGCTGCACAGATAGGCACTGATGAGGCTGAACGTATGGGAACTGATGAGGCTTCGCTGATGGGCACTGATAGACTTTTGGTCTGTGGTTCACAGATGACGGGGGGGAGGGGGTCATAAAAAGTAAGGGGCATGGCCTTTACAGGAAGGGGTGGGTCATATGTAAATTAGGGGGTGCACAAGTTTAGTCAGGCCTAGGGCAGCACAAAGACTAAATACACCACTGCCCTGTGCTAGTATGAGTGACCTCAGACAACGCCTGGTGTAGCCCAAAGAACCTACCCGGGGATAGTCCTCTCATGAAAGGTTCATCATCACCCTGCTCCCCCCCTTACAAAGTTCTCAAAGAAAAGTGTATAAATGTTCCTGTCTTTGGGTATGATATTTTTAGGGTTTGAGTCGATAGCCAATTTCAGCATGCTTTCATGTACATTCCGTTTGTACTTGAAATCAATTTCTAGAATTCTTCTAGAATTTCTTCACAAGTTCCTCTGACCTCTTTCTTACCTGCTGCTGACATTTTTCTAATGTGAATCAAACTATTTCAAGCTGCTTTTGTGTTCATATTGGCTTTCATAGATTGGCTTTTCAAATGCCCATGTACACAAGCACTTAAAATGACCCTGTCACCACAGGGCCTCGTGTCTTTAAAGAACATCCTGTAAAAAACAGGCTCTATACTACGAACCGCCATGTGCTGAAATGCTCCAACTTTGCTTCTTCCCAGCAGCAGCAGGAATTTGACAGTTCGATGGGTCGAACCTAAAAGCCCCACTGCAAGCTTCCAAATATCACTGTATTTCATGAAATGTAATTACAGTATCTCACAAAAGTGAGTACACCCCTCACATTTTTGTAAATATTTTATCATATCTTTTCATGTGACAACACTGAAGAAATGACACTTTGCTAGAATGTAATGTAGTGTAGTAGTAGAGTGTACAGCTTGTATAACAGTGTAAATTTGCTGTCCCCTCAAAATAACTCAACACACAGCCATTAATGTCTAAACGCTGGCAACAAAAGTGAGTACACCCCTAAGTGAAAATGTGCAAATTGGGCACGGGAAGTGTCAATATTTTGTGTGACCATCATTATTTTCCAGCACTGCCTTAACCCTCTTGGGCATGGAAATCCCCAGAGCTTCACAGGTTGCCACTGGAGTCCTCTTCCACTCCTCCATGATGACATGGCAGAGCTGGTGGATGTTAGAGACCTTGCGCTCCTCCACCTTCTGTTTGAGGATGCGCCACAGATGCTCAATAGGGTTTAGGTGTGGAGACATGATTGGCCAGTCCATCACCTTTACCCTCAGATTCTTTAGCAAGGCAGTGGTTGTCTTGGAGGCAGAGATGTATAGTAACTAAGTAGAACTACTTCACTACAGTACTTAAGTACCGAAAGGCGGTATCTGTACTTTCCTGGAGTAGAATTTTTTTCTCCTACTTCCACTTTTACTTCACTAAATTTTTTCGATCATTTCAATACTTCTACCCCAATATTTTTTTTTTGTGCTGCATAGTTACTCGTTACAATTATAAAAATTACCACTGCCAGAACAGTAGATGGCAGGTTTCATTAAGCTCAAAAAAATGTGTATAATGTCATGTGTAAATCAGCGCATACGAAAATAAATGCTACTGTATGTATAAATAAAATGGTCTACATATCTGCTGTTAAGGGGAAAGAGAACCTCCCCCAACCAAGGAGAGTCACAAGTGTCCATAGACCTTTTTTCTATGCTATGCCACTGCCTATTTCTCCCCCAACCTGTGACTGGACAGTGAATGAAGAAGTAGTAGACTGATCAGCTCATCTACATGTCACTTTCCTCTCTCCTCCTATTAGCATTCTCCTTGAAAGGCAGCACACCAGATTGGCCCCCTGTGCTGCTTTTCCTTTCCCATCTCTGAGCTCTGCTGTATACAGGATTGTAAGACACTGCCGTTAGGTCAAATTCAGGCACTTATATAACAAGACATTTATAAAAATACATTTAAAATTATATTTATGAATATAGAGCTGCATTATTTGTGTAGTTCAGCTTTAATTATACAGATTCCTTCTAATGTACTCATCAGCATTGGGTAAAACTACTGGCAGACAAAACCTAAATAAACAGGCCAAAATATTTCAGCTGCAGATAAGACGAAATTCACTGCGCATTGAATTAGCTTCTAATATTAAATAAATTTACTCTGCGGGACGTTAAAGCGGATGATATTTTTCCTCCCTTTCCTCTGCTTCCTAAACCGGGTGGCTTTAAATCATTTTACAGTGGCAAGGCAGCCGCGAAAATCAATTTTTAATTCTGCATTTGTTTATTTAAGTAATCCTGTTCGGGTTACGTGTAAGCCCCGGAGATCCTTGGCTGTCAGTGTAGGCTCCGTACACAGCTAGTCATCAGCTTAATACAGTGTGATTTCACTTCCCCCAGAGGTACGCACGATCCTATTACAATCCCTCCTTATTAATGGGCACGCGGACAGCCAGATACTTCATTATCTGATCCAGGTTGTTTATAGTTAAATAAAACCAAACTGGCTCTGCGCAGCTACAAAATAAATCCCGTTAATGACAAGGCAGGAATACACAATCAAACCCTTTATGACATATTTACCGCTATCTACCTTCAACGGCTATCGAGCGGGACCCGGCAGAGGATTCTGGGACATCTGGAAAGGTGCCGTCAAGGTTTAGAAGTGAAAGAAAGTCACTCACTTATTTGAGAGACTGTAAGATGAAAAAATAAGGAAAGAAGGAGATCAGAAATAAAAATTGGAAACAATAGATGGCAGAGAAGGAAAATACAGGTATATATTAAAGAGGACCCCCAACTAGAGTAAAAAAAAAAAATATTTTACTACTCTACTAACTTGTCAAGATTAAATTAACACCAATTCTGTCAATGACCAGCTTTACCAGCTTTAATATAAATAGAGGATTCACAACAAATAGTCATGCCTGTTCACCTTCTTTCCAACGCGTTTCACCCTGCAAATGGCTTAACCACTTAAATATGGACACTTCACTCCGTCCCTGCCCTAGCTAATTTATAGTTTCCAGAGCTGTCACACTGTGACTGTCAGTTACTCAGTCATGCAACACTGTACCCAGATTAAATTTGTATTATTTTTTTAGACAGATAGAGCCTTCTTTTGGTGGTATTTTATCACAAAATATTTATAACTATATAAAGCTATATAAACGAAAAAATACCAAAACTTTTGAAAAAGAAAAAACCCCCACATTTTTCTTAGTTTCTATTATAAAATCTGTGCAAATAATCTTTCTTCATAAATTTAGGACATAATGTCTTCTGCTACATTTATTTGGTAAAAAATAACCCAAATTGGTGTATATTATTTAGCCTGTGTGAAAGTTATAGAGTCTACAAACTATATATATTTGAAAATGTATCTTTCCTGATGTACTGATGGCCTATCTAAAAGGGATGGACCAAATGACCCCTTGTTCGGTTCGCACCAGAACTTTCAAACATCGCCAAAGTTCGGAACCGTATAACGAACCCCCACTGAAGTCTATGGAACCCAAACTGGAAAAATGAAAAGTTCTCATTTTGAAGACTTACTATATGCAAGTAATTGGGCATACAATGATTATGGGGGTTTGGGTACTGCCCTAGGGGATATGTATCAATGAAAAAAAAGTTTGTAAAAAATTTAATTTTTAAATGGGCAGTGATTTATTGATGCTTAAAGTGAAAGCATCAAAATGAGAAATAACAATAAAAATAAAAAATTCCTTTCAATATAGTGCCTGGGGGGTTTACCTGTAAAGTGGCACATCTGTACTATGTATAGAAGCTGCTGCAGAAATAAATACATTTATAAAGCCAAAAAAAATGACATTTTCCCTGCAAGTTTTCTTTATTTTGTAAACAACAGCTTGGGGAGCCAGTCTGTATGATGAGGCCACAATGTAGTGCACTGGGAACAAGATTAGAGATGTTTTGGATAAATTCTGGTGTCTCTTCCGCAGACTTTGGATAGAAGTAACAGGTGTAAAATTGGTCACTGAAGACAACTTGGCAATACACTGTGGCTGGGGGAACATGACTGCCAATTTATGTAACAGTGCTCTTCCCTCTCTGTAAACTCATTCTCCTACCTACCTCAACCTCAGAACCAAGATATGAATCAAATAATGACTGTGCATTATCAAGGAGCAAGTGGCTGACACTGTGTTCAAATAACTCAGCTGAGTCCTCCACGCCTGAAGCTGGGGCTATGGCAGGAATAGCTGTGGACAAGGAGGCAGATTTAGTCACTATGACCATGGCATCCAAAAAGCGTTCTTTTTGCGCAAAAGTGCTTTTAGACAAACTGGACAACAGCGACATCGAAACTGAGTTACTTGAACTGAGCGATAGCGATTTGTGGGAAAATTCGTCATCAGGTACAGAAAGTGACGACAGACATGATTCTGATGTCTCTTTCTGGCACATCGCTCCGTTGGAAATCCTGAAGAATCATTTGATATACTTCCCAATTTTTTTTTAGTTGTGGTGCAGAATGAGCAGTTTCATCAAATTCTTCATTATTTTCAAACTACTCATTCTGCACCAAAACTAAAAAAAAATTGGGAAGTATATCAAATAATTCTTCAGAATTTCCAACTGAGCTATTGGCCAGAAAGAGACATAAGAATCGTCGATGTCATCACTTTCCATACCTGATGACAGATTTTCCCACAAATCGCTATTGCTCAGTTCTTCAAGTAACTCCGTTTCGCTGTTGCTGTTGTCCAATTTGTCTAAAAGCACTTTTGCGCAAAAAGAACGCTTTTTGGACGCCATGGTCATTCTTTATTTTCCAGGCACAAAGAGCTGGAAAAGCACAGGCTGGGCACTGGAAAAGATACCAGGTGAAATCCTGTGGTGAAATGGCATGATATAGTGTAATCCGTTAGGATCACAACTTTGTATCATGTCATTTGGTTTATTTACATTTTTAAAATTGCCGCCGGTTCCACCCCCCTGCATTGCAACGATCGCAGGGAAGGGAACTGGAAGACAGGTTCTGGCATCGGCCGAGCGCACAGTGGGAGGACAGCGAGAGGACAGCGGGAGGATGGCTGGAGGATGGCTGGAGGACAGAGGGGAGGGCGGCGGGGGATTGCAGGGGAAGGTGAGTTTTATTGTGGGGTAATCTTGAGTATGGCTTGGGGGTTACCGCTTTTGGTACTTTATATTACTCCCCGAGCAACACTCGGGAATACTGCTAGGGAGGTTAAAGCTTGTTATACAGCACAGTACTTGTGCTGTGTAATTTGGCACCCTGTATCACCTAAAAAACCTGGCTGATCCTGCCAGTTTGTACCCTCCCCCTGTAAACTGACCACAGTGTATCATGGCTGCTGAGCCCTGACACCGTGGTCAGTGTACGTGCCTCCATCATCCGCAGCTCTCCTGTCCTCCTCTGTCTCCCTCTGTCCTCCTCCCCTCCCTGCTTTCTGCTCCTGTGTCAGGTGCCCATCCTCTCCCCTCCTGCTGCTGAAAAACCTTTTTATATCTTATATAATCCTCTATCTTTCCCAAAGATAGGTGCTCCTGTCACTGTGTTTTATTTAAAAAAATACAGTTTCTACCTGTTTTCAGAGCGCTGGTTCTCTCCTCCTCCCCTCCTGACTGACGTCAGCGGGGGAATCTCAGCCCTGCCCACTGCAGCTGTCAGGCGGGGAGAGGAGAGAGGCAGTGGGTCACGTGATGGTTGATCAACACTCTGAAAACAGGTAGAAATGGCATTTTTTTAATAAAACACAGTGACAGGAGCACCTATCATTGGGAAAGAAAGAGGATTATATCAACTTAGCAGTGTTGGTTAGCAACCACTTTAGGGGTTCCAAACTAAATTTTTTGGACTTAGTCATCATCTAATGCTCTGAAAAATTATTTTTCTGAATTTTGTGTAAACATTGAAACAAATCCAGAAGTGTATAGCCAGCCTTAATCTGTCTAGCCCTAGCATGTGCGGCCTAAATACGGGGGACTTCAAAAAGTGGGTGGTCATCAGAATTACGGAGCACTTGACCTGTAAATTCCCAAGTTGAGTTTAAAGTCATTCTCTAGATAAGGATACCAGCAGATAAAAATCACTCATCGGATAAGCTATGCCCCCTGAGTAAGATATGTTTATGCTTGACTGGAGTGTACCTTTAATACTGTAACAGGGAGACACAGATGATGAATCATAATTGCTTGCTAGACTGTACAGAATTCTTTTTTGGATCATAAGACATGCGTTTTTTTGTTTAAAATTATTAACTTCTGAAACTTCCTTTCAAAGTTTTTGTATTTAAAGGACTCCATCACTAAACTACTGTATATATAAAGTGCAGGCACCTGAAACAGCCTTCAGAATCTTCCTATTGTAGTGCCCTCCCCAACCTTCAGAAGCCTTGTAGTGACCCCCAGAGACGGGGAGGGCCGACATTCCTCCTCAGGGTGCAGTTTACTAGGCATGGTGGGTGGTGAACAAGATAGAAAGATGGGCGCCAGTCACTTTTATGCTTAAACAAAGAGATGTTTATTTCTCACAACAGGAACAAAATTGGGAGAGAGGGTTAGGGCACAGGACACCCTTAGTGAGAAATGGCAGATTGGCAGATTCCTTAGACACAAGTGTAGAATAGGCAGACAGCAGTACAGGAATAAAAAACCTTTAAGCTGTGAACTGACCTGGGAATCAACTCCTCTCCCCTGGGTCCAGTTTTCTTATAGCAATCTGTACTTAAGCTGTGGACTGACCTGGGAGGCAACACCTTTCCCCTAGGTCCAGTCTCCTATGGCAGCAGTATGTAACTCATGGAAGGTGCAGGAATTCTGTGGAGGGTTCCATCTCAATGCTTTCCCAGGCTCTCCAACACATGGCAGAGTCACCTCTGGTACTTCATCTCAGGTCTCCATCCTTTCCTTCATGCTTCCAGGCAGTGTGCAGGCTCTCCCTTCCAGAGCCCTGAGCACATGGTTAGGACCCAGACTTCAGGTCTACTCAGCAGCAGCTGTTCCTCACACACCCACCCTGGGTAGTAAGAGAGAGGTCACCCAACTTCCTCCAAATAAATAGCCTCTCCCAGCATGCTCTGCTACCAGTGTGATTGGCTGAGAGAGACATACATATTCACAACCTGACTCACTGTAATTCATCACACTAATGCCAAAGGTAACAGTGCCACCTACTAATAGAAAGGAGAATTACAGCCAAACCACGATTAGGAGGGAAATCCAATGACCAAAAGAATAAAAATCAGCCAGGCTAGCTACTACCTAGCCTAGCACAACTAATGTTACTAGCAACCCTGCTTAGGACAAGGGTGCTACACTATCATCACCGAACTTCAAGTCACTCAGACAGGCAAGGTTTTGGCACTTCTCACAGGCAGAGCCCCTGCACATTTGTATTGGATAGTGAGGATACCAATCATAGATAGGGGCCAACAGGTAGATATCAGGATGGGGCAACCACCCAGAAATGGTGGGGCTTTACGCTTGCCATACATTGAGCAAATTTAGGCCAATTCCTGATGACCTGGCTTAAATTTCATTTACAAAGTGGCCCTGCTGGGCCTACTAATTTTGACAAAACTGGACTGGCCAGCTTTTGGTGAAGGAGCCTACTGGAAAATTTACGTACAAACACATAAGATGTGGCCAATGTTTAGGTATTATGAGAACTACCTTAAATGACCTGATGTGTCTTGGCATTTTACTGCAGGTATGTAGAGGCCTGCACTTGATACTGGAACCTACCTACCTCATTACCGTCACTTTATTGAAAAAAAAAAAATAAAGGCTTAAAATCTGCTATCTAGAATTTTTTAAAGGCATTAAAAAAGTTATATCAACTTTCTAAATTGTAGTTAAGCTTTAAGTTTGTGATAGACTGCCATCCTTATAATATACCAAATTATACATGAATATGATATTCGTATTAATATGAATATATTTAAAGAAAAATAGCCTGGAGGCTAAGTACTATTGTATAATGAGTCCTTATCAGCCCCTTTATCACCTGAAGCGTGATTTCATAGGTCTCTACATGCTCCAGACTGTGTCCTCATCCCCAGACGTGAGTCAGTTCCAGGGGCGGACTGATCATTCGGGCAGTCGGGCACTGCCCGAGGGCCCGTGGCCGAGGGGGGGCCCTATGAGAGGTTTAGCAGTCTGTCCCGGGAGGTGCCTACGGAGCTTGCACTGCAGAATGGAGGAATGGAGGCTCCAGTGAGGCAGTGAAGAATGCATCATTGCCGGCCGTGGATGCGGCTATAGGAGAGGAGTCAGGTGCTGGCTGGGATCAGAATGATTTAATGGAGCTTTGGGGATGATAAAGCAACAGGCGCTCGGGCCACCTCAGAATTCAGCTGAGGGGCGGGGCCACACGTTCCCGCCGCGTGGGGCAGCCAGGAGATCGTCGCATGCTGCAGTAGTAGACTGCAGTGTGAAGAAGAGAGGAAGACTCTGACTCGGTCAATTAGAGGAGCGAGCAAGCTAGACACCCACCCTGATTGAGGGTCCCTGTGTGTGTGAGTGAGGAAGGAGAGTCCCAGGTAACCTCCTTTCCGGAAAGAGGAGAGCGGAGCCCGCTGCCCGGCTCAGCCTTCCCTCCTTTACATCAACAGATGAGACTGAGCCATGAAATGAGTGGAGGAACTAGGCTTGTCACTGATTGTACGGCACTCTGTGTGCTGTCACTGGCCAATGATGTATGTAATTAGAAGTTCCGATCCTGGTTTCTGTTTCCCCCTTCCCCCATAGTGTCCTGTCCTGCACTTGCTGTGTGATCTCTGAGCTTCAGATCCCCGCCCCCCTCCGATCATCAGTGCTGCTGTGTAATGAGAAAATCAGGAGGCAGAGCACACTGCAGGAAGGGGGAGAGGTGAACTGAGTTGTTGTGGGGGAAGTCTGGAGGTAAGCTGCAAAGTTTCTGCAGTGAAGGGTCCTAAGTGACAAGGAGAAGACTGTGTGTGTCTGTCTAAGACAGCAGCCCCCCCCCCCCCCAGCAGAGCTGACCGACATTTCCCAAACTGACACACAGCCCTTCAAAAACCTGGTTTTGCCAACATCCCATATATATGAATATTTTTGAAGGAGGTTTGGTGCCTCAGGCCAAAGGTAATTGGGACTTTATGGGCTAATAACAAGAATTTTTACATAAGGAATATATAACAATTTATGAAATAAAGAAAACATAGAAATATTACACACAATGGTGGTGTATTGGGTTATAGACCCATTAGTGAGGGTGAGTACGTTTAGAAATTGGTGACTTTGGAATATTGCTCTCTGCTGTTCCATGCTTGTTAGCCAGCTTGGAGTATGCAGAGAAGGAATATCCTGAATTCCAAAGCATATCACTCTGTCACCAATTTCTAAACGTACTCGCCCTCACTAATGGGTCTATAACCCAATACACCACCATTGTGTGTAATATTTCCATTTTTTCTTTATTTCATAAATTGTTATATATTCCTTATGTAAAAAATCTTGTTATTAGCCCATAAAGTCCCAATTACCTTTGGCCTGAGGCACCAAACCTCCTTCAAAAAAAAACGAAACACTCCATAGATTCTGCCACACAGGCGTATCGCGGACTCCATTTTGCTCAGTGGGGATCAATCCGCTGATCCCCACCAAGCAGGTGGATGACAGGTCCATCTCCGCTCACTGTGCAGAGATGGAGCTGTCAGATCCCCGTTCTCCTCTATGGGAGATCTAATGAAATCAGACCGTCTGTCCCCATCCGATCCGATCCTCTATGGATGAAAAATAGGATTTCACGGACAGGATCGGATCAGAGAGCAGTGGGTGTCAGTGGATATGTCACCGCTGACATCCACTGCTCCTTAGAGGTGCATGGAGCATCCAATCGGGTCTGCCTGAAAAACTAAGAGGCAGACCTGATCAGAAAGTCTGTGTGAAAGGGTCATAATAAAAAATAACAGTCCTTAAAGTGGAGTTCCACCCAAAAGTGGAAGCTCCACTTATCTGCTTCCTCCCCCACATTTGACACCTTTCAGGGGGGTACCCGTCCCCACTTCCGGGAGACGGCGCCGTGGTGACGTCCTTTGGAAGTTCAGCCCCCCCCTCCTCCTTCCTCCCCCGAGAGGCCAGTTGGAAAGCGCAGCCAGCTTCGCCCATTCGCAGTAGGGAACTGGCTGTGAAGCCGAAAGGCTTCACTGCTGGTTTCCCTCACCGCAAATGGTAGCGGGAGCACCCGAGAGCCAATACAAAAATCAACTGGGGTGTCGACATTGCGAGATCCCTGGACAGGTAAGTGTCCTAATATTAAAAGTCAGAACTCCGTTTTACCACTTTCCGCTGGCCGTACGCAAATAAGTGACCTCTTGACGGGTAAGCTTTAACACCGAGAGGCCACATATATGCGTCCTAAATGTAAAGAGTGTGTACCCTTCACGCTTCCAGCACAATTATCGGTGAGAGCCAAAACACTCCCAATGCTTCCTTCCAAACATCTCTCCCTGGTCACCCCTCAGACATTGCCTCTAAAATAAATCTCTCCCCAACTAAAAGATATCCCCACCACACCTGTCTTCATGCTATCTGCACTTCTCTCCTGCACATACAATTTGCCATCATATCTTCTGCACTTCTCTTCTGAACACAGTCCTACATTCCCCACTAATCTCCTGCACACAATATCCACCAGTATACCCTCCACACTCCTCTCCTGTACATACCGCTCACTGTCATACCCTCCACACTCCTCTCCTGTACATACTGCTCACTGTCATACCCTCCACACTCCTCTCCTGTACATACTGCTCACTGTCATACCCTCCACACTCCTCTCCTGTACATACCGCTCACTGTCATATCCTCCACACTCCTCTCCTGTACATACCGCTCACTGTCATATCCTCCACACTCCTCTCCTGTACATACCGCTCACTGTCATATCCTCCACACTCCTCTCCTGTACATACCGCTCACTGTCATATCCTCCACACTCCTCTCCTATACATACCGCCCACTGTCATACCCTCCACACTCCTCTCCTGTACATACTGCTCACTGTCATATCCTCCACACTCCTCTCCTGTACATACCGCTCACTGTCATACCCTCCACACTCCTCTCCTGTACATACCGCTCACTGTCATATCCTCCACACTCCTCTCCTGTACATACCGCTCACTGTCATATCCTCCACACTCCTCTCCTGTACATACCGCTCACTGTCATACCCTCCACACTCCTCTCCTGTACATACCGCTCACTGTCATATCCTCCACACTCCTCTCCTGTACATACCGCTCACTGTCATATCCTCCACACTCCTCTCCTATACATACCGCCCACTGTCATACCCTCCACACTCCTCTCCTGTACATACTGCCCACTGTCATATCCTCCACACTCCTCTCCTGTACATACCGCTCACTGTCATACCCTCCACACTCCTCTCCTGTACATACCGCTCACTGTCATATCCTCCACACTCCTCTCCTGTACATACCGCTCACTGTCATACCCTCCACACTCCTCTCCTGTACATACTGCTCACTGTCATATCCTCCACACTCCTCTCCTGTACATACCGCTCACTGTCATATCCTCCACACTCCTCTCCTGTACATACCGCTCACTGTCATACCCTCCACACTCCTCTCCTGTACATACTGCTCACTGTCATATCCTCCACACTCCTCTCCTGTACATACCGCTCACTGTCATACCCTCCACACTCCTCTCCTGTACATACTGCTCACTGTCATATCCTCCACACTCCTCTCCTGTACATACCGCCCACTGTCATACCCTCCACACTCCTCTCCTGTACATACCGCTCACTGTCATATCCTCCACACTCCTCTCCTGTACATACCGCTCACTGTCATATCCTCCACACTCCTCTCCTGTACATACCGCTCACTGTCATACCCTCCACACTCCTCTCCTGTACATACCGCTCACTGTCATATCCTCCACACTCCTCTCCTGTACATACCGCTCACTGTCATATCCTCCACACTCCTCTCCTGTACATACCGCTCACTGTCATATCCTCCACACTCCTCTCCTGTACATACCGCTCACTGTCATATCCTCCACACTCCTCTCCTGTACATACCGCTCACTGTCATATCCTCCACACTCCTCTCCTGTACATACCGCTCACTGTCATACCCTCCACACTCCTCTCCTGTACATACTGCTCACTGTCATATCCTCCACACTCCTCTCCTGTACATACCGCTCACTGTCATATCCTCCACACTCCTCTCCTGTACATACCGCTCACTGTCATACCCTCCACACCCCTCATGCACACAATACCAACCAGCATACCCTCCTTAGCATGTGTCCTTAGTCCCTTTCTCTGTATCAAATGTGAGACTTCAGCGGTCTGTTTATCTTACCAAAGCGCCCACCAAAAATCAATAAATTAAAATGAAAAAAAATAAAATAAAAAATGGAAAAAAAATAAATCACACTAAAATGCCACACCCAATATGTGGCATAATTTATCCACACCCACTGTGTGCCGCAAAGCACTGTGCACACCGCTGGTCACCCTGCTAAGGGTCCCAGTGCAATACTTTGCCCAGGGGCCCATGATGCTAGTAAGGTGGCATTGACCATGAGAGGCTCCTTGTTTCTTTATTGGGTCGCCAGCTTTAAGTCTTCTGCATGTTCATGAGCTTCATGTCCTTCCACTTAGGCCTAATGCATTATTGTTGCATCATGAAGTGTGGCAGCCATCTTTAAACCTGGGGGCCCCATGATTTCCTATTGCCCGGGGGCCCCATGAGTCATCAGTCCGCCCCTGGTCAGTTCTGTCTGCCAGCTGAGACTGTAGGCTGGCTGACAAGGCATCCCTAATCACAGTACTAGCAAGTCAGAATGGCTTAGAGGGTATCAAAAAATTGTTCTTTCACAGTAGATGCCATTGCTCAGAGCCTTTTTCTAGGTCTTGGAAGCAACTGACAGAAAAAGTACTTTAAAAAAAAAATCTTCCTTTCCAAATTTTTCTTGTTCTTATGGCATTGCTAAGTACAGTGGTACATTAAACTTTGGCTTCTGAAATTTGGTACAGCTGGAGTTTTTGTGTCCGAGAATTGGAGCAAAAGTTCTCTGCTCATTAGGTTTTGGCACTAATGAACAGTACAAATATCTCTTATTTGGAATCTCCTATTGGAAATATATCTTATTTGGAACTGATATACAGTATATGGTGCATTTATAAATCGAATCTCTTTTTATGTATCCCTAGGTGATAACCTCAAACCTCAGTGGAACCCCTCATTTTAAAACATTTGTAAACCTTAAAGGAGATGTACAGCCAAAGCTTGTTTGGCTGTACATCTCCTATGGATCACAGGAGTGCAGTTCGTTTTGCACTCCTGTGACTTGTTTTCAGCAGAGAGAGGTCTGAAGTCTCTGCTGACGTCACAGAAGTTAGTCCAGGCACCGCGCCATTGTGTCAATGGAAGTCGGGATCTGACAGGTGCCTTGACTGACACTTGGTTCAGCCTTTCAGCACCCTCCCACAGCCAAGCGCTCCAATGAGCGAGGAGAGGGCGGAGCAGAGAGCTGCTGAATGACAGGCAACAGCTCTCTGCTCAGGGAGCTGTCAGAACTGAGCAATCGGCGGTGTTCGATCGCTCGGCTCTCAGTGCAGAGGTGCCGGGAGACAAATTGAAAAAAAAAAGTCACCCATACTTCTCTTTTAAAGCAGATCTTCACTGCATCTGAACACCAAAAACGCTATTTAAAGTGATTGTCAAGCCTAGTTAAGTTAAAAAATAACAAACATGTTAAACTTACCTACTCTGTGTAGTGGTTTTTCACAGAGCAGCCCAGATCCTCCTCTTCTCTGGTCCCTCTTCAGTGCTCCTGGACCCAGCCTCCTGCTGAGTGCCCCCAGAGCAAGCAGCTTGCTATAGGGGCACCCGAGCCGAGTCACAGCTCCCTGTGTCCATATAGACACGGAGCTTTGGCTTGGCCTGCCCCCTTTCTCTTCTCAATGACTTAGTGATTTTGATTGACAGCAGCAGGAGCCAATGGCACCGCACTGCTGTCTCAAACAATGAGTAGGGGAGTCCTGAGCAGCCGAGACACTGCTGCAACATCGCTGGATCTAGATGGGGCTCAGGTTAGTATTAGAGGGGCTAAGGCACGCAGAAGTTTTTTTATCTTGATGCCCAAAGAATGCATTAAGATAATAAAAAACCTTCTGCCTTTACAATCCTTTTAATTCATTTTTAATATTCAAAGCAAACTCCGCCATCCATCTATGTCTGTATGCTCTATTTTGGTGAGAAATCACTTTGGAAAACACCCCCCTAGCATCTCTGCCTGTGGCCATCTTAAGTAAGGGCAAATGTTTCATGCAGCATTTACTTCCTGCCCATAGCTCAAGTATGCATGCAGGAGTGTATGCTTAGCTTAGCTTCTTGGGAGGGAACCAATGGCAAACCTAGACAACATTATGAAAAGCAGAGACTTCACCCTACTGGTGTAACTGGTATACCAGAGTGTTCCTTGGCCATACTGGTGGTGTAGCCTTGCAGATTTGGGGGTTATAGCGAAAACAGCGTGTCTGGGTCATTTTTATGTGGCGGTCCGGTCTGCTTCACCTTTTGGGGTTTGCCATTGTTGGCCTTTGAATTCTTGGTTTATGCAGTCCTTGTCTCTAGTTGTACTAACCCCCCATTGCTGCTCTTTCATGTTTCGGGGTACATTTCTCTGTAACTGGTGTGCCTGAGAGTTCCTTGGCCACACCGGCAGTGTAGCCTTGCAGTGCTGTACTGCTTATATGACTATGATCAGGAGCTGGCCCCTTGGTCGTTACCTCTCCGGTAAGCAGATTTGGGTTTGGTTCCTTGGTTTGGCGTGTCTGCAGGTCGGGCAGCGTGTTCTTGAAAAAAAGGGGTTAAACAGTTGTTGGTTCGTTCTTGGGCATTATGGTTATGGGAGCTTTCAGTGTCAGCCTTTCGCTGCAAATTGGCGGATTTCTCTTTCATTTCTTTCATTTTTTTTCCGATGTTGGGTCAATAGGACATGGTAAAGGATTTTTTTTTTAGTTTTGGGCAAAGCGGGACCGGGCAACGGTGCTTGGGGGCCTTCGAGACGAGTCCTGTGTCATTTTAATTATTTTTTCATTTCCCTGCATAAGATCCTTTTCCCTGGTCGGTTCATTTTCTTAGGGAGGTGTATTCCTGTGGGCCTTCCTTTGAGCTTGTATGATTGGTGGGCTGGTTTGTTTTCGTGACTTAGGGCGTACAGTTTCCGGGTGGTTGCGTTGGATGTCCATCTCGGTCAGTGTGTTGGTTTCTGCGTTTCCGGACTGATGAGGTGGGGTTGTGAAGGTAGTAGGTGGGTGAGTGCTCCTCATGTCCGTGCGGTTTGGGCTGCTGCCTGCTCTTAGTAGTGGGATATGGCCCTCTCCTTCTTCATTAGGACGTTTGGTGCTGTCTCGATCACACTTTTTATGGTTTGGATGGTTTATCGATTTTGGTTTGCGCACTTAAGGTGTGTTTGGGGCATCGGCTGAGGGTGTCTTGGGGTTCCCCTGTGTTTGTCGCCCTCACTTGGTGCTGATTATGTCTCTGCCTTGTTTGGCTTGTATGTTTTGTTTTACTGTTCGTCTCTCCTCGCTGTTCATCCCTGGGGTGATAAGTCTGTGTTCCTTACTGGTGCTGCCTACTGTATTTGTAGAAGGGGCACTCCTGTGTGTGGTAGGGCGTGCTGGGTTTCAGTCGCCCATCGTAACGGACGGCGACTAGGGCATTCCCGGTGGGAGGATACACTATGTTTGATTGAGACGCCTGGCTTAGGTTGGGTAGGGTCATTTCCATGGTCGAGTGTTCTGCTCCATTGGTTTGGGCCCCTTGGTGTGGCTGTACATGCCGGGTGATGTTGTGTGGGGTTTAGATCTCGGTGCAAGCTTGTTTATTGCAGTACATTTTGACTTATGCCTTGCACTTGCTGTCTAGGGTTGACACTTGTTTGGTCTGAGATGGGCGTTGGTACTCTCTGGCATTTGGGCGATCAATGGGGAGCCTGACCGTGGCTCAGGTTTAGGTCGATGTGAGGTGTCCCGGTTGGTAGTCCGGGCGGGTATTTTTTAGGGTGGTTCAACATTTGGAAGTTGAATTGTGGTGGGTGCTGTTGTGGTGATGGGTTTTACTTGGATACTGTGGGTATTAGGAGGTGGTGTTGATGTGCAGGCTGGTTTTTCGGGAAGCCCTGCAGGTTTTTAGGGCCGCACAAACACGAGGTGTCATATTTGTGCGGTGGTGGCGGGGTACAAGGTCCTGGTAGGTTAGTATGGTGCAAACTTATACTTGGTAGGGACCCGTCTGAGGTACGGCTCCCAGATAGTGCAAACTTATACTTGGTAGGGACCCGTCTGAGGTACGGCTCCCAGTAGTTGGTATGTTGGTACCTGCGACTGGTTGTCTCTGAGCTGGTGCTGTGGCCGCTGGAGGCCTAATTAGGTCAGACGCAGGTACCTCCTTCTTTGATGCCTACCGGGACCTTGAGGCTCCAGTAAAAAACTGGGTTTAACATGTTATTTACCTGTTATGTATAGAGTTTGTTAATAAAAGGAGGAGTATCTTTAATCCCCTAGTCATGATTATCATTGCTATTACTGTTTTCTATTGCCATTACTTATTGCTGATTTTGTGGGTTACCAGGTTTACTCTAATTTTGCTGCATAGAACTCCATTCTTTGCTGCTATAGCCTAGTGAACATATTGTCTAGTGAGCTATGATTGACCAAATCCTTTATTTTCTATATGCATACTGCTATTTACTGCAACCCATGACAATATATTGGGTTCATTTACCACCAGTCTGATGTTTGCTTTTTGTGACAGAACTATGCCTGTGTGCAGGGTATCTATATTTGTGCTTCCAGTAGCAGTGCAGTGTACATTTGCTTATGTCAGTGGAGCTGAGGTTGTTCTGAGAGTCGAGGCAGAAGAACAGAGAACTCAATCTACCAAGAGGCACCTACTAGGGATAGTGCTACATGTAATTTGGCATTATATACTGATGACCATGGCCAGCAGGCTGTAGAAGAGAGACCCCTGGTCTAGATGAGATACAAATCAAATAGATTGTGTAGGTAGGTCTTCACGTTATGCATACATAGTTTTATCAAATTTAAAGGAAATTCGACAGAAACATAATGTGTTTTGCCAGCTTTTTGTTGACCATAGATAGCTAGGTACCGTATCTTCCCAAGAATAATCCCGAGACATATCCCCCATCCTGAAATGTATCTTTTTAGTGCCAGGACTCACCATAATAGTTGCCTGTGACAAATCTTTACTTTACGGCTACCTTTTGACATAAGATATGTGCCCTATTTAGCTGAAAATGGCTGATTCAGATAATGATCACCTTCTGTCTGTGGCCACCTTTGACTGTGTGTGCAACTTGGAGATTATTGACTATAAAGTGCCTTATTTTCTGTAGTCAGCTGTGCCTGAGTTAAAGATACCATTGCCAACACAGCAAACATTTTTACAAAGACTTTGAATGCCAAAATATTCTGTGACCTCAGCCAGAATATTTATTGGGCATCTGCAGCACATTGCATTGTAGGAAATGCTGCCCATAATTTCAAAGGAAATATGACAGATAAATAGCTGCTTAATAGTTCTATTTTTTCATTCTGTAACATAGTTTGTTTTTTTTTAATATATAACAATATATGTATTAGTGCTAATATAAATCCACCTTTAAAGTATATGTCCAGTCATTACCCAAATTTACTCTCAAACCTCCCTCTCCCCCTCTAGGTTATATTCCAGTATTACTGTATGTTTTTCTTAATAATTAAACAGCTTTTTACTCCCTATGTTGTCATCACCCATCATGTAATTCTTTGCGGGGCAGCGGATGGAAGCTCAGTTTCTACTGATGTAGGTCCAACCTCAGAACTACATTTCCCAAGAGCCTTTCTCTACACACAGTTTGTAGGAAGGTGCTTGGGAGTTGAGACAGCAGCATTGTTTTGTTGGGAAAGACATGTATGCATGTAGGGAGGGACAGAAGGGGGTAAGGGATTAGTAGAGTTCTGTATTCCAGCTGGCAGGGCTGGCAACACTAGTTGGGATTTCAGTGTAGAAAAGGCGCTGTGTTGTCAGCTCAAACAGGAAGTTTTGTATACAATTATTTTAACAGTTTTTTTCTGTACTTGCAGCATTTTAGATGAATAAAGCATGGGGCAATGTGTATACATTGGAGAGATGTACTGAAAATGTGTGTTAATTCTGCCTAGCCAAACATATTACATTTTAATTATTAATTATAAATATGATCATCCGTGTAAAATCATTCACATGCGTCTTTACAAAACAACTGCACTACTGATAAATCAAGGCAATCCTTCAAGTGAAATATAATATATATAAGAAAATGGGGAGATTTTGAGCTATCCCTTGTGTGCCATAATCCTATCGACTAGAACAAAAAAAAAAACACTGATACAAAATGAATTTGTTCAATGGAGAAATAATAGCGGACTTTAAAGGCACATATCAGGCAGGCAAAATTTGTTGTTTAAAAAACATGTATATTTTATTAAACACATATTAAAATATTAACCCAAACACGAAAAGACAAAGCACAACATATACAGATTAACTGTTTTAAAATCCACATTTTCTATGAATCTAATTTGGATATACAGATATTTTGGTAGTTGCATAGGATAGATACTATGGTAATAGTCTGAAGAGGTCGACGCGTTTCGCCTTAGCTTCTTCTGGACCTCAGATGTATGTTGTATTTTCTTTTAGTAAAGACAAAACACGTAATTAGTCCAAAATATACATTGAAAGCTTTAACATAATATTTAAATAGGCATCAAGTGCTAAAAAACAGACCTCTCAAGATGCAGAAAATTGTGCAATCCGTGGCTGTCAGTAAACCATAATGACCATAGAGGGGAAGGAAGAGAAATAGGTGGGGGAGGAGATGGAGTGAGTCCACCTGTATGTATAGAACAATAGGGGGCATATAATCTCCAAAGCACATATAGATTTCTTTTCTACATTAAGCAGTATTATCCCATAATTACCTATACTTTCAAAAGAGAAGATCGGGCAGGGATAGGGAGTAGCAGTATGGTGGCCGGCATCAGCAAAAGGTAAGTATTATCTAACAAAGAGAAATATATATGCATATATGTATACACATCTCTTCATATGTCTGTTTCATTTAAATATAAGACTCAAGATTTCTCTATTTCAATCTCAACATTTGGATCTAGGTGCATCATTTTACCTTGTGTGGTTATATAATTCAAGTATCCATCATATAGCTTGGTCCCCTTGTAGTAGAGAACATATGTGTCCCTTGCAGATTTTAATGGAGTATTTCCACTGGGTTATATCGGCACAGACTGAAAATAAGGCCAGATATATAGTAAATTATTATTTAGAAAAGGTTTCATGGCTCTATTTTTCTTTGTAACTGCATATACTCACATGTTCTTATATGTTTGTTTGAGAAGTTTTTTACACTCTGGCCATGGTAGTCTATTTCAGTAAACACAGGTAATTAACTTCAACCCGTGGAAATGGGGAGAAGAAAAAATCTCATCCAAAAGAGGAGCACTAAGGAAAATGTAAAATAGGCATATATAAGTCCCATAGAAAGTTGTATATAAATCAGAAGATCATAATCTTCATTAACTTACTGCGCCGTATGCCTCCGCCAGCCTGCTAGTCGTCCCGCCATGATCTGTGGGTCTGTATGTGTACTATATATCCCCAAACACATCAGGCCGATATTCGGCTCAGGTGTTTGTTGTACTGATTGCCATGCACCGGAAGTGCGTCATTCGCCCGCCTTCGCCTGTCACCTCTGGCGCCTCGGAAGTGTATCATCTGTTTACATCCGGCGGCGGCGTTCGTTGGAACGCACACACGTCGGAAAAAGGGGGCAGGGAGTGAGCGGAAGTGACATTCGCTCACCAACAACCCATAGGGGGTGGGTCATCGCCGCCCTGTCACTGACCGCAAAAGATCCCTTTTGTCCTTCTTGTTAATTATTATACTGTTTCCACTGTAGCACATTTTCTGCAAAAAAGAGAAGGAGTTTCTGCGCTTGGCCCCATACATTAAATGCCACTGGACATTTGTACATTTATCAATAACAATTTCATAACTTTATATCCTGCCTTGACATTTGTAATATTCAGTTCAACATTATTTCATACTGTACATAAATTATATATATCTTTTTATTGTATTTATATAATACCCCAATATATGGGCATATATCGGCATATATTTAGGACTTATTATTGCACCCCCGATCTTAGAAAAGAAAAAAGAGGGGGGGGGGGAAGGGAGAAGAAGGAGGGGGAAAGAGGAGGAAGGAAAAGAGGGTTAGACCCTATACCAACAGGGCTCATACCCCCCATAGTATCTATCCTATGCAACTACCAAAATGTCTGTATATCCATATTAGATTCATAGAAAATGTGGATTTTAAAACAGTTAATCTGTATATGTTGTGCTTTGTCTTTTCGTGTTTGGGTTAATATTTTAATATGTGTTTAATAAAATATACATGTTTTTTAAACAACAAATTTTGCCTGCCTGATATGTGCCTTTAAATTCCGCTATTATTTCTCCATTGAACAAATTCATTTTGTATCAGTGGTTTTTTTTTTTGTTATAATTTATATAAGAAACTTTCGGCTATACACATAGCACCACCTGGACAGACACTTGTGAAAGGTATTGAAGAGAAGGCCTTTTAGCACTTCAAATGCTCTCCAGTTTTACATCTGCGGTATCTAAATATCTGCTCTTCCATGAGCTTTTCACCATATAAATATCAAGGAAGAAATGAGGGACTAATTGCATAACTCTATTTATGAACATAGAGGTAAAAACAAAAACCAGTACATAAAAACCCAGTCTTAGTCCGTAGGGTTCAATATTGAGTTGGCCCAAACCCCAAATTCGCTCATCCACACTATATTGCCAAAAGTATTGGGCAAATCCTCCAAATCATTTGGTGGAGGGGGGGATATGCTGTTGGATTGTTTTTCAGGGATTGGGCTTTGCCCCTTAGTTCCAGTGAAGGGAATCCTTAAGGTGTCAGCATATCAAGACATTATGGACAATTTCATGCTATCAACTTTGTGGGAACAGTTTGGGGATGGAACCTTCCTGTTCCAACATGACACATGACTGTGCACCAGTGTACAAAGCAAGGTCCATAAAGACATGGATGAGTGAGTTTGGGGTGGAGGAACTTGACTGGCCTGCACATAATCCTGACCTCAACTCGATAGAACACCTTTGGGATGAATTAGGGCAGAGACTGTGAGCCAGACCTTCTTATCCACATTAGTGCCTAATCTCACAAATGCGCTTTTTGAAGTATAGTCAAACATTCGCATAGACACACTCCTAAGCCTTGTGGACAGCCTTCCAAGAAGAGTTGAAGCAGTTATAGCTGCAAAGGGTGGGCCAACTCAATATTGAACCCTATGGACTAAGACTGCGATGCCACTAAAGTTCATGTGCGTGAAAAAGCAGGTGTCCCAATACTTTTGACAATATAGAGTAGCTGTAACACACAAAATAATGAGTTGCATAAGATACTATCAGAACCACATGTGGACATCAGTATACCAAAACATATTCTCCCGAACAGAGTAGCACGTTGGCATGATGACATTCCACTGTTCTGCCCTACACATTTCATCACATTAGGCTTCCTCAGGGGCTTGCTTTCGAGAGTAATGTATTTGTTGTTTGTAATGTGTGTTTTTTGAACCTTTTATTCTCATTGTTGCCTCCAAACATCTATTAACACTAAACAGTGGTTCTAAAATAGTTTAGATTACTAAAGTCACATTTGTTCTTTTATTTCATAATAATTTCCACATCAAAATGAAAAAAAAAAAATATGGCATTGGTGTGAAATGGTTATTTTTTTGCATGAAATTAATATAACAGTTGAGCACCTCTATTTTTCATAAATCAGTATTTTATCTCAGAGTTATTAGCTGAAGCTTAAAGCTGAAATCCAGAATACAAGACACAAATAATACAGCTTTATGGTATATTTATTGATAACTAATTGAATGTATTGAACATGCAACTACTGTAAGTACTTGAATTTGACCTAGTATCGGACCCTTGCAATCTCCTGTAGAGCAGAACTCAAAGAGTTATAGAGAAAGAGGAAAGGCTGGGATCCAATGAGCTGTGCTTCTTCAAAGGTGCTGACAAGGAATATAGTGAAAGGAGAAGATAGAAAAGTAAGCAGAAGAATTATCCAATCTTTCTGTCCCTGCTCCTGCACTATCCAGTTCGTGGGCTAGGGGGAGGGTGAACACACCACTGTATTTTCTAACTGTAACAGAGAAAATTGTGTCATCCCTCTAACGGTGCTGTGTAAATATCAGATCATAATTAGCAGATATAAACATCCTATGCCAGGTAAAAAACCTATTATATATGTTTTTATCTGTACCTGTTACATGTTTGATACTTTTAAAGTAATAATTTTAAAGGCTTACAAACAAGTAATTGGGCATACAATGGTTATGGGGGTCCGGGTACTGCCCTGGGAGACATGTATCAAGGAATACAATTGTAAAAATACCGTACATAATTTTAAATGAGCATTGATTTACTGATGCTTAAAGTGAAAGCATAAAAATGAGAAATAACCATAAAAATGAAAAATTCCTTTCAATATAGTGCCGGGGGGGGGGGTTCCCTTATTCCGCCTGTAAAGTGGCGAATCTGTACTGTGTATAGAAGCTGCTGCAGCAATAATTACATTTATAAAACAAAAAAAAATACATTTTCCTACAAGCTTTCTTTATTTTGGAAACAACGGTTTCATGTAGCTAGTCTGTATGATGAGGCTACAATTTAGTGCACTGGGAACAAGATTAGAGATTTTTTGGATAAATTCTGGTGTCTCTTTTGCAGACTTTAGATAGAGGTAACAGGTGCAGAAAAATTAGGCTTTGGGTGTTTGAGGTGCCTTCACACCGTAACTCTATAAAGCTATTCTTGATGAAAGCAAGAATTGCCTTGCTGTAAAAAATGTAAATGAAATGCACCTGTCAAACAGTGGCCGAAAAATTGGGCTTAGATTGTTGGTGGTGGACAAGGAGGCAGAATAAGCCACTCTGACAGCTGCAGTGGACTGCGCACTAGTCTCTGCTTGGGTGATGGAGGATGAGGAGGACGAGGATAGAGCCAGATAGTAAGCCAGTCCACCATCTCCTCTGCATGCTGTTGCTGGATAGCACAGGCAACATCACTAAACATAGGAAATGATGCCCTGCCTGAGGACGGACCATGTCCACCTATGCCTGTGGGCACATACACTGCTGGTCCCCTCACAGTGCCATGGGAATATCTGCTTTTCCTTGTTGGCCTTCCAGACATGATGGAGGAGCTTATTATAAAAATGTAATAAAGATGGAAAAATGTGTATGTGGATGCACTTTATTCAATGGAAGGTGGTGTTTTGTGCACTTTAACTTGAATACTCACTACAGAGACACACTCCACTGACACACTGCAATATAGCGCAGTAAAACTGCAATGATGCACTACAATATACTGCGTTAAACGCGCACCAATGCAGTGAAATATATTGTGTTAAACGTGCAAAAATGCACTAAAATATACTGCATTAAACGTGTAGTAACGAACTGAAATATACTGCGTTAAACATGCAGCAGCACACTGAAATATACAGCGTTAAACGTGCACTCACGCACTAAAATATACTGCAGTAAACCTGCCCTGACAAAATAAACAGACACTAAAGTATAGATGATTGGTCACACTATACTCACACTGAACTATCACTAGATTCACACTAAACCGACACTAATGTAAAAATGAATGGTCATACTACAGTCATAGCCAGATACAGCAACAGAAAGAAGATTGCAACAGAATAAAAGAAAATGGGCAGTAACACAGCTGCAACAAAACTTTCATTTGCAAATCTGACAAACTAGAACTACCAGTCTTGGAAATTCAAGAAGAAAATGCTGCTAATAAGAGAAGGTACGTGGAAATGTATATATAAATCTCTTTGCATTGAAGATGATTAAATCATACATATATGTACTGTAAGTTTGAAACTGCAAAAGAAATGTGGGAAGGATTAGAAAAGGTGCACGAATCACAGCAAAAGACTGTATTTGATTAGAACGCTATACTAAACCATGTTGGTGAAAGGCCAGGTATGCAGGATAACATATGGCACACCATGGAAATGGTTGAATGTCTATGAGGTATAGGAGAAGAAATAAAAGCTTTTCATGTCGTAGCACTATTAATCAGTGGCTTACCAGAAAGTTATGAAACGCTTGTCACAGCACTTAAGGGCAAGCTTGTGAATAAATATAAGCATAAAACAGAAAGCATTAATAGTGACAGTGCTTTGTCACAGAGTCTGCTTTAAAGATTTAAAATAGGAATAAAAAAGTAACATGCAACAAGAAACATGTATGTGTGTTGTGTGCAAGAAACAAGGTCATTTAAAGCAGATTGTAGAATCTGGAAAGCTAGAATGCAAAAACAAACTAAACTACAAAAGGTCAAAAGTGTGAAGGAAGGAACTGCCCATGTGGACTGTGCACTGGCTGTTCTGTAGGGCTATATACAGAATTTCTAACAATAAATACCTAACAATCTAACTAACTATGATTCACTATATACCAAGCACAAGGCAGACTGGGTCAGGCATGAGAAGCATGGGTAAGATAGGCAAGGATTGGGGACAAAGCTGGAATAAGGTACAAAGGTAACAGGTAAAGTCAGATGGATTAGGTGAATATTTTCAAGGCAGCAAATTGTTAAGGTAGCAGGGTACAGCAGCAGGGTCACTGGTTCAGGGGCAGCATGATCAGGATGTTTAGCACACAGGACGAAATTAAGAGAAATCTGTGGAAACCTAGAGGAGGGTAAATACCCTCCCAGCAGCCAGCATCAGGTGGGACTAATTGCTTTTGGCTACTGGGAGGCACCTGCTTGTAGACACCAAAAATAGACCCTTTAGTTTTGGAAACAACAGTGCCAACAGCATATGGTCCAGATCCTAACAATTGTAGAGCTCTTTTTATATTTCGGATACACTTCTACCAAAGCCAAGCCATGGCTTTTATACTAGAGAGCTGTCTACTGATGACCTTCACATCAGACAGTATACTTACAGTATCTGGGATACCGACCCTATCTGGGATACCGACCCACTCCAGAAAATTCAGCAGTTCCCAGTTCTTTAGTGCCATATGAAGTTGATATAAGGGGAAGGTGGGTGAGTTACATGATTCCCCATACCCAGAAGAATTAGATATTCCTTTATTCTCATGATGGAATGAGTGTGTATAGACTGTTGGTGGGACAGTGAATATGTAATATAGACCTGGAACTGCCTGCATAGCAGTAAGTGCAGTGATTACATAATTGGAGTTTGCTGTACAGGCTACAGTCAGGCACTATGAGAAGTGAGGTTTTAAAGAAAGGGTAAGGGGGACCTTATTGGATGCAGGGGGGGGGGTTAGGGTGCGGTGGAGGGGTAGGGTGTGGCTGGGGTGGGGCACCAGTGGTCTAGCAGAAGGGTGGAGCTTCTAGTGGGGCAGTGGGAGCCAGGTCAGCAAGGAAGACAGTTTTCTGCCCTCCCTCCCCTCACCTTTTTCTGAGTTGTTTACAAGGGTAATTTTTCTGTTGTGTCTTTCACCAAGGGGACAATAAGTAAGTAACCCCTGTAAGGGGTTGTTGTTGTTTTTTGGGGGGGGGGATGTTTGTTGCATGGGGTTGGTTATACATTTTGTCTAAGGCTTTTGAAGGAGGAGATGGTCAAAAACAGTAAGTTGAGTGTGATCAGTTGGGCCCATCTCAGTATGGGTGTACCTTCCCTATTCAGTGACGTCAAAAAGGGGCTATCGGTCATCCGGCTGCATCAAGTGTTTAAACGGGTAATAATCATCCCTGAGCCAGCGTTACTGCGACTGGGGGCCAGGAGAGGAACATGGTGGTTGATAGAGATGATGCAATAGAAGAAAACTTGCCTTCATTAACCTAAGACTCAAAAAAAAAAAAAAAAAAAGTCAGCCAGGTATGTTATAGTTTAAAATGTTTTTGATTATGCGGAATGAAATGAAAAGGTTATTTTGTTATTTATGGTTGTTAATAAAAGGCTGCTATGGCCAATTAAATAAAATTTTATGGTCTTGTCATTATCATGGTAGGTGGGTGGTATATGGATAATATGGTAAGGTCATGGCAGCCGCCACATTAGCAATACTTCGGTCATGTTATGTTCTGCATGGAAAAAGTACAGGTTCAATTTTGGGAGGTGTCTATCCTTGGGAGTGAGTGACAACAGGAGGGGGGGAAAATCAGTTGTATCTACACTAAAGGGACATCACAAAAACTTTAGCTAAACAGAAAGTCACATTTTAGGCTCCTTCTTAAATTTTATTTTGTGTTTGCTAATTATTGTAAGCTAGAATTGATAGAAAAATGGAGCGTGTATGGTAAACTGGGACATGACCAAAAACCTATCATCATTTGAAGGGATGACCATGCTAAGAAGGAATTGTGTACATTTTTCTCCTACATTTCACTTTTTCACCTAAGGCTCCCACCAATGTGCTAAGCAAGGGATTCTGCATATAGACCTACAGGCTAAAGTTGCAAATTCAAGCTGACATTTATTATAGCAGAATAATTGTATTATTGCTTCATATTTTGCTCGGTTTGTCATATTCTGTTTTACCTAAGTTAGCACATTGTTCATTTTTACAGTTAACCCTTTTTATCCATGATCTCATTTCCAATCAATTCTAGGGTTTGTTATTTTCGAGGCAAGCTTCAGATTTCCAAACTGATGACAGCCCAAATTTTCTGAATCTAATAAGAGTGAAAAGAGTATCTTAAATAAAGCCATAGCCTGGTGTGATTTCGACCGATCGTAATTGGTTGAAATAATGATGTTGCTAGCTCCCTATGCTACATATACACTTTTTAGAAGGTCACCTTCCCCTTAAAAGGATGTGTACATACAGTAAGTAAGCAACACAATACCAGCAAGCTGCCTCTGGTAAAGACAACTGACGAAATATGTCACGTATGCTGCTGGTTTATATCTCATCACCTTTGGATGTTTTTAATTTGGAAGTTTTAAAGCCCAAGATTAGTTCATTTTCTTCCTTTAATCCGGACAAGGGGTGGTACCTACATTGAATTTGAAGTGTCCCTATTCCTGGTGGCTGCTGTTTTAGTTGAAATCCTTAGACCTTCTGCCACCCTCCCATACCCCTGCACAGGTAATCTTCTGGTGATGCAGTAGTTAATACAGCCGCTGGACCTGGCATAGGCGCTCTTCAAGAGCGCCAACTGTGCCCACCCTTTCTGCATCCTCCTCCATTCATATAGGTGGTACTATACCTTTTCTGCAATGAAAACACTCCATGCACAGAGGACGGGCAGATGAATGAAAGGGCTGCCTCCTTCATTCATAGATTGCTTTTCATCTCTGGAAAGCTAAAGTATAGCTTCTATAAATAGAGGAAGGGGACAGAAAGCGCCAATGACAGGTCCAGCAGCTCTATCAAAGTATCCACATATACAGGTCCAGCAGCTCTATCAAAGTACCCACATATACAACTCAGTGTCTTTCCATTGACTTTGGTGAAGTCACGCGGCTTTACGCTGCGTTCCAGTCCGACACGCGGAAGTACCGGATCCCGGATGACAGCGGACGGCTCAGCTTGTTTTTCTGCTGTATTCGTCAGCTTCCACCTGCATTTTATCCTCGGACACTGGATTTCACCACCATCTGCCGTCACCATCGTTTGAGCCTTCTATTACTGTACCCCATGTGAGTTGTATATCGTATGTATAATCTTGGATTAAAAGCATATTGCACTTAGAGGCGCTCCGTCTCGCTCTTCTTATCCTTTTCACAGAGCCTT
This sequence comes from Pelophylax lessonae, assembly GCF_965119305.1. NCBI lineage: Eukaryota > Metazoa > Chordata > Amphibia > Anura > Ranidae > Pelophylax > Pelophylax lessonae. Next base: position 46,682,911 of record NC_138778.1, on the reverse strand, counting down.
GACTTCCCTGTGTTATGGAGCCTGCCCTTTGTTGCGGACTGCATGTTCCTTGATGGACTTCCATACCCTCACATTATGTCCTATGCACACTTGCACCTTTGTTTCTTGAAGGTCTGACATTTTTAGTGTATTGTTCACCACACGCCGGTCAAACCGACCTCTGGTAATCACCCTGAGCGCCAGCTAATCTACTGAGATTTCATGAATGGGGTTTACATCCACTTTAACCCCTGCAGCACCAGAAGTTTACCACTGTCAGGTATTAGTGGGGGCCCGAGGACTGAAGATTTCACCCTAAGACAGCAGCCGCCAACACGAAGGGCATTTCTTACTTAACCACTTGCCGACTGCTGCAAGTACATATACTGCGGTGGTCAGCCCCTCCTGGGCAAAGTGACGTACCGGTACGTCACTCGCCCACAAACCAATAGGGGGCGAGCGCGCGCCGCCGGAGGTTCGCTCCCGCTCGTTCCCTGACATCCCTGTGCGAGTGACCGGCGTCTCCGATGTCCGCCGGTCACTCGCGATCTCCCGCTGGAGAGGGACAAAGCCGCCTGTCATTCTCCCTGGTGTAACAGCAGAGATTATACGATCCTTCTATGTGGTTACATCAAAAGCCACCCCCCTTGACAGTTAGAAGCACGCCCCTAGGGACACACTTAACCCCTGGATCTCTAATAAAGTTAACCCCTTCCCTGTCAGTGTCATTTTTACAGCAACAGTGTATATTTATAGCACTGATTACTGTAGTAATGTCACTAGTACCCCCAAAAGTGTCAAAAATGTCAGTCAGGGGTCCAATCTGTCTGCCACAAAGTCGCAGTCCCGCAAAAAAAAATTGCAGATCGCCGCCATTATTAAAAACAATAAAAATTGCATAAATCTTTCCCGTAGTTAGTAAACGCAATAACTTTTGCACAAACTAATCAAAATCCGCTTATTGCGATTTTTTTTACCAAAAATATGTAGCAGAAAACAAATTGGCCTAAAATGTTAGAAAATTTAGATTTTTACATTTTTTTTTTTTTTTGAGAATTTCATATATAATAATGTTAAAAATATTATTTTTTCAAAATTGTTGCTCTTTTTTTGTTTATAGCGCAAAAAGTAAAAATCGCACAGGTGATCAAATACCACCAAAAGAAAGCTCTGTTTGTGGGAAAAAAATTCATTTGGGTACAGCATCGCATGACCACGCAATTGTCCGTTAAAGTCACGCAGTGCCGAATCGCGAAATAGGCCCTGGTCTTTGAGCAGCCAAATCCTCTGGGGCTTAAGGAGTTAATGTCAGTATCATCCCTTGTACTGATCATTTTATCAAAAAATATGCGCTTTTTAAAGCAGTTGTAAAGGATAAAAAAATTAAAAATAATAATAATAAACATTTTTATTCTTATCTTCTCTGTGCAATGGAATTGCACATAGCAGCCCCGAACCTCCTCTTTACAGGTCCCCCGCCAGCGCTCCTGCATCTTCCACTCTGTCCAGTGCCCCCACAGGAATCCGCTTTGCATTGGGGCACTCGTGCGTGTTCACTCCCAAGCCCTGCTGCTACGTCCATTGACACAGACAGACGGACTCAGGAAGACCCCCTGCTCACTGGAGTTAATTGACAGGAGTGAAAGTCAATGGCTCCCACTGCTATCAATTTGCCCAATGAGGAAGGAGACAGCGGCGTGAGCCGCTGTTCTCGTGCATGTCGCTGGATCAGAACTGGCTCAAGTAAAAAGAAGGGGGGCTGGGGGGATGATGCAGTCCCTAGTGTCCTATTGGCTGCTCGGCATTGTGGTCCTCTGGAGTAAATAAAGAAGATGCATTTTTTTTTTACTGTGTTTTACACCCTCCCCACCATCGCTTTTTTTTTAAATTGTTTTAACCCTTACCTTAATGGTGTTGAGATCAGCACATTTTAGATACTCACCCACCCAGCGGATCCAGCATTGTCCAGCAGAGTTTCTCCTCTCCTCTGACAGCAATTGGTCCCGTGCCACCATGTTTCACCATGACATTGAGAGGCTGCCGGCTGCTCCAGGTTCAGCCGGCGCATCACTCGATGACACCCTGCTAAGTCTGCCCCTCCCCTTTTACTGAATTTAAGGCTTTGCCTACTGGGAGATGTTAACATGCTCTGTTTTTACATGGAGCGAATGCGGCTTTGATTGGGTCTTGGGCGGCCGCGCAGTCCCGGTAGGACGGGAGACCTGGGCAAGCCGCGGACGGTGGTGGGAGGGGGCGTCCCTTCCCGCTCCTTGTTATGACAGCTGAGAGGCTTCTCAGCCGCATTGATTGTCATTACAAGACAGCAGACCGTCGGCTATGGACGCCGGTACCGGGGTGATGCCTCTAGCTGCAGGCATCACTCCGGTACAGCACTTTCCCGAAATATCGGTAATATCGGTAACCTCCGGGGCCGATTCCGATATATTGGGGAAAGTGCATATCGGCCCTCGATATATCGGCTTTGCCGATAATCGGTCGATCCCTGCTGTACATAGTATATATTGAGAGCCGGTTCACACTGGGGCGACTTGTCAGGCGACCTGGTCGCCTGACAAGTCGCCGCGGGTCGTCTGCCATAGATTAGCACAGGACCCGTTCTAATAGGAGCGACACAAGTCGCTCCGACTTAGAAAAAGGGTCCTGTACTACTTTGGGGCGACCTGGAGTGACCTGCATTGACTTCAATGATATTAAGTCCGTGCATGCCGCTCCGAGGTCGTGGTGCGAGCTGCGCACCGCGACTTCACAGGTCGCCCCGGCAAGTCGGGTCGCGCCTATGTGAACCGGCTCTTATAGTACAATTTTTTTTTTTTATGTTGTTTATGTTTACAATGCAGAGTGTTTTAGCAAACAGAATGCCATTCAGTTTAATTTAGGTATCTATGCATCAGCAGGCCCTGACCACTAGCCATTTTAAATGCTTTACGATGTGGTACGGAATCTCCAGGACTGAGAAGAATCCTGTGCTGTTTTCTCTACAATTGGAGAAGATTTGTTAATAACGCAGAGGTTAATAAGATACTGAGAGACTGCGCAGGGGATAATCACCTTCCCAGCACTGCCATTTAATGAGAAAATTGACAGTTCAGCCTTGATGAATCCATGGGGTTTATTTCCACCAACGGCTACCTGATTAGCTGGGGAAGGTCACAGATTTCCAATATATGGAACGTATGAGTTTTCCGAGGATTGGATCAGCAAACAGACGCTATACAGTCCTCCCCATGCTTCCTCCACGCAAACACTTTCCTTTCTTTATTTATTTATTAACTTAAGCCTCTTGGCTCAAGACGAGATAGAGAGTGCCTCCGAGATAGCAAGGTTAAAGAAAAATCAACCCCCATTATGTTCCCCTAATATGAAGATGAATTGTGCCAGGAAAGTATGATAAGAGCAGAGCAACAGAGAGTGAAGGAGAAAGGAGACAATGAGCATGACAATACATAAGGAGAAGATAACCCAAACCCAGGGAACGCGGCCTAAACATTATAAAACGTGCAAGGCCATAGCCTTTTTATTTTTGGATATACTGTCAGCTTTATGTTAAAGTGGAACTTCACTCTCAAAATCAACATTGATTAAATTTTTTTTTTTTTTGCACGGCGCAATAGAACAGTATGCAATGGGTGTATATCACTGTAACATATGCGGACAGGGCAGCAATAAACTCTTTTGTCCCCTAAATAATTTTTTTTATTGCACGGCACAATAGAACAGTACGCAATGGGTGTATGTCACTAACATATGCAGACAGGGCCGCAATCAACTTTTTTTGTCCCCTAAATTGTTTTTTTTTATTGCAAGGCACAATTCAACAGTACGCAATGGGTGTATGTCACTTTAACATATGCGGAGAGGGCAGCAATAAACTATTTTGTCCCCTAAATAGTTTTTTTTATTGCACGGCGCAATAGAACAGTATGCAATGGGTGTATGTCACTGTAACATATGCGGACAGGGCAGCAATAAACTATTTTGTCCCCTAAATAGTTTTTTTTTTTATTGCATGGCGCAATAGAACAGTACGCAATGGGTGTATGTCACTGTAACATATGCGGACATGGCAGCAATAAACTCTTTTGGTCCCCTAAATAGTTTTTTTATTGCAAGGCGCAATTCAACAGTACGCAATGGGTGTATGTCACTGTAATGTATGAATGAAAAACTGAAAAATAATTTTTTTTACCCTAAATACTGTAAAAGAATTATTTCCCCCTCAAATTGGTGCTTTTTGAAGAGGAGGTTAGAAAAGCAATGTCTGTCTGACATACAGTCTTTAAAGTTAAATATGAAGGAAAAAATGTTTTTTCTTTTTTAAATGCAGATTAAGCACACACATATGCACTGAGGTTGCATGAAATGTGCAGCACCGCACGCCTAACAGACTTATAACAATTTTTTGGTTTCTCCCTTCTCCTCCTCACTTGGCTCAGGTCAGGGCATAAAGATCGTTCACTGCACCCCCACACAATACAATCAATGTAGATCGCTGTCTGATTAAAGTAGATTGTTCCTATCTATGCTTTCCCTAAAAGCAATCTCTCCAGCCTGGCCCTACAGTAAACTCCTATCTCTCCCTCCTTGCAAAAACATTGTTCACTGCACCCCACAAAATCAAATCAATGTAGATCGCTGTATGATAAAGCAGATTGTTCCTCCTATGCTTTCCCTACAAGCAATCTCTCCAGCCTCGCCCTATAGTAAAGTCCTATCTGTCCCTCAGCAGCAGCAGTCAGGAACCTCTCCCTACAGTAGTATTAGAAGAGTGATGCGCGGCGCTGTGTAACTCCAGCTTATATAGAGTCTGGGTCACATGCTGCACTGGCCTATCACAGCCATGCCATTACTAGACATGGCTGTGATGGCTTCTAGGGCACACTAGTTAAACGCTTGCTGATTGGCTGTTGAAAGCGCGCCATTAAAACCGCGCCAAAACATTAAAATAACGTTACCGAACAATGGACAGTACCCGAACATACAGTGAAATGTCCGAGTTTGGGTCCAGGTACCAAATACCCAAAAGTCCGGTACGAACACGAACAATACAGTCTGGGTTCGCTCAACCCTACACATGACTGTTAATTAATATATATTTTTTATAGATGCATGGACTGCATCTGCTCCTGATGAAGTGATTTTTCACGAAACGTGTAGAGCATATTAGGATGCAATCTTTTTGGTTTTATTACATATTTGGATATTGCTTATATATTTCTTTACGTCAATCATGAATATATACTATTACAACTGTTACCTACCAATTTACACAGTTTTTAAGTGTTTTATGGCTTTACTGTATCATCTGGGCATATAGATCAATTTTATGACTCATGTATATAATAATATTGATGAATTGTTTTTGCTATCATTTGTCGCAAAGATTACTCAATAAAATAACTGTTTTTTATTACATATTTATACTTTTTTTGCATACAGATGTATGTATAGACATATGATGTTTATATGCAGTATACTTTGATTGGTCACACGCCTCATATAAAGTCTCAAACCTTTCTTTTTGTCCTTCCAAATATAGGGATGGAGGCACATCAGCATACAGTATGTGCCTCATCTAAAGTCCCAAGCTCTCCTCTCTATGTACCTAATAAAGTGGCCGTTGAGTGTATTTGCAAATGTGTGCTAACTAAACCCCTGTTTTTAATGCAAACTGTTAGTCAGGAGAATTCAGTTGGTTGCAGAATGGCTGGTGAGCTGAGCTGGGAAATTTCTTTGTTTTTTTTGTGGCTAGATTGTGTATTTGTGGTTTGCCATTTTTATATATATATATATAGATAGCCCTTACCAGGACTTTTTTTTTCACACTACTGCTGCTGCTATCATTTTCACAATTTTTCACAATTTTCAAAGGTTTTAAAAAATACTAACTCCTAGGCGCGGGGAGTACGCCTTTTTTAGGTGTTAATTTTCTACATTTTTATATATAGCCATATCATAAATAAACCTTATGAATTTTCTTTCAGCTATTCTGTTCCTAGCTATCCATATGTAAAATAAAACTGAGTTATTGACATCTTTTGAAGCCCTGCTGGTATCTGATAGGACTGATGATGAGGATGATTTTACCAGTCTGGAGAAGGGGGTATAGGCTCATAACTGGCAATCCACTGGGGGTCTGTATTTGTGAAAAGGTTAGGAACCTGTCTTATCTCAACAGTTGTTCAGCAGTAGGCAGATCAAAAGCATGGATTCGCTGAGGGTTATTGCTAGTGGCAATTAAATCTCACATTTAATGAAAAGCAAAAATGTGACAGAGCTAGCTTGTAAAAAAAGATGAAAGTATATCACAAATTATTTAAGGTAAATGTTGAAATAGTAACTCAAAATATGAGAGCTCTAAAAATACGCTCTAATTTCCCTTTAAATGTCAACTTTAGTTCCACGATAAAATTTTGCCTCTAGCTTTATAGATGTAAAATGCCCTTGGGCAATAAAAAGAGGCACACAGACTTTTACATTTATATATATATATATATATATATATATATATATATATATATATATATATATATATATTTACACATACAGGGCTTTTTTTCTCAGAAAATAGGTGCAGGAACCCAACCCTGGCCCCCCAAATTCCACCTCTCCTCACCCCCCCCCCCCCACACCCTCCAAATTCCACCAAATAGTGGGTGTGGTTCAATTTCACTAACAGTGGGAGGGTATAAAAAGGGGCATTAAATACCATGACTGCGTTATGTGCTGAGTTTCGGGAATGCGCTACAAACAGAATATAGAGTTCAGCCTTCTTCAACAGCTACTTACCTCTGCATCCCCTATCCACATTTCATTTTCACCCCTCTTCAGCTCTAACCTCTGCAAACTGAGCTGCAGCACAGTGGCCAAAACCAAACAGCGGTTTAACAGGACAGGTTCCACTCAGAACAGGCCTTGCCATGGTCAACCAAAAAGTTGAGTGCACGTGCTCAGCGTCATATCCAGAGGTTGTCTTTGGGAAATAGACTTATGAGTGCTGCCAATTTTATGTTTATATTTGCGATAGATATGTATATATTTTTTGTAATCATCACTGTTGGAGATTTGGTTATGGTCAGTAGCCCTGCACTGTATTTCTAATAACTTTTGGTATCTTTATTGTGGTGAATCACTACGGCCCATTTCACACGATCGGACCGATCAGGTCTGCCTGTCCATTTTTCAGGCGGACCTGATCGGGCCACCCATTCTCCTCTATGGATAAACGGATGTCAGCAGAGATGTGTCCGCTGACACCCATCTGTCATCGGATCCAACAAGATCCGCTTAAAACAGATGGATGGTGATAGGTTCGTCATCCATCCAGCGGGGTGGATCGGATAGAATCGGATTAAAACAGGCAGGCTGTCCGTTTTTATTTAATCTCCCCATACAGGAGATCGGGACTCTGACAGGTCCGTCTCTGCACAGTGAGCAGAGATGGACCTGTCATCCGCCTGCTCAGCGGGGATCAATGGAGCAATCCCCACTGAGCTAGTGGAGTCCACCAAGCGGATCCGCCCCGTGTGAAAGGGGCCTAAGGCTCTGTTCACATATTGGCATCCCGGATCACCAATATGTGAAAAAAGCACAAGAACTTCTTTAAGGCTACAGGTGCCCCTTGATTCATTGGGCAACATTCATGGTAAAATTTGGGGTGTCATTAAAAGTGATGTGAATCAGGCAGGCGGGCGTCCCGCGAGATTTGCTGTGATTCGGAATCGCGGGTAGAATCGCAGTGAAAAAAGGTAACGCTATCAGTGCTGCTCTAGTGGCCAAATAAATATATATATATATATCTGTGTGAACAACAAATCTTCAATGTGCACTTAACAATTCATTACAATACAATAATAATAATAAATACATTAAAGTGCTGGTGCTATTAAACTAAAGTGCAAATGCAATAAAACAGCTGAGAAAAAGTCTTTGTGTTGATCAGACAAAGTCCTTATACGTAAAGTGCTTGTGCTCTTAACCAGCTGAAAAATGGATAATTCTTATGAAAGTGCTTGTGCTTAAATTTTAATGGTGCAGGACACTCCGTGCTCCCCTCTTGTGTCCCCACTCACCAAACAAGGGGGAGATCACAGTTATATTCAGAGCCTTTGCTTTGCCACTTAATGGATACTGGAACGAAAGGTGCTATCAGGTTCTCCCAGTGGACTTGACAGTGAGGAATGATTTTAGCTCTTTTAATTCCTGGCTTGGACTCTCCAGTACCCAAATAAAATCAAAGAAGAGCCTCCATAGTGTAAAACACTTTATTAATAATAAAAAGCAGAAGGTAATACACATACATCTGACGATATATGCTTAGCCATTTAGTGGGAGAACACCATCTCAGTGTGCGGTTCACCACTATACCGGAAATGACGTTGGTGCGTTCCACCGACCGGAAATGATGTCTGACGCTAGATTTCTTCTTGACGCGTTTCGCCCCTCCTACTGGGCGTCATCTGAAGCTGGAATAAGCGTCATGCGTCCAGCTACTTATACTCTATACTTCTCCCACTCCACCCGCGCCATCTTACTACCCCCTCAGCAAAATTTAGATGTGAGTAAGGCATATAAGAAACCCGCTAAGAACTATGCCATCATGGCATATTGACAATACCGCTCACATGTAATATATATAGTTACCATCATTTTACATACTTGGACTCATAATGCAAATGTTAGTATAAAATATTTATGAATATATTTTAGCCCCAAGAACCTATTTATTCATACACTGGGGTGAGCATTATAAACATACTGGGTTCTTGGAGTTAAAATATATTCATAAATATATATATTAATATCTTACCTCATGTCTATCAGATAGAATCCATCTGATTGAAAACAACAAATTCTTTTCAATTTTAACATGTTGCCACCCATGCAACTCATATGTGCGTAGGCAAAGTGGGTGGGCTTTAATGCACACGTGCGCCCTTCGGCAGCAGAGGTTTCTGTGCTGAGACACACTCACTGCATCCTTCCAATCTCTAAAAATGCTCAGGAGCTGGCAGGCCCGGCTCCATAACATGTGACCACTGTGATAGCCAATCATAGTGGTCACATGGTCAGGCAGACCTTACCCCCCGGGGGCAATTGCCCAGTTAAAGGGATATTACTTGTAAGAATATGAATCTCCATTCTTATGTTTTAAAATAGTGCATCCTTAACTCTCAGGGATTGGTGCATGTTACTCACTTGTATTCTCTCCCTGCCAGAGCTGAAATGCCTAGTTGTAAGGCCGACCTCTCTATTGCCTGTGTTCACAGGCCTGTCCATGTAGACTGCTGAACGTGGATAAATTGACACATAACATTATTTGTGTTTCATGTAATCCTGACAGCACTGTACTTTCAATCTGCCATCAGAGGTGTCAAGGAAATGTACTGCAGCACCTCAGGCAGGCACACTGGTTACTTTGTAAATTTTAGGAAAATTTTAGAAAATGAAATATGGAAAGAATTAGGTGCATACATAAGATTCAATAAGGCAAAGAGAGTTTAGATATTATTTTAATGATAAAATGGCCAGAAAAAGAGCTTATATAATAGATATAGTATATGTCCATGCAGAAGGTTAACTTAAAACCGAAAATGGATGTAATCATTGCCAATGTTCTGCACAGCAATGACTAACATCTTGAACCTCTTAATAAAGGTTGGTTTATAATGGAGATAATGATGATGGGGTAATACACAGGTGGATGAAACACACACAGCGCAATGGTAGTATGAGCTCTTCAGAATTACGGACTAGAAAGCCGCTCATATGCTATTAGCCTAAGGTCACTTAGGAAATATGAAGTAACTCTTGGAGATGAGCACTCATAACAGCTCTTTACCTTTACATGTTACCAAGATAAGTCCATTGCTTCTCAACTAGTTCATGAGGTCTGGAACCAGTCAAAGGATTTCAGTTGCCCACACAGCACACCATTGGAGCCTAGCTATATGACTGCTTAATTTTTTAAGGAACGTTAAACCTAGACATTCTAACAAATGTTTAGTTATTAGGAAATTTGGATCTATATAATTAGTACCGAATTTAAACAAATCCAAAAATAAGGAAAAAACATTTCGGATGTTTTTAATTTTTGAGTTTGAATAGTTTTCAAATCGATTTAAATAGCTTTCAAATTTAGTTTGAATCTTTTTTAAATTCAAATAGTATTCGATTCATTTTCAAATTTCAAAAGACAATAAAATAGAAAAGAAAATAAAGGAATAGAATAGAAAAAAATAAAATATAAAATAAAAGAATAGAATATAAAAGAATAAAAACGGAAGAGGATACAAAATAAAATAGTTCATAGAAAGAAAATAATATAGGATAGGATAAAATAGAAAATAAAAAAAATAGAGTAAAACAAAAAAAAAATAGAATAGAAAATAAAATAAAATGCCAGAATAAAATAAAAATAGAAAATAAATGAATTAAATGGAATAGAATAAAAAAAAAAATAGAAAGAAAATAATGATCTTCTGAAATTCGAATTTCAAATAGAATAAATTTGAACATAATAAAAGAAAATAGAAGAGACTAGAATAAACAAATAGAAAAGAGTAGAATAGAAAGTATATAACAAAATAACCATTTTCTGAAATTTTAATTTCAAAAATAAAAAATTCAAATAGAAAAGAAAAGAACAGAAAATAAATAAAACAATAGTATAGAATGGAATAGAAAGAATATAACCGTCATCCAAAATTCAAATTTCAAATAGAATAACTTAGATTTTTGAATGGGATTCGAATCGATTGGAATTCAAATAAACAAAATGACTTCTGAAAACGAATTAAACGAATTAAAGAAATTTAGCGAAACTAATTTATGTAAATAACGAAATTAAACAATACTATTTTTTTTGTTCTGCACATGTCTAATTAAACCTAAAAGTAAAGGACCTATAGAAAAAGAGATGTTAGACTTGATTTTCTTTAGCACACAAAAAGTTGTTATTACAAATTTGGAGCTGATGCTACATTGCCCTAAACAATTCTCAACCAAGGTTTCATGAAAACCTAGACTTCCTCCAGAGGTTGCTAGGAGCCCCTTGAGCTGTGGCTGACTGACCTCCCTGTAATGATGCCAGAATAATTCCAGCCCAGCCAATGCTTCCCACTGATCCACCAATGTAAGGGGGAGCATTTTGACCCCCAATTAATTAGGTAGGGGTTTCCTGAGACCTGCAAAGGTTCCTCTGGGTAAATTACGTTGAGGAAGGCTGCCTTATAACATTTAAGCTTAGCTTTAGTTTTTAGCACAAGGGATGGTACTTACATTGAATGAGAATTGTACCTTGCGCTGGTGGCTGCTTTCTTAGTTGAAATCTTCCTTTTTGTAATACCCTCACAGTTGTACTCTTTCACTGTTGCAGGGTTAATACAAGCGCTGAACCTGTCAGTGCCAACAATGCCAGCCCTTTTCGCCCATCTTCCATTTATTTTCAAGCTGTAGTACTGCTTTCAGCAATACAAAGTGCTCTATGAATGGAGGATGGGTCTGCATCCTCCATTCATAGAGCTCTTCTCATCACAAATAAGGCCGGCCATACACAGTTTTAATCCCGGCCACTTTAGCAGGAGCCGTCTGAGATTTGAACTGTTAACAGGCAAGCTAAACGTACCAAGTTGAGTGATCGATTAGTTCCGTTTTGATTAACAGCTGCTATCGTCGCTAGCAATAATCACTGTCTTCTTCCGGCAGGGATGGCTTTCTCCTGCCCGCACCTGCCACCCCTGCTGAGAGAAGACAATGGCTCAGCAGCAGGGATTCCCCTGTCAACACTGTCTGTGTTGATAGGGGAATCATGCAAATTTCTTGTTGCAGGAAAGAAACTCGCACCATGTATGGCCAACCTAGGAGACAATCAGCAGCACAAGGGACTAATTTAATTTGATTTAAGTACTGTCCCTTGTGCCTATTTAAAAAAATTAAAACATTACACTTAAGCTTCAAATTCTCATTGCCACTTGGCCAAATCATAGCCTGCCTTATCTTACCTGAAGACTTTATTTGTGGTCCGAAATAGCAGAAATAGGCAAAATTTGCATTATTGAGGGTATTGATTATAGAATATATATAACATGCTCTGCAGAACACAGGTAATATTGTGCAACTGCATAGCTGTGACCACATCTCCATGATTATGAAGGGTGGCAGTCAGCCATGGCCAAGCAAGCAGGTTATTTTGGAAGTAAAAGAAATTAAATGTTATGTTTTCGAGCTGAAATCATGTTTTATATACCAAAGCCTAACAAAACCCAAAGACACAAACAGAACATATTGCAGTTCCTTAGATGTGGTGGATGCATTTGTTTTTATTTTTTCGGCTTTTTTTTTTCTTTAACCACCTGACCTCCGGAAGATTTATCCCCCTTCATGAATAGGCCATTTTTTTGTGATACAGCACTGCGCTACTTTAACTTGGGGCTCGACAAACCCCAGGCACCAGGTCGCATTGGCGACTAGAATTAGCGGCCTGGTGCCTGAATTACACTTTGGCAGGTGTCTTGTCGCCAGACATCCCAAGTCTCCTGCGAGGTGCTGGAGTCTCGCGCATGCCAGCTGCGGCTCCCTGACACTCGCAAGTTCAGTACCTACCAGCAGTACCAGCCAGCAGTACCCACAGCAGTGCCAGCCAGAAATACCCACAGCAGTACCTGCAGCAGTACCCAGAGCAGTACAAGCCAGCAGTGCCCACAGAAGTACCCACCAGCAATCCCTGCCAGCAGTACGAGTCTAGGACAATATCCCCCCCCCCGGACAATATCCCTTGGAAAATACCCCCTCAGACAATATCCCCCCTGGACAACATCCCCCCGGACAATATCCTCCCTGGACAATATCCCCCTAGACAATATCCCCCCTCTAACCCTAACCCTATGTCCAGGGGGGTGTTTTCCGGGGGGATATTGTCCCGGGGGATATTGCCCGGGGGATGTTGTCCGGGGGATGTTGTCCCGGGGGGCAGCAGTACCACCCGGCAGTACCCGCCAGCCGATGCTTCCCGGCAGTACCTGCCAGCAGTAAGTCACATTTGCTATGGGTGGTGCAACTAGCCCCCAGCACATAATTGTAAATATCCCAGCATGTGTAGTGTTTTTGACTCCCACCACCATGACCACAGCAGTACCCACAGCAGTACCAGCCAGCAGTACCTACAGCAGTACCTGCCAGCAGTACCTACAGCAGTACTAGCCAGCTGTACCCACAGAAGTACCCACCAGCAGTACCCACCAGCAGTACCACACGGCAGTACCCGCCAGCCAATTCTTCCAAGAGCAGTTTCATTCGTGCCTGCAAGCTGTCAGTCCACTCTCCTAGGAGCTGGTTCTGCCTAGCCGTTGCTCGCCGTCACTGTCCTTGCCCCTCCCCTACGTGTATCGACATAGGGTCATGTGTCTTCAGCAGGGGGAAATTCTATTGGACAGAGGACTAACTGACTGACTTTTTATACTGAGTAATGCGCCATTTTCTATGTGATCCAATTCACCTATGTAACAACACCCAATGCTAACTATATATGCTACTATGTTGCCAAATAGATGCAGGGCTATGCTACACTTCTTAAATACATAGGACAGAAACATCTGATCGGCTTGTGCAATATACGAAACCAACTGACATCAATATCATAACCATATTGTTAACAATGTCTATATACTGAATCCTACTAATTAATAGATGTAACGGTACTGTGCAGGGGTGGAGGGAGGAGACAAGCAATACGTATTAGGGCTAACCAGATACTCATCCCCAGGCCGGGGAGAGGTAAAAAGGCGTTCTTAGAATGAGCTTAGGTGCGAGGTCACATAATTTGAGATGAGAATCCAAATTATAACGGGGGAGCACTCATCGTGGTCACACATAGATGTGTTCATTTAACTTCACGAAAGGAGAAGGAAGAGTGAGCAACCTGTACAACACAGATGTCGGTGGCGGGGAGCAGTGGCGGCTGGTGCTCCATGGGCCAGGGGGGGGGGGGAGGGGCTGTAGACGGACCACACCAGCTCTCACACCATACCACCCCCCCCCCCTCATCGCCGGCTCATTCGCCCTGGACTGGCATGGAGGGCAGGCAGTGGCGGCGGCGGCAGCTTCCCCTGCATCTCCTCCCTCCTCCTCCTCCTTGGACAATAGCATGGCCTCTCCTTTTGGCCAATCGGGAAACGGGTCTCAGGACCCTGCGCCCCCGATGGATGGTGCATCCCTAGCGGGGAGGATCATCACAATATATTTACATAAAATTTGCATAGTTGTGGACTTTATGTTTTTTAAAAAGAAGCGTTTGATTATATCATTTAAATGATATTATTTAGTGCAGCACTAAGGCCTCTTTCACATGGCCGCTCCGTTTTTTTCCTCCGCTCTGGCACTTTTTTTTTTTTTTCACACTTGTGTCATCCGCTCCGTATGTCCGCATATCAACTATCAACCCATCCATTTGCGGATGATATACGGACATAATGTATGTCTATGGGGATTGCGGATGTCGTGGGATGACACCGCTGACATCCGATTTTGCATCCGTTCCGTTTTTTAAACGGAAGAAAAATAGGGTTCTGTTCCGTTCCAAAAAACGGAACTGAAAGGATGCAAATCGGACCATCCGCTGACATCCGCAATCCCATTGACATGCATTATGTCCGTATATCACCCGCAAACGGATGGGGTGATATGCAGACATACGGAGCGGCCATGTGAAAGAGGCCTAAGGTTTCTTTTATTATATTTTGTTTGTTTTATTATGGCACTATACACTTCAGAATGGGATGGTGATCAGTGCTTGCAGCTGGCTTGATTGAAGTAGTATTGGTCGTAGTAGCTTGCAGGAACCTTTGATATTTAAGTTTTTGGTTGTAACATGACAAAATGTAGAAAATGTCAAGGGGTATGAATACTTTTTCAAGGCACTGTATCCTTAAAGGCAATAACAATTACATTTTAAATCTTGTATATGATTGTGGTCGCACCACAAAGCAATGCTTTGCGGACCTACTGCACACAAAAATTTTGGGCTTCTTCCTAGAGTCAGTCTGGGACTGACAGCAGCACAACGCCCTTCATATTACAAACGCACGCAGCTGACTCTATGAGGAGCCAGAGAGATTATACTCAAAAAAGGTGAGACATTTCCACGACTGCATTGCTCCCTAACCAGCACAAATTGAAAGACCACTTTGGCAATATGCACCCGTTCAAGGCAGTTCTTTTTGTGGTGCAGCAATACAGGAGAAATTTAGGATTTTGATGACAACGCCACGCGCTATTAAGTCTATTACGGGTTAGTGAACAAGGCTCCATCATTTTAAATTCTATTCCAAAGTCATTTTAACCTAACAAAGCAAAGCAGCTGTGCCTGCACAGTAATGGGGGTAGGTGGAGAGAGGACCTGCGTACTAAGTAGATGCACTCCATACAGCCATATTGAGCCGGATACACTAGGCCTCAGTTTTGCAAGTGTCTACAAGAAGAATTGTCTCAGTTGACCTTAAGAAACCACATTTTTTACTGAATGAATCCAGTGCTTGTTAAGGAATTAGACATTGATAATAACATTATTCTCATTTTTGAAGCTGAATTCCAGGCAAACAGCTAAATACACAGATTAAATACATATATGGGAACTGTTTTATCTGCCAAAGGATTTCTGTCCACTCAGTCCTGAGATTTACACAGCTCTGCACACAGCACAGTCCTGTCTAGCAGAGGAGGGGACCTGATCCTTTTCTGGTGCAATTTCACTTACGCTTGCAAGTCTCCGCCCCACCCTGTGACTGGTCAGTGAAAGTAGAAGCAACACACCGATAGGCTCTTCTCTCTGTCACGTAGCTCCCTCTTCCAATAGCATGCCCTTTACACTAAAACACATCCAACTGGCTCCTTATGCCTCTTCTTTTTACACCTCTCTAAGTTTGCTGTACAGACTGTACAGGGACTGCAAGAGGCTTTTAACTGCTTGCATTTAGAACATATATTTAGGGGATCTTCGCACTATGGGGTTGACTTTTCAGCGGGAACATGGGGAACGCAGCTTCTGCACCTCCAGCACTGAATGTAATGGAAAGGGGCTCAGGGTCTATTGATGCTAGGTGATGGGGGACATATTGTTGCTGGAGGGGATCTATTTTCCCAGGGCAAAGGGGTCTATTTTTGCTAAGGAGGTCTATTGTTGCTGGTGGGAGATCTACTGTTGCTGGAAGTTGTTCTTATGTTGCTGGGGGTCAGTTGTTGATGGGAGGGATCTAGTGATGCTGGCTGCAGGTAAATCTGTTGTTGCTTCTGGGGGTCTAGTGATGCTGCCTGCTGGGAAATCTGTTGTTGCAGCTGGAGGTCTAGTGATACTGCCTGCAGGAAAATCTATTGTTGCTGCTGGGGGTCTAGTGATGATGGCTGCAGGGAAACCTGTATTTTAAAGGAATGTTTGTTGGGAGTTTCTGCTGAAAAAATAGTCCTCCAGCTTGATCTTGGTAGGGGGAGGATGAAAAGGGAGGTGGGTGGACTTCCAATATCGTGCAAATGATCCACGCTAACACTGAGGGCAGCTCTTTGGAATGGCAGAAGCAGTTCCAACTAGTAGGTAAAGAAAGGAAAAAAGGCGCCTCTGAGTGCAGCTAGCAACAGTTTATTGCACACACAACAAGCAAACTTACAGGATAGATAATGTGTATCTGTATGGCTCGGGGTCTCTTCCTTTTCCTGCAACTCGTCCTTCCTCTAGCTGTCCAGCAGCAGAGAGATGACACAGGTGGAGTAGCCCAATCAGGAACGGTGGATCAGTCCGAGGCTGCGGTAAAACACATGCCTCGCTCGTGGACTACACCAAGCGTAATGACCTCAAGGGGGCAGTAACGCCGTTCGGAGCATGCGCAGTAGTGCTCCTTCGTCAGACCGATGAGGGAAGGAAATGACACAGGGGATTTTGATCACTGGAGACCGGAAATTACACTTAGCAAAGACCGGGGCAGTCGGCGGGAAGAGAGACACAGGAACAGGACAAGCCCAGGTCTAGAAGAAAGACAGCTAACAGTATTGCATTAAAAACCTTAAAAACATTAAAAAAAAAACATATAAAAAACATATTAGAAAACATATTAACAAACTTACGACCCCATAACTATTAATACAAAATCAGTACATAAGTTCCATACATATTTAAATACACATTTAAATGGGCCATTACCTGAAAAACATGAAAAGTCAAATAAAATATTTAAAATTTAAACAGTATGTGTTAAAAACAGGGGTTTAGTTAGCACACATTTTTAAACGCATGTGTAAGCTGCAAGGCCACTTCACGGCACCCTGTATTACCTGCAGTCCTAACTCCTGTAAATTTATGAGAGTCTCCACAGTGGAAACACATCACTCTAATGGATAGATAGGGGGGAGGTGAGCCTGGAGGTGGCCCAACTCTCCTTAACCACTTTAAGACCAGAAAAAGGATTTGCCCCCTTTCTGACCAGGCCCTATTTTGCGATTCTGGGTAACTTTAACGGACAATTGCGCACAAATAGAGCTTTCTTTTGGTGGTATTTTATCACCTGTGCAATTTTTTATTTTTGCGCTATAAACAACCCTGTAAACCCTGTGTGCGCTGGAATCCCTTAAAGTCAGGGGTGGGGACTCTTTCCCACCCGAATATCACTACAGAGCCCCCCAAATTCCCGGTCCCAAAAATCTCTCTATTCAATACAGAGAGAACTGCGAGTCAGTCCTCCTGATTTTAGCTATTCCCAGGAATTTCTCACCCGTCTTGGGTGACCCCCTGAGCATTTCCCAACTTCCCTTAAAGAGACCACAACCTGAATACAGGAGATATAGAGCAGCTGTCTAGGACCCAACCTTGGCGTCCTGTACAATATATATATATATATATATATATATATATATATATATATATATATATATACACTAATTAATTATTACCAAAAGTATTAGGACACCTGCCTTTACACGCACATTTACTTTATTAGATCTTTATGGATCTTGCTTTGTGCAGTGGTGTGCAGTCATGTTGGAACAGGAAGGGCCAACCCCAAATTGTCCCCACAAAGTTGGGAGCAGAAAATCAGGAAATTGTCCATAATGTCTCGGTATGCTGATGCCTTAAGACTCCCCTTCACTGGAACTTAAGGGCCAAACCCAACCCCTGAAAAACAGCCCCACACCATAATTCCCCCTCCACTAAATGATGTGGACCAGTGCACAAAGCAAGGTCCATAAAGACATGGATGAACGAGTTTGAGGTGGAGGAACTTGACTGGCCTGCACAGAGTCCTGACCTCAGCCCAATAGAACACCTTTGGGATGAATAAGAGCAGAGACTGTGAGCCAGGTCTTCTTTCCAACATCAGTGCCTGACCTCACAAATGTGCTTCTGGAAGAATGGACAAACATTCCCATAGACACACTCCTAAACCTTGTGGACATCCTTCCCAGAAGAGTTGAAGCTGTTATAGCTGCAAAGGGTGGGCCAACTCAATATTGAACCTTACGGACTAAGACTGGGATTCCATTAAAGTTTACGTCCGTGTAAAGGCAGCCAACCAATATTTTTGGTAATATTGTATATATATATGGAGTTCAGTTTTAAGCTATTAAGCCATGAATTACAGTGAACAGGCAAGCCCAAACATTTGTTTGCCTGGCTACTGACTCCCAACCTTTCCTGGGGTACTGTAAAAGCTTACACATTATTAGTTAACTCTCTGTTGATACCATATTAAAAGGTGGGTCCAGTGATATTTTACCATTAGGTGGAGCCTGGTGGTCTAAATCAGCCCATGTCTCCTTATATGTCTTGATTATTCCAAAAAGGGGAACTGCCTGCCATAAATACTAGTTCCTGTACTCCTGGGAATTTTCTGTGTTCTCGCCCCACCTTTGTCTTTTGCAACTTCTTTTGTTGCATTCAATGAAAAATAAAAGCGATAAAAAAATCAACACAGGGAGAGTGGGGGCAGGAGGTTTGCAGACCCATATAACCACTTAGGTACAGCCTCACGTACATATACTGTGGCAGGTCGGCCTTTAAGCGCAAATTCACGTATCTGTATGTCATCCTCTTCTTCGGCTCTGGGGCTTGCACGCAGAGCCCCGCTCCCACTGTTATTGGCCACAGTGGGAGCCAATCAGTGGGTCCGGCGAACGCAATGTCCACTTGGAACCCAGCGATCTTTCGTAGATAGGCAGAACGGCGGCCTGCCTTTGTAAACAAGGTAGACCACCGTTCAGCCAGAGAGGAAAATGGAGATCTCGTGTTTCTGCTGAGGAGAAACACGGATCTCTGTTTTCCTTTAGTCAAGCACTCCCCCTACAGTTAGAAAGCACTCATAGGGAACACATTTAACCCTTTGATTGCTACTGGTGTTAACCCCTTCCCTGCCAGTGCCATTTATACAGTGACAGTGCATTTTTTTTTTAGCACTGAGCACTGTATTAATCTCACCGGTCCCCAAAATGTGTCACTAATA
Organism: Pelophylax lessonae; assembly: GCF_965119305.1. Lineage (NCBI taxonomy): Eukaryota > Metazoa > Chordata > Amphibia > Anura > Ranidae > Pelophylax > Pelophylax lessonae. The sequence goes on along the minus strand of NC_138778.1, from coordinate 46,663,436 downwards.
CAGATTTGTCCACCTCAATGTCGCTGTCCCACTAAAAATCGCTGATCACCGCCATTACTAGTAAAAAATATTGTTAAAAAGTTACTAAATCTATCCCATCAAAAAAACAGTAATGAGAAAAATAGTCCATAAAGTATCAACCACAATCCACCATCACACTAATCTATATCTCCACCCGGGTAGTAGTCAAACCACCCTAAAGATCATCAGTAAATGACAGTCCCAATAATTGGTGATAAGTCCTGTGTTGATCAATAGTAGATGTTCCACACAAGTGCTATTTCCACCACACCACGTGAAAATCGATCCCCTTGGAATTACACTCACCAAAAGGTGGCTGCTGATAAGCCTTGTATCACTAATCTTAGGCAAGGCCTGCTGGGGTGTGACCACGTGACCTCCGAGAACGAACGCCGGTTAGTGCGGAATCACCTGGGTTTCACTAGCAAGCAGCAGGTGTAAGAGACCGCACGACTAGCGTTTTATTCATTGTGGAATTATGCTTTTATCTTCTTTTAAAAATTGAGTGGCTTTCATTGCATTGTGGTTCCAATAAATGTTTTAAAACGGAATTACTCTATGTGATGTAAATTACATCCCTATATATGTATGCCTACCTAATGCTTGGAGGTGGAGAAGATACTTTTCGGGTCCTTGCCTAAGATTAGTGATACAAGGCTTATCAGCAGCCACCTTTTTGGTGAGTGCAATTCCAAGGGGAGAGATTTTCACGTGGTGTGGTGGAAATGGCACTTGTGTGATCTACTATTGATCAACACAGGACTTATCACCAATTATTGGGACTGTCATTCACTGATGATCTTTAGGGTGGTTTGACTATTACTCGGGTAGAGATATAGAGTTTAGCGCTACTAGACTAGTTTGATGGTGGATTGTGGTCGATACTTTATAGACGTTTTTTCTCATTACTGTTTTTTTGCATTTGATTTATATTCATAGTAGCAGTTGGGCACGTATTCAATAGGGCTCCGTAGGCACTGGGTGTGAATTTATAATTATTTATAATTTCATTATATTTTGATAAATCTATCTCATAGATTGTAGATGCTATAACTTTTGCGCAAGTCAACAAATATACGCTTATTGGGATTGTTTTTAACAAAAATATGTAGCAGAATCCACATTGGCCTACATTTATGGACAAATTAGATTTTTTAATTCTTTTTTATTGGATGTGTTTTATAGCAGAAAGTACCGTATTTTCCGGCGTATAAGACGACTGGGAATATAAGACGACCCCCCTAATTTTCAAGTTAAAACCTAGGTTTTGGGCTATACTCGCCGTATAAGACTACCCCCCTTCCGAAGCAAGGCAAACCCATTGAAAAATGTCAGATTTCTCATAGATCTCCAAGGTACCCCAAGTACTGTAATACATGTAATCTCTCATAATATCTCCAAGGTACCCTAAGTATAAGTATTACCAGTAGATGTAATCTCAAGATGCTGGCTGTGTGGCAATCCTTTACCGGTATACCGTATATACCGTAGCTTCGGCTACATACAGTATACCACGCTGAGCCAATCACAGTAAGCGATGTATTCTATTATTGAATGCAAAGCCTGCTCGGATTGGCAGAGTCAGAGAGGCGGGCTGATGTTACTCCGCCAATCCGAGCAGGCTTTGCATTCAATAATAGAATACATCGCTCTCCCTGATTGGCTCAGCACGGTACACTGTATGTAGCCTGAGCTACGGTACATACGGTATACCAGTAAAGGATTCCCACACAGCCAGCGTCTTGAGAGATTACATCTACCGGTAATACTTATACTTATGTTACCTTGGAGATATTATATTCGGCGTATAAGACGACCCCCCATTTTTGGGGGATTTTTTGGAGGTTCAAAAGTTGTCTTATACGCCAGAAAATACAGTAATTTTTTTTTTTCTAAATTATCAGTCTCTTTTTGTTTAGAGCGGAAAAAATAAAAACCGTAGAGATTATCAAATACCACCAAAATAAAGCTCTATTTGTGGGAAAAAAGGACATTAAGTTTTTTTGGGTACAGTATCGCACGACCGTGCAATGGTCAGTTAAAACAACGCAGTGCTGTGTCACAAAAAATGACCTGGTCAGGAAGGGGGTAAAACCTTCCGGACCTGAAGTGGATAAAGTGCAATAAACCAAGAAATATCAGAATATTGCAAGTGGCTTAACGTTATCGTTTCTAGCAAAAACTAAAATATTAGATTTGATTGGACTAACAGAGATGGTAATTTCTATACTGTATTTTGGAATGCCTTATGGAACTTTTGTGGCACTATCTTCACAGGAGTTGATGGTAACTGTTGGGTTCTCCTTCCATTTCAAGGGATGACCTGCCTTGTTAGAGGACCTGGCAGTACACTGACACAGCGGTAGTGATAAATGAGCTTTGTTAACAAGAAAAAAATGAAAGTAAGCTCTACAGAGAAGTATTGGTTAAACAGACTGAACAGCAGTAGAGACAACAGAATGTTAACAGTGGTATCATACAATAATACATGAAATTAATAATGCTGGTTCTCTTTACTGCCAGTGAAAGGCCTTGGCAGAAACATACTGAGTGAGGAAGGACACTTGAAGCTAGTAAATGATGACAATCAATACAACGATTTTAACCCAATTCAGATTGATATGGGTGAACTGACTAAGGGTCATGACTGCAACTTCTTATACCCTAACTAATCACTGGCAAGTGGGTAAATCTATTACCAAGTCTGCTAGCATTGGGGCCATCCAAGCTCTGTGGTGGAGTGCTCAACCTTCCGGAAACGATGTTTGTAATCCACAGGGTAAAGGCATCTGCACAAAGTGTCCCAAACAAATGTCAGGATGGTGTGCCCTTTTTCTAATATAAAACTCCGCCAGAAGCAGTAGTGTCCTCAAACGGTGTAGGCAATGTGTAGGCAGGTGCAGTCTGTTTTCTCCAATGCAGGTGGTGCTCATCCTTAGCAGCAATGCAGAGGGAGAGGAAGTCAGGGGGAACATGGTTCCTCTATCGTTTTCTGAGTCACTGGGGCAGCGATCCAGTTGGATGCTGGCTGTCCATGTGACTTTGGTGGCCATCTTAGGTGTGGCAGAGTCTATTTAAGACCCTGGCTTCTAATTGTGGCATGCTTTCGCATGTGGGTAGTGTATGGACAGGTTACCAATCTGTCAGGGACAGTATTAGTAGTAGGGAAAGATTCCAGATGAGTTGGGAAAGCTTAAGGCTCTGACCTCTCCTTGGACACCTTCCGTTTGGGCTTAGGCCAGCCAGGTTGCATTCTACCCCTTCTTTTAGACACTGCCAGTTCAGCTGAGACCTGCTCAGTAATATACTATTGGCTTCCGTGAGTGTTGGGCCTCCTTCCACCACATTTGTTGTGAACTGTTCTGTCTTTACTTCAATACAAGATCCATTATAGGCACCTGGACTGTGTGTGTTATTGCCGCTGCACCATGCTGCACCCACCCACACTTGGCGGCAGCTGGTAGGATATGTCAATTCTTGCAGCAGGTGTGGAAGGCGGAGCAGTCACCATCATGGCACTGTTAGGATAAGCCCTGGCTCCTGTGCCCAAGTTTATCGGCATCAATATACCACTGGTGGAATGGGGGAGACACTAGATCTGACTGATTGTAGAACTAGCCATTACCTCCTTGGTGGATGACTCCTCACAAGCAGTAATGGCTTAGTCGGCAAAGAACCAGGCCACATTGGAGCAAATTGGGACACACCTGGAGGGCCCATTCAGAGAAAAAGTCACATTTCCGGGGCTGAAGTACAGATTCTTTATCTGGAGGCAATAGGAAGATCTTTCAGTGGCACTTCAGCACCTCTGGAAACGACTGGAAAATAAGGATGCACACGGCTGTGCAGAAACCATGGATTCAGGCCACATTCTGAGGGGCCAATTCATGGCAAGACTGAAAGCTGGTCCAGCCAAGAGGGCCCTGCAGGAACGGATTAAAGTACAGCCAGCCAATACTTTTCATGACATCGTGGTGGACGTGGTGGACGTCGTAAACGTGCCAACGCGGGAACAGGAAGATGCAGTGACAGCGGTAACCATATCTAAAAAGTACTGTATTTTCTGGCGTATAAGACTACTTTTGAACCTCAAAAAAATCCCCCAAAAATGGGGGGTCGTCTTATACACCGAATATAATATCTCCAAGGTAACCTAAGTATAAGTATCACCGGTAGATGAAAATTAGGGGGGGTCGTCTTATACGCCGGAAAATACGGTATGATCCCTTGGTAATGCCAAAATAAGCCTTGTCCCCTTCACAGCTGTCTGCCATGCAGTCAACACTAAGGGAACTCATATGTAAGGAGGACTAAAAGTCAACAAAGAAATCCAGATATCAACCGATCAATTATAAACAGCTTTATTGAAGTTTATTTAGTAAAAATTGAACTTGAAAAATTGCAAAAACCTTAAACATAACAAAAAGTTAAAATGACAGCCATGGCAAAACTAGACAAGAAAGCAGCTGCAGACACCCACACAAACCACACATCCACCACATACTCATCCAATCAGATGTGGATTTTGTGTAAACATAAACTTAAACCCGCGCTAAAAATTATATTATATAAAATAGTGCTTAAAATAGTGCTACCTGAAGCTGCTGTCCGCTTAGGTAAAAAACCAAGATAGAATGAAATATTATAAAACAGCGCTAACAGGAAAATGTAAAATGAGTAAATACAATCCTTCAATAATAAACAATATAAAGTGCACTTGGTGATAAAAGTATGACAATAAAAATGAATATATATAAAAGATATATATAAAGATACAATAATCAAAAATGCTTTGGTGCTAAAGTGAATTAGTGCAAAATAAAGTGCAGTCCAAAATTATAATGTAATCATCATAATGTCTGTGAAAACGCCCATTAAGGCGGGCGAAACGCGTCAACACACTTCCTGTTGACGGCATACCACACGGCGTCACTTTCTCCATCTCATGGAACGCAAGCCGGCTAGCGATACCGGAAGTGGACGCATAATACGTTCCTATGTGGTTTATCCAAACGCTGTCAATTTTATCTACATTTGTGAGTAGTTCTTTTTGCCTATATATATTTAATAAAAGTCATCACGGGCTTCACTATGTCTGGCTCCTCCTCTTTATTTTGAGAAAGACCATTAGCAAAGTTTGGAGGCTCGTCTGGTGGGATACAGATCCATCCGTCCCCAGGACTGTTTTGGAGAGTTACTGCTTCTTGAGGCTTAATTACTCTTTTGCATCTGGTGAGTGGATCCCCGAAAGGGGCCGTTTGGAGCACTTATATCACTGCGTGGAGCACATCAAGCACTTTCTGTCCAGCACTTTATTTGAATATTTTAATGGACTCATAATTTTGGACTGCACTTTATTTTGCACTAATTCACTTTAGCACCAAAGCATTTTTGATTATTGTATTTTTATATATATCTTTTATATATATATAAATTTTTATTGTCATACTTTTATCACCAAATGTGGCCTCACTGAAGCAACAGGTGTCTACACTTCAATTGGATTCATTCTTTTCCCCCCAAGGGTGAGAATCTACTTCATTAGGACCCATAATAAGACTGTAAGTGCTGGCAGTGTGGTAGTTATGGGCATTTGAGCAAGAACTGTGGCAGGCCTGACATTAAAAGCACATGTAGGCCACTGTTAAACTGGTGACTCCTGTGGCAGAGGGGCTAATTCCAGACCATGGTTGCCCCAAGTCCACCATCGTCAATGAACTAGAGGTCCAATGCCTAATCGACATTGGGTCAGAAGCTACAATCATGAGGTATGACATTTACTGTATATCCATCGGTTCTAGATGCAAGACCAACTGAACCCCTACAGGTTATCCCTTAAAGCAGCCAATAACTTGCCCATCCTGGTGGAATGCATCACCTGGGTGAGGATCCAGATTGATGACCAAGTGATGGATTGGGTAGGAGTGGTAGTGACTCTTGGCCCAGTCAGCTCTTGGGCATGAATGTGTTAAATGACTTTCCTCGTTTGCTGGCCAAGTGTGCCGGTGGTCACAGTGCTGTGGTAGACAACATCATACGTGCTTATAAAGCCCAACAGAGGGCACCTGTATGGCAGATAGTATATCCAGAAACAGGCCCAGCAAGTTAGGGTTGCCCGTACACCTCCTAAACAGAAGCTGATCCTGGCACCTCTCCAAGAGGTAGTCTGGTCCCTCCCCATAGGGACCCACCATGATGAAAGAACCAGGCAAAGACACAGTGGTGCCCGGGAATGGCTGGTTGCATGCACCCTGTCTAAGATTCACAAAGGTCCTGGTACAACTCATCAACCTGGGGACCACCTTGATTATGGCCCCCCCAACCATGCCACTTTAGTGAAATTGTACATAATACCCCATCACTGCATCTCGGAAGCATAGCCTGGAGTAGAAGCCACACATGCCCCACTTCAAGCAGCCTTGGCCTCATTGAATAAGTCACAATACAAGCCACTCCTTGAACAGCTGGACATTCCTTACCAGGACTTTCTCCTGCCACAGCAAGGGATGTTATACCAAGTGTTAGAAGCACTTTTGGTCTTTGCTGCCAGCCCTGAGGACTTCAGGTACACAAAGGCCACTGACCACCCAACTTACACAGAGGACATTCCACCAGTATGTGAGTGATAATGTCACATTCCCCCAGCTCTGTGCCAGAAGGGCAAAGACTTGCTTTGCAACATGCTACAAAGCGGGGTAATCTGGGAGAGCCACAGCTCTTTAGCTGCCCCCCCCCCGCGGTTCTGGTGAGAAAGAATGGCTACTATTCTGTGTGGACTATCGCAAATTGAACACCTGCACCCACAGGGATGCCTACCCTTTACATCGGGTAGAGGAATCACTAAGGTGCTGGTGCAAGCCTAGTACTCTTCCACCCTTCACTTTGTGAGTGGTTACTGGCAAGTTCCCATAAGAGATCAGGATCATGCCTTGCCTTTATCACACCCTTGGGACTGTTTCAGTTTAAATGCATGCCCTTTGGGCTGAGCAATGCCCCAGCACTTTTCAACACCTCATGGAAAGGTGCCTGGGAGACTCCAACTTTGGTGCAACACTTCCTCTCACGGTGGCGTGAGCATCAAGGATAGCAGTGAACAGCACAATAGTGACATCACCAAATTTCATTCAAAATCTCCTGAGACTAGGGTCAAAGAAAACAGTGCCTTAGATATCACACTGAAGATTTACAGTTATGAGGCTGTAGGCACAAACGTGCCTAGGCGCCCTCGCTTCGCAAGTACACTGCTATTTATTAGAGGAACATTAACATTTCCAGACATTTCATATAAAATAATACATTTTCGATTCAGGACCAGTTAACAAACCTTGTAATAGAAGGACAAACATTCTCCATTACAGTACAGATTAATGTATGATTTCAAAATGGTGGAAAGAGTGCAGTATATTGTGAAATAAAAGAAAAAAAAGAGATGATGAACAATCATAACAGGTTTAGAGCCAACAAAATGTATTGATATTAAAGAATAACATCAGACACCAACTCAAATATATCCATCGCAGTCCTCTTCATCCCTTAGCCAGATGCACCCAATGATACCGTCTAAAAGGGTTAATGTCCTGTTCCGAGTCTAACCATGGCTCTTCGGGGACACAATTCTTTTGATTTACATTCCTTTCAGGGTTTTTAAGATCTACGCTAGCACATCATACTATATAATAACAGTGCAGTAATTGTTTTGGCGGATCCTTCCCAGCACTTAATTATGCCGCTGTCACATGCTGGCCTCTGTCTCACACAATAACCTTGCCTCGGCAATATAGTCAGGCAAAAAAAAATCAACAAAGGGATTCAGGCTGACATGACAGGGAGCAGCAAATGGGGAGGAACTGAAGCTTTTGGGAAAATGGACACAGCTATATGTGCTCATGCCACCTCTCTGCTCAAAGGACAAGAGGTCTGTCTTGTGCCAGAATCAAACAGTACAAGTAATTTCTTTCTACAATATAGTTATGGAAGGTACACTCCAAACTCTGACTTCGAAACATGGGAGCTGGAAAATGATCAAACTCCCCTGTATTGTACAAAATACATGGGATGGTATTGTTGTTCATCTATTAGTTTGATTGTCCCTGGCTTTGGTTCTTTTCAAGCCACTGACTTAGAGCCTATTAAATGAACCCTATTAAAGTCTAGGCGGGTAGAATCTTGCTATTCAATTCTGGCCCTTTGTAGGGCTAGGAAGCAAGCTATTGTCAAACAAAAGGTATAGGGAGCCGTACACTGCACATGCAATGAAAAAAAATATACAGGATCTCACAAAAGTGAGTACACCCCTCCCATTTTTGTAAATATTTTATCATACTTTTTCATGTGACAACACTGAAGAAATGACACTTTGCTACAATGTAAAGTAGTGAGTGTACAACTTGTTAAACAGGGTCAATTTGCTGTCCCTTCAAAATAACTCAACACAAAGCCATTAATGTCTAAACCACTGGCAACAGAGTACACCCCTAAGTTAAAATGTCCAAATTGGGCCCAAAGTGTCAATAGATTGTGTGGCCATCATTATTTTCCAGCACTGCCTTAACCCTCTTGGGCATGGAATTCACCAGAGCCTCACAAGTTGCCACTGGAGTCCTCTTCCACTCCTCTATGACGACACCACAGAGCTGGTGGATGTTAGAGACCTTGCACTCCTCCACCTTACATTTGAGGATGCCCCACAGATGCTCAATAGGGTTTAGGTCTGGAGACATGCTTGGCCAGTCCAGCACCTTTATCCTCAGCTTCTTTAGCAAGTCAGTGGTCGTCTTGGAGGTGTGTTTTGGGTTGTTATCATGTTGGAATAGTGCCCTGGGGCCCAGTCCCCGAAGGGAGGGGATCATGCTCTCCTTCAGTATGTCACAGTACATGTTGGCGTTCAGTTCCCTCAATGAACTGTAGCTCCGCAGTGCCAGCAGCACTCATGCAGCCCCAGACCATGACACCACCATGCTTGACTGTAGGCAGGACACACTTGTCTTTGTACTTCCCACCTAGTTGTTGCCACACACGCTTGACGCCATCTGAACCAAATACGTTTATCTTGGTCTAATCAGACCACAGGGCATGGTTCAAGTAATCCATGTCCTTAGTCTGCTTGACTTCAGCAAACTGCTTTCAGGCTTTCTTTTGCATCATCTTTATAAGATGACAACCATGCAGACCAATTTGATACATTGTGCGGCGTATGGTCTGAGCACTGACAGGCTGACCCCCCACCCCTTCAATCTTTGCAGCAATGCTGGCAGCACTCATACGTCTTTTTTCCAAAGACAACCTCTAGATATGACGCTGAGCACTCAACTGAGTGGAACCTGTCCTGTTAAACTGCTGTATGGTCTTGGCCACCGTGCTGCAGCTCAGTTTCAGGGTCTTGGCAATCTTCTTATAGCCTAGGCCATCTTTATGTAGAGCAACAATTCTTTTTTTCAGATCCTTTGCCATGAGGTGCCACGTTCAACTTCCAGTGACCAGTATGAGAGAGTGATAACACCAAATTTAACACACCTGCTCCCCATTCACACCTGAGACCTTGCAACACTAATGAATCACATGACATCGGGGAGGGAAAATGTCTAATTGGGCCCAATTTAGCCCTTTTTCTTTTAAGGGTGTACTCACTTTTGTTGCCAGCAGTTTAGACATTAATGGCTGTGTGTTGAGTTATTTTGAGTGGATAGCAAATTCACACTGTTATAAAAGCTGTACACTACTTTACATTGTAGCAAAGTGTATGTAGCACTGCCCCCTTGAGGGCTGCTGGATTTCTCACCTTTTCGGGTCCCTCTGGGTTACTGGTAGCATCTGCTGGCAGAAACTTAACACATTACTTTTCCGGCTCAGTCAACGAACAGTCTAGGGGTTGTTGTTTTGTTGTTTTATTTTATTTGGGGATGGGAGAAGGGATAGAGTGGGATACTCCAGAACTTGAACTATTCACAATGTTGACCACTTCTATCTGAGGATGCGGCTAGGCCACAGTTTCACCTTGCCACTAGATGAATCTGAGGTAAAGTTCCTGAATAAACACTTGCTTAGTACTTATCTTCAGTGTACTCGCCTAGCACCCCCTTTCACTCTACCAGCTGACACCCGTCCTCTGACTACTATACTCCGGGGCGGCCCCCTTCCTAGTCAGGCCCTTAGACATGATCCCCTGGACTCACGATACTGTTTTTCCAGGTTCTCCAGTGTCTCAACCCCTCTAGTCAGCTCTCCTGGACCTCTGGGTTCAGCTCCTTCCTTCTGGCTCACCAGACAGATTGCTTGTGACCATACACCAACTGCTGCAGCAGAGGAGGCAGCCACCACCCTCCTTCAGGGATTCTGCTCACCAGCCAAAGACACATGTGCTCCTGCCTTTTATACCCCACCCCACAATGCACCGAGACAGCAGTCTGTGCCAATCACTGGGGCTGTATCAAAGCCTCTGTACCCATTGGTCAGGTTTTCTCCACTGTCCAATACGCTTCCCTATTGGACCAGAGTGAAACACTCCCCTAGACCAGATGAATCACACACTGAGCACATTGAGCAGACCTAACTTAATTAGGTGAAAAGCTGGATTTAAAGGGCTTTCGTAACCACTTTAGCCCTGGAAGGTTTTACCAACTTAACGACCAGGCCATTTTTTACGGCAGAGTGTTACTTTAACTGACAATTGCGCTAGCGTGCAACGCTTTACCCATATAGAATTGATGTCATTTTTTTCCCACAGATAGAATTTGGGGCATTTTTATTAATTTCTTCATTTATGTTACTAGTAATGGCGGCGCTCAGCGATTTTGAGCGGGACTGCGACATTACACCTAACTGACACTTTTAACACTTTTGAGGAGACCAGTGACATTACTACAGTAATCAGTGCTAAAAATATGCACTGTTACTGTACTAATGACACTGGCAGGGAAGGGGTTAACAACAGGGGCGATCAAAGGGTTAAGTGTGTTCCTAGGGGATGCTTTCTTACAGTGTGGGGGTGGACTCACTAGATGAACTAGATGAACACAGAGACCTGTGGTCCTGAATAGCTGAATGTTTAATCGGCAGACTGCGGTTTTGTCTCTATGGGGAGTGATCACAGGTGGCCGACGGACATCACGGCTGCTGGACCCGGTGATTAGCTCCCCCTCTGGTTATTGCATGAAATGACGTACAGGTACGTCGTTTTGCGCAATAGAACTAACCTGCTGCAGTAAAACTACGGTGGCTGGTCGGCAAGTGGTTAATTTGCAAACTATTTGTCTCTGCTCCTAAATGACAAGACGACAAGACATTTTTTAACTGCCTATATTTTACAGTATTTTACTAACAGAATGAATGCATCAGCATGGTAAAAAAAAACGAAAAAAAAAAAAAACGGAATGCAATAATTTCAAAGAGTAAAAAGTGCGATCGCTTTATTTTAAAGAGTCATTTTGTAGCTGCGCATTACATTACAACAGCATTATTTACACCTGGCTTGACTGCACTTCTTGCATTCTCATCTCCGAGTAATTTACCTTCCCTTCGTTAATATGCAAATTCGCTAAATTGGGTGCTGAGAAGATTGGATTTCCGGCAACAGTTGGCCCAGTCATCGGAGCGGGCCAGAAAATCTGCATATAAATGGTAGCAGAAAAAAAAAAGGGGAACCGATTACTGGTGAGCTCAAATAAGATGGAGTTTGGAAATGACCCTCTTGGGAGACGATTTGTAAGATTAATGCCCTGCTTTTATCAATAGAATAAAGCCAATGTGCTCAATTGTATGGTACTACAATGGTATTTAATTCCAGCTCCTCCATGTTTTCTTCTTTGCTTTCTATGTCCATTGGCGAGAAAGGGGAGTATTACAGTAAAAGCTTTATTTTTCATTTCTAGTATTGTGGTGCAATGTATTTTCTATTTTATTTATTATTTTCTTTTTACTATAGGTCTGCTTTAAAGGAAAGTGAGAGACATTTGGGGCTGTCATTGTTCCTCCTGAAACTGCTGCTAGCTGCCTGGATTCAATACTTTCACTGTCGCTCACCTGGAACAAGCATGTGGCATGTAAATCCGGAACACCTGACCCCCATAGTTGTATTGCACCAGTGACTGAAGATGTGAAAGCCATTGGATCAGCTTGACAGCCAGATAACTAGCATTTTAAAGGTCAGAACTGTAAGCTACTTATTTTATCAGTATAGTTTTTCTTTAATTGGTCAGCATTTCATTCTGATGTTTTAGTTTTGGTGGAATCACCCATCTGACCGAACGTCCAGCACCCAACCTGCCTGCTTCTGTCAAACAGAGCTTCCTGTTCTCCAAACCCTTTCAGCAGACCGAGAGCTAATACCTGCCCTTTTACCCCAGGCATCATACACAGACAAGATATTGAGATAAAATCCAAAGGAATGACTGTTTATTGAACAGAACTACAGGTTTTTATACACTTTAAAAGTAGGTCAGTCAACACATGAACAATAAAACCAAATATTACCCAAACCATCACACAAGGGTTAGATAACAAGGTAGAGTTGACACAAGGCTAATTCCATCATGTAGGAACCTCCAAGAGCTAGCCAAATTAGCCAACAGACAGAAATAATAGGTGACTCAACTCAATTAACCACTAGCCGACTGCTCACAGTAATCCTACTGTGGCAGTGCGGTTCTCCTGGGTCCAGCGATGTAGACCTACGTCGCTGGAGTTCATGTGATTCCGGCGGCACGTGGGAGTCGGGCCGGGGGAGGAGAGGCGGCTATTGCTGCCTCCCTCCTCTGTTCATCGTGGAAACGGTGAGAAGACCCGTCTGTAAACAAAGCAGGCGGGTCTTCCCAGTGACAGACAGGAGGAGATCACAGGATTCAGCATAGCTGAACCTGTGATCTCTGTCTCTGTCACAGAACCCCCTCCCCCCACACATGTCAGTAAGCATGAAGCATACATTTAACCCCTTGATCACCAACAGTGTTAACCCCTTCCCTGCCAGTGTCATTATTACAGTAACTGTGCATATTTTTAGCACTGATTACTGTAGTAATGTCACTGGTCCCCCAAAAAGTGTCAAAAATGTCAGTTAGGGGTCCGATCTGTACGCCACAATGTCGCAGTCCCTCAAAAAAATTGCAGATCACTGCCATTACTAGTAAAAAAAAAAACAATAAAAATGACATAAATCTTTACCGTAGTTAGTAAATGCAAAAACTTTTGCGCAAACCAATCAAACTATGCTTATTGCAATTTTTTTATCAAAAATATGTAGCAGAAAACAAATTGGCCTAAAATGTTAAAAAATGTTGATTTTTAATTTTTTTTTTGGGAATGTCATATAGCAGAATGTGAAAAATATTGTTTTTTTTTTTTTTTTTCAAAATTGTCTTTATTTTTTTGTTTATAGCACAAAAAATAAAAATTGCACAGGTGATCAATTACCACCAAAAGAAAACTCTATTTTTGGGTAAAAAAGGACGTCAATTTTGTTTGGGTACAGCGTCGCACGACCACGCATGTGTCCGTTAAAGTAACGCAGTGCTGAATCGCAAAATAGGGCCTGGTCAAGAAGGGGGTAACATCTTCCGGGGCTGAAGTGGTTAACAATGGGAATTCACACCTAGGAGGCAATGGGAGAGACTCACATAACATAAATAGTGATCTCACACCACTTCACTCTGGCCGGCAACAGCCTACCACATTCTATGAGACAAACTCATACAATGTTCCAGACAGCAGTCTGAAAAGACAGAATTAATAGATCTCTTGAGGGATATTATTAATAAAACTTTCTGTCCCAAGAGAAGGAGCCTCTCCAATCCAGTCTGCAGGAGGGCCAATATATTCCCTCTGTTCATTAACCTGCACAAGATTAATATTGCCTCTTTCCAGAAGGGAGACTTTATTCTCCTTATTCAGAAAAGTAATCCAAGCCTTGCTCTCAACGTCCAATACATGGTTGTTAGAAAATGATCTGCTCGCTCCATGGGCCATAATCAATGGGTAGTCCTCTTCAAATGCCCCTGTTCTGGTTGTGTCTGTCACAACCCACAGGTATTTTTGTATGGGTAAGATAGAGCCTATAGCCTCATCACAGAGTCTTACTCTCCCTGCTTCAGGGAGGTTATTTCTCAAAACAGAGTGCAAAAAAATAAAAACATTTTTTTTTATATTTTTTTATATACCCCCCAACCCAACCAGTTAGTAAAAAAAAAAAAATAAACTTTTTTTTTTTTTTACTCCACTTGCCCTCTTCACTGTCCAGCGCTCCCACCAGTGTGTCCTGGATATGCCCCCTAGGAGTGCATCATCATTCAGAGTTCACAGTACGGACTGCCTACCGCTGCTGTCCCAGGATCACAAGGTGACATGACCAGACTGGGCAGAAAACTGGACATGATGCAAAAAAGATGTTCAAGAAAGGAAGTGAAGGACTGGGGAGCATGGACCCTGGAGATCTGATTTAACTATTTAGTGTACAACCCCATAGTGTTTTATAAAGCTGACTGCAGAGGAATGCAGGCAGTGGGCAGGGCTTCAACCTCTAGACCTATGAGTGCCTCTGGTATCTGACTGTTAGTTCCAAAATGTCGGCACACTCAAAAAAGCAAAAAGGTGTAAATATAAGTAATTCATTGTCAATCCTGGAGAATTATAATAACTTAAAGTGTTACTTGGCCAAGGACCCTGCATTTACTGTATCTGATCTCCCACAGTACATAGAACATGGAAATGCAATAATTTTAGTAAATATAAACTACTAAATACCCTTTCTCATCAGCAGTATATAGCAGTCTTGAGACTTCTATCAGTGTCTGGCTGAGCACTGGTTAAAGCTTGTAGGAGGAGTTTTCATTCTCCTCTGACTGTCCTATGAGTCTGCAGGACCCCTGACCCTCTGTTTGGATAGTGTTGATTGGCCCTATGCAGATCACATGCACCCTCCCAAGAAAAAAAAAAAAAAATCTTTCTAGCAATGCACACCAAACTGAGCATGTGCAGAGTGCCAGGATCAAACAGACTTTTTGTACAATGCAGAGAATATACTTCTTAGGTTCCATTGTGAGTATAGGAAGCATGCTTTACTGCATATACAGACTGATTTTACTGTTGTGGGTTTAGTAACAATTTAAAGTGTCAGTACATCTGAAAGTGATACTTCAGTTAGAGGAGCCCCTGCCTTCCTAAATATCTTGGATTTGTTTTGAGGAACACCTGGTATAAATGTTCATATCACTTAAAGGTCTTTTTGAAATTTTTTTCTGGTTAAAAGCATCAAACACAGCTGATGCGTTTTGGAGGAAAAAACCTCCTCCTTCAGGGCCTGAACAATGGATGCTATTAGAATCACAATGGAAAGCAATAGAGTGCCTATATTAGACAAGCATCTTCTAATGGCACAAAGAATGTCTTGCTGTGATGTTAATATTTGTACAAAGCACTCTTCAATACATATCCAAGAGTTTATCGTCTGTTGAACAATCCCTTTGTTGTCTAGCAGTCTAAGAGCAGAAGGACCCTGGACTGCTTTGTGTGCCGCTAAAGCGCGGTGTAAGGGAGGATGCCCATCCCAACTCCTATGATCACTGATAATGAAGGAAGGACTACCTAGAGCTGCACATCAGAGCTGTCCCTACACTGGGTGTTTGAATGGCAACCTCAGCTTGGATCCCCATGACTAAGCTCCAAGGGGCAGAGTGAAATGTGTTGGGGGCATGGCCTAGTTGGAGTCCAGACTGAGGTTGCCATTCAAACACCCATCATAGGGACAGCACGGATGTGCTGCTCCAGGGGGTCCTTCCTTCATTATCAGCCTAAGACCAAAACAAGGTCCATATACTGTTACACTTCAAACACAGATCTGCTTACTTGAAGAAAAACACATTCCATTATACAGTATGTCTGTCAAAACCACTTCTCATTTCTATCGGTCCAGCTCTATTGTGCTCACACATCAAATTACTTACATATCTTGAATAACCCAACAGAAAATTCTCCCTACAATAGTTTCTGACCTCCTGGGAGTGTTGGGTATTTGATGTTGGGTATTGACATCCATCAATGTTTGGTTATAGCCATCAACCTTTGTTGTTCCAATTAGTCTTGTTACATTTTCCATAATATAAAATAAATAAAAATCCCAAAAACGGGGAGCCCTTAACCACTTTACCACCGGAGGATTTTGCTGTCTTACGTCTGGGCCACTTTTTGCGATTCGGCACTGTGCGACTTTAACTGACAATTCGCGGTCATGCGAATTTTCTTTTGGTGGTATTTGATCACCTGTGCGATTTTTACTTTTTGCGCTATAAACAAAAAAAGAGCGACAATTTTGAAAAAAATAACAATATTTTTCACTTTTTTTTATATGAAATTCCCCCCCCCAAAAAAATGTAAAAATCAAATTTTTTTATCATTTTAGGCCAATTTGTTTTATGCTACAAATTTTTGGTAAAAAAAATCACAATAAGCGTATTTTGATTGGTTTGCGCAAAAGTTATTGCGTTTACTAACTAAGGGAAAGATTTCTGTCGTTTTTGGTGTTTTTTTTTTTAACGAGTAATGGCGGCAATCTGCGATTTTTTTTGCGGGACTGCGACATTGCGGCAGACAGATCGGACCCTTGACTGACATTTTTGACACTTTTGGGGTTACCAGTGACATTTCTACAGTAATCAGTGCTATAAATATGCACTGTTACTGTAAAAATGACACTGGCAGGGAAGGGGTTAATTTTATTGGAGAAGGAGGGGTTAATGTATGCCTGGTGCTTACTAACGTGTGTGTTCAGCTATGCTGAATCCTGCAATCTGACCCTGCCTGTCACTTTGGAGATCCGCCCGCTCTGTTTACACAAGCGGGCGGATCTCCAGACTCGATTCCCGACGATCGGGGAAGAGCGGCGGCGATCGCCGCCGCTCCTCCCCTGGCCCGACTCCCGCTGTGACTGAAAACAGCGGGAGCCACTTTGCCGCAGTAGAGCTCTAGTGAGCAGCGGCAAAGTGGTTAAATATGGCCACAGCAGGTGAGCAGACCAAGGAATTCATCCCAGGGATCCCACCAATAGAGAGGTGGTTTAACTCCTCAAAGTCTACCAAACACTGAAATACCAACTTTGAGTGGACTTATCCTTTTAATTGTTCAGAATCAGGAATAAACCTGTCATGGTGGGTCCTCTTTGACAGGGCTGTAAATTCACTTTGGTCGGTTATTTAAAAGAATCAATTGAAACTCTTGGTATTTATTACTGGAAATGAATGCATGTACATGCGTGTACTGTTCACACGTTCTATATGCACTTCACCAGAAGTGTACCGCGTCTAGTAAACTATTCACAACATAATAAAGGTCATATTTGCAAAACAAGCTCAATTAAATTTGTGTCATATGAAAGTGGATTTAGCCGTTAAGAGACTGACAAGCAGCCAAAGTCATTTATTTTCTTTGACAGCAGCAAGTATTTCACATATGTGAACAGTTATGACACCTGGTGAGTGGCAGATGAGAATTTCCAGTTTTTTGCCGCAAGATCGCCCATAATCAGATGTTTTATATAGCTTTCCTTAATGAGCTGCAACACTGAGGGGCTCATTCATAATGGAATAAGGATCTCACTCCGCACTCTGCGTTATGTTCCGTAGTGCAACTCCATACCACGGCCTGCATTTTGCAGCCTATTTTTAAAATCCAGGCCACAGTATGGAGCCTATGTTGTCCTATGGCGTTCTCTCTGCTTAAAGCGTAAGTAAACCCTACCTGTGAGCTTCTTTTGTACATAAATATATATACGTGTGTATATATATATATATATATATATATATATATACAAGCGCTAATGGATGTGGTAAGAAATAATAAGTAAAACTACAAGAAATTGTGAATATTATGTGTGAGGTTGCTGCTCCTTTAAAAGGTGTAGTGCCTTAAATCATATATATATATATATATATATATATATATATATATATACATACACACACATATATATATATACATACACACACATATATATATATATATATGTAGCACCCCCCTAGGTCCCTAGGTAGGTGCTAGGAAAACACATTTGGTGGCTCTTTTCTCAGGAGAGCCTGATCTGTTAGTTTGGTCTGTCACACATTTCCAGGTGTGATTTATTGGGTCTAAGGGAGTCTCCCCACTGTGTCCAATAAGGGAGCATGTTGGACAGTGGAGGAAACCTGACCAGTAGCATACCAGGGTTTATGGCTGTCCCAGTGGGCGGGCATTGCCGCAATGCATCCTGGGATGGGCAATAAATCTGGATGGGGCATGTGACAGGGTGTCTTTTGGCGGGAGCAAAGTCCCAGGAGGAGGTGGATGGCTGTCTCTCCTCCTGCAAGTGTGAGGAAGGTGGTTCAGGCAGTCGGCCTAGGAACCAGGTGTGGAGCTGAGCTGCAGAGGTTCCAGAGTGCTGACAAGTGGAGCTGCTGGCAGAATCATCTTGGGAAAAACAGTATCGTGAGTACCAGGAGATCTGCCTAAGGTTCTGCCTAGGAGAGGAGACCACTCCAGAGAGGCCAGGGGATCAAGGAGCCAGCTTACACAAGGAGTGTATTGGTAAAGGGGGTGCCGTGTAGTTGACCCTGGAGATTAGGAACAAAGGGGGTGCCAGGAAGGGCCCTAAAGTTGTTCTGCAGTACAGTCCAGTTTACCTCAGGATAGTTTCCCTCAGAAAGGTCATTCAAATATACTTCACAGCTAAGGACAAAGTGATACAGCGGCCTAGCCGTGACTAGCGATACTCAGCGTTACTTAGCAGTTTCAAGTCGTCCCAGCCTATTGTGCATAGTGTAAAAAGTTGGAGAATCCCACTCATTCCCTTCTCCTATCCAAGTTCCTAATAAAAACACAAAAACCAAAGCTACCAGACTGTGTCCTGACTGAGCTAAAACACTTGGGAGAAATGTCACACTGTCATGATGTTGCTAATGGTAACCCAGGGGAACCCGTAACCAGCAGCTCCCAAGGGAGTAGTGCTATATATATCAAAGGGGTAAACCTATGCGCTAAAATTGTGATATATCTGTGCCGGGATTAGTCTGATACCTACCCCGAGTAAACGGTATAAGGATTGGAGATATAAAGATTACATTTGTTGGAGAAGATCGAGAGGTCTGAGACTTGAAAAGATCATATCTAAAACGCTCTTTCGAGGGTAAATGGAGGTGAGCGGCCATTTCACCTAATGTCGTATTGCTAGCTCACCTACCCATGCACCTGGCTGTTACCGGAAGCTGCACCTCACTTCTTTATTCAAATATATTGGGTCATTGAGCACCTTAATCACTGCAACTATTGGTTAAAAGACTTTATGGACTTTTTTTGCACTTTATCCAGCACTATAGCACTTTTCTCACTCTATATTAATTGTTTGAATCATCTTGTATAGAGTTCACAATATTACTTTGTAGATTGGCACTTGCATTCACTATACAGGATTTATAGTTTTTTACATATGCCTTTTACCACTGGATTTTGATTTTTAATTATCATAAGAAGTGGAACTATTGCTACACATTTTTTAAAGATATTATCACTTCTTGTCACCCTTTCATCACCTTTTGATACTTCACTATTTTAAATAAGTTGGCATCACTGTTTTTTATTATGTTTTAACATCAATGTGTTTACCTATAGAATATTATTGTGACTTATTCATTCATCATCACTTCCACATTTATTCTACACTGTTATTATCAGGCTTTTTAGATATTTTTTTGGATATTAGAAGTATTATGCCCTTGATTGATTTTTAACGTTGGCATACATATCATCTTAAATTTAGTGTTTTATCTTCCTTGGCTTGTGCGTTTTGTATTAGCACCTGGATTCACATTTGCTATTGATTATTTACTCTCTTCAAACTTGTTTTATTTTGAGTGGTCCATCGCTTTTAAAGGAGCGGAGCGCTGATTTTCTTTTATCTTTTAAAGTGCTATATATATATATAAATAACGATATGTGTGTAAAAAGGGAGCTCCCACTATGAAACCTAATGTGTGAACAGTAACATAAATTTATATATATATATACACACACAATATCAAAGTTCAAGAATCAATAGAAGTCAAAATCCAAATTAATAAAAGTCCATCATATTGATGAAAAGCAGTTACATCATAATTAAAGTGCCGAAGTACCAAATGCTGAATTGGTGCAGTCCATGCTCCCCTCCTATGTGCCCACTCACTCACCAGCTGCCATAGATTCCCATAACAGAAGTCATGTGCACTTTGCACAGCATCTCATGATGCTGGGATTAGTAGTCCTCCAATGGAGCTCCTTTTTTGTGGATGCGGATTCCCTTCATGTATAGTATATACTATACTGATGTCACCACACGCGGTCACCGCGGACACGTGACCTCAACCGATAGAACACCTATGGCAGTGATGGCGAACCTTGGCACTCCAGATGTTTTGGAACCACATTTTCCATGATGCTCAACTACATTGCAGAGTACATGAGCATCATGGGAAATGTAGTTCCAAAACATCTGGGGTGCCAAGGTTCGCCATCACTGACCTATGGCATGAATTAAAGCGGAGACTACGAGCCAGTCCTTCTCTCCAACATTAGTGCCTGACCTCACAAATGCGCTTCTGGAAGAATGGTCAAACATTCGCATAGACGCACTCTTAAATCTTGTGGACAGCCTTCCTAGAAGAGTTGAAGCTGTTATAGCTGCAAAGGGTGGACCAACTCAATATTGAACTCTAGAGACTAAGACTGGGATGCCATTAAAGTTCATGTGTAAAGGCAGGTGTCCCAATACTTCTGGTAATATAGTGTAAATATATTTACTGCCATTTACCCTCTTCTGTTCTTTAGTAGGAAAAGATGCTTACATCCTATTTTTTAAAAAAGCAAATATTACATTCCCTACTCATTCACTCAATACATTTAGGGTTAAAATTCATCAGAATTGAGGTGTGGAATAACTTTGTTTTATAATAAAAAATCAGAGATTGCTTATTGAGATTGTTGAATTTTTGTTAAAAGCAAGGTAAGGCTTTTTTTTTCTTTATTAAATGAAATAAAAATAATTTATGCTTCCTCCTCTTTGGCACACCAGGCATTTTGACGGAAATCACAATAGCAAAAGGGGAAAATAGAAAAAACCCCTCTAAACTGATACCGGCTGCCATGTCCTTTAGTATATGGGAGCGGGTATTTTAGGAAGGGTGCCTCCAAGCCGGGCATCAGGTGCCCTGGAGATGCTGTAAGCAAGAAGTAGGCTTATGCGGCACCTAGGCATCCCTCACTTGCATGGGCAAGTAGGGGGTCATTCTCTCCCTGGTCAACTGATACATGAGGGTAGTGCATAGGGAAATATTTAAAAATTAAAACACATCTACAACTGGAATTTCAAAATTTAGGAGCTATCTGAGTTCTTGGATTCACAGTAAACCAGCATGTTCTGCACCAATAAAAGGTCTGCTCATTTATTTGAATTATTTATATTTGACTTGTGAATCTGATATTTGCCAAACATTCACTGCAAGTGACTCCTTCTGTGTTTTGAATGATTTATTCATGGCCCGTGAATGCCTGGTGAAAGTCACAATCATTACTTTATAAATGAGTCCCAAAGACCTCCTTTAAATAGGCGTATCAAACCATACACCTGTACGAAGGGCCATCTTCACCCACATGGGATGCATAGATGTTCCCAATAGGTATTCTGTTTAAATGTATTTATTTCAGGTACTTATATAGCGCTGTCAATTTACGCAGCGCTTCACATATACATTGCACATTCACATCAGTCCCTGCCCTCAAGGAGCTTACAATCTAAGGTCCCTAACTCACATACATGCACAGTAGGGCAAATTTTTATACAGGATCCAATTAACCTACCAGCATGTCTTTGGAGTGTGGGAGGAAACCGGAGTACCCAGAGGAAACCCATGCGGGCACAGGGAGAACATGCAAACTCCATGCAGGTAGTGTCGTGGTTGTGATTCGAACCAGCGACCCTCTTGCTGCTAGGTGAAAGTGCTAACCACTACACCACTGTGCCGCTGTAAAATAGGGCATTCATCCGTTCAAAAAAACGGACATTGACGGAAGCGGATGAAAACGGATGTTAACTGATGATCATCTGTTGTCATCCATCTTTACATAGAGTTACATTGATGTCCGTTTTTCATCCGTCAATGGATGGATGAAAAAGGACAAACGGACAGCATGTGTGAAAGGGGCCTTAAACAAAAAAAAAATGTGGTCTGGAAACCAATAAATAATAATAGAAAATGCTGTTTAAAAATATGCAAAATCAGGTCCGGTATGATCTTAGCTTACTCAGGAGAATGTGTGGGCATTAGGAGACCAATAGGCAGACATGGGAGTAAGTCACACATGTGCAAGTCACAAGCAAGTCTCAAGTTCTTACCCTCAAGTCTCAAGCAAGTCCCAAGTTACTGTGGGCGAAAGCAAGCAAGTCAAGTCGAGTTCCTGCTAGAAGTCAAGCAAGTCAAGTCAAGTCATTTATTTTGGTCAAGTCACAAATCAAGTCAAAATACTGATCTACACCAATTTTCACCTTTAAATCAGTTAAAAGTCAGTGGTCAGGAAAGGTTTTATTTTATTTTCAACCTTAACAAAACTGCTTAGTGCTTTTTTCTTGGCATATTAAAGAAACACTTTAAATGCCCAAATAGCTCAAAATCCTACGTCTGTTCATGTTTCAACACCACAGTCACTAAAAACATGTTAAGTATTTCCACTGTTAAACAGCCAGTGTCCTAAAAATCAGAACACACTGAGGTGTTTTAAGTGACTGTGGTGTCAGAAACATAACAAGCACATTCATTTTGCTTTAACACTTCTTGAGAAAATGCAAATATTTAATAACTTAAAAAAGTAAAGTCTCAAGTCATGAATACCAAGTCAAAGTCAAGTCGAGTCTTTTATTAATTTTAGTCAAGCAAGTCTCAAGTCCTCAAAATGGTGACTTAAGTCTGACTTAAGTCAAGTCAGTGACTTAAGTCCCCCACCTCTGCCAATAGGTTCAAGCTTTTATGGTAACTTGGGTTCAATATATTTCCTATATTCTCAATTATGTTTTTCTTTTACAAGCATATTGATTTTCATGCTCAATTTACACTATTTGAAATATTTGATTGTCACCCACATTTGTGAATTGCTCAACAGTATTTGCATGGGCTTTCTTGTTTTGTACTTTAACTTTGAAATATAATAAAAAAAACATTGTAAATGAAAAAATATACAGGATATACATTACCTCTCATTGAATGTGTGATTCATTCCAACTTCTGATTTTTTATTTTTTTGTTTTGTTTTTATTAGCAGTAACTCAACGGAGTTTTATTGAAGCTTGAAAAAAATATATTGGGCCCTTTTCACCTTGATATCTACCTACAGCAATAAAACCTATTAGATGTCTCTGACAGCAAGAACGAGCCTGATGCATGAGCTCCTCTTATAGAATCTACTGCAGGTAATTTGAGGAATCAGATTCAAGAGGCAGCTCTTGCAATTCATTGTGAAGCACGAGGTCTACAGTGAAGGAGCAGATGTCTCCACGGACTCCCGAGAACTCTTGCGCACATCTTTTATGTGCTCTAAGGTAGAAGCTTCTCTCTCTGATCTCCATGCGTTATCACTCAGAGCATGAATTTTTCATCTTCTGTCCTACATGTTTGTGGCAGTGTATTTGGCTGTACAGCCACATCATAAATATCGTAGCCTTTAATATTCTCTGATGTTTCACCCAGTGTCGAGAGATGCTTCTGTTAGAAGAACCGTTTTAAATGGAATTTCAAAAAGGAAGAAAAGTTTCTATATTCAAACTTCCTAGGTTAAAATAATTTGTCCTCCAAGAAGGGTTCAGGCTCAGGGAAACACCACGGGAATAAGTTAGGAGCCAAGGCACTTATGCCATCCAGTGTACTTGATCTTTAACCAGGGGGATTGCAAGTAGGATATAAAGGGAAAGTCAGAATTGTCTCCATTTGTTTTGTCCGGAGTGGAGAACTGGCAAAACTATAGTAAAACAATGATCTGGTACAAAATATTCTAAACCACTAACCAGTTCAATGTTTTGCAGAGTGCGTAGCCTTCCATGATCACTGCCCTGTATGTTCACCCAATGTGATCCAATAGGAGATTTCACTTTTACTACAGGGGATCTACTACAGCCAACATTTTAAAAAAGATAAAAGGGGGTAGGATTTTGAATGAGGTAAGTTGCTGGAAAAAAGAAAAAAGAAAAAACTGAGATATAATCTCAAAAACCTAATTTATTTATTATATATTCCCAATGGGAGCTCAAGATATGTGTATACAAGTATAATGAGAAACAATAAATAATCAAAAAACACATCTAGCCATGTATACATACACTACATATTATAATCAATAATCATATACAATAATAAATATCATAAAAAACAAATATATGATACATAATGTTATAAGTGGTACAGGGCAGATATCCAGATATTTGCACCTTCACATCCAATAACTTGTAAACATCTCATGAATACTCCATAATCAATATCCAAAAAATAAGAATAAAAATAACGTCTTGTCTGTTAGCTCTACGCGTTTCGTGGAGATTACATCCACTCTTCAGGAGCTTGATTAAAATCATCTGTAAACCTTAACTGATTTTAGAAAAAAAGGGGGAAGGAAAAAGGAAAAGTAAACATTCTTATATGGATGAAGAAAATACACCAGTACCTCCCAAGCATTGTTTTATAGTAAAAAAAAATTGAATTGCTATGTTTGTAGAAGTGGCCTTGTTCCTAATTTCTTCATGTTATGCTAATATCTTTTTCTTCCATGGGTAAAAGAAAATACATTTTCCCATTGGTAGGACTAGCAATGTGAGAAAATGCTAGGTATCTGGAAATGTGCTCCAGAGCCTAAAGAGGTTCTTCAATCTCTAGAAGAAAAAAAAGTCAGCAACAACAAATACTAGCTGCTTACTTATATAAGGACACTTACCTGTCCAGGAATCTAGTGCCATCCCCACCCATTTTTTACTAGTCTTGAGCCCCCCAATGCTGGCATGTCTAGTGTGTGAAGCCGGCTATGACTCTTTGCAGGTTTATACTGTGCATGGGTGAATCGGGCTGCACTTTGAGAATGGTCCCGCAGCCTCTTGGGACTTGTGATCTGTCCCAAGAGGTTACGGGCAGGGAGGGGGCGGGTGACAACTTCCAGTGGAATTGCTTAGGTGATTCCAGCGTAAGAGGGAATGGGTACCTTCCAAAACTAGGTACCTCCCCCCCCCAAAAAAAAAAAAAAAAAAAAAAAACCTCCAACAGATTACTAAATTCTGAATTTCCTGTTTAAAGTAAAGTTCTGATTTCAGGTGATTAGGGCTGTGTATGTGCTGGTTTCAGTTAAAGACATAAAGGTATGGGACCATTTATACAAAGTGCTTAAAACATTGATTTTATAAATATATAGGGTTACATGAATACAATGCCTTTAATTGGAAACACAAAATGTGCATCCAAAAGTTGAGATGTTTGAAATAAAAAGAAATTGTCTTATAAAAAAAACTATGTGCAAATTGATATTGTGTTTTTTTTGTGTGTTTTATCGTTATTTTACCTATCATTGGTGAATAACATTATACATAGGAAATTAGGTTACTGTTGATTTTCTGAACTGGCTCCTAATAAAACTTTTCAATCTGCTGAATGTGCTCTTTTGTGTATTCAAACTACTGTGTGTAAGTCTCTGAAATTATTTCTGTAAATATGATATTGGAACACTGTGGCATCCAATTGATTTTGATTTTTGAAGTAAGGTAAATCACACAATTTTTTAAGGATTCTTTGCACGGGGAGGTGTTTAGGTATCTTGGCTGCCAAATTTTAATCTCCATAATCCAGGTGATAGAAATCTATCAGTTTAGTAAACAGCTTTACCTATTTCTTTGTATTTTTACAGGTCAAAGGGAAAACTGCTGTTCAATGCAAAACCGAAGAGACGGTATGCGTATGTGATAAGCCAAACGGAGGATAGATAAAAAGGAATGCCAAAACACAAAAGAAGTGATGGCTGACCAGGTATGGAGAATAAAGAACATCTGCAGGAAACAGCTCAAATATGTAAACTTCTAATGCTGTGCAGGAAATACTGTAACTGTTCAAAAGTCAGAAAGTGCACTGAGGACTCAGCTTGGAATTGGTTTTGACGGTTTCCGATGCTGGGCCATTCAGAAGATGAGGACGCTGCAACTATATTTAGCTAGTGGAGTGACCAGGTGGAGAGAACAAATACCAGAAGAAGCGAGAACTACTCAGCAGGTAGGCAGTGTCCCCTAAACCATTTTAAATGTTTGACTGTATTATATCTTTAATTATATGCTTCCATAAGCTAGTTTTACTGGCTCAATCCATGACAATAGATCCCTGGGAAGCCCTATTTTTGAAGCAATAAAATAAGATATATTTTTAAGGACAAGGAAAGAGAGGAAGAATAGAAAGGAGAAGTAGGAATGGAAAAATATTTGGTACAGAAAAAGAAAAAGGGAAAAAGAAGGTGCAAAGCCCTGGGGATTTGATAGATAACAGAGAGAAGGATACCCGGGATAGGGTAGAAAGAAAGGGGTGCTATATAGAAGGGCTACAGTCAAGTAGTTTGTAAAGGAAAAAGATGAAAGAGATGGGTTTTAGGGTCCAGTGGCTTTCTCTTATCCCCCATAACAGACCAGTAATCCTATTTTAAGGTCTCACACCAATGTGTTCTTTACCAGTTTGCATGTGCCCTTCTTATATTCATATTACTCATACTCATGAATTAAGCACTTAAGAACCGCCCCAACGCAGATATACTGCTACAGGGTGGGCCTCCTGTGTAGAATCAAGTATATACAGGTACATCTCATAAACTTAGAATATCATCAAAAAGGTAAAATGATTGTAAAGTTTCGTTTTTTCTTTTCAATAAAAATAACAAACATGTCATACTTACCTCCTCTGTGCAGTTGGATTTGCACAGAGCAGCCCGGATCCTCCTCTTCTCGGGTTCCTCTTTGACTCTCCTGGTCTCTCCTCCCCTTTGAGTGCCCCCACAGCAAGCAGCTTGCTATGGGGGCACGCGAGCAGAGGCACAGCTCTGTGTATCCATTCAGACACGGAGCTGTGGTTCGGCCCCACTCTCTCTCCTCATTGGCTAACTGACTTTGAGTGACAGCAGCGGGATCCAATGGTGCCGCTGCTGTGTCTGAGCCAATGAGGAGGGGAGTCCCGGACTGCTGAGACAGTCGTGGACATCGCTGGATCGAGAAGGGGCTCAGGTAAGCATTAGGGAGGGCTGAGGGGGGCTGCTGAACACAGAAGTTTTTTTTTTTAATGCATAGAAAAAAAACTTCTGACTTAACAACCTTCTGACTTAACAACTTAACAAATGTACTGTATTTTCTGGCGTATAAGACTACTTTTGAACCTCAAAAAAATCCCCCAAAAATGAGGAGTCGTCTTATACGCCGAGTATAATATCTCCAAGGTAACCTAAGTATAAGTATTACCGGTAGATGAAAATTAGGGGGGTCGTCTTATACGCCGGAACATACGGTAATTTATTTCAGTAATTCAATTCAAAAAGTGAAACTCATATATGTTATATTGATGTGTTACATACAGAGTGATATATTTTACACATTTCTTTCTTTTCATTTTATAGATTATGGCTTACAGCTAGAAAAAAAGCAAAATTTAATATCTCAGAAAACTAGAAAATTACATAAGACCAATAAAGAAAAAGGATTTTTAATACAGAATTGTTGGCTTACTGAAAACGATGTCCATGTACAGTATAGTATGCACTCAATATTTGTTTGGGGCTCCTTTCGCATGAATTACTGCATCAATGTGGCGTAGCATGGAAGCAACCAGCCTGTGGCACTGCTGAGGTGGTATGAATGCCCAGGTTTTTTTGATAGTGGCTTTCAGCTCATCTGCATTGTTGGGTCTGGTGTCTCTCATCTTTCTCTTGACAATACCCCACAGATTCTCTATAGGGTTTAGGCAATCACACACAGTAATATCATCGTCATTAAACCAGGTATTGGTACTTTTGGCAGTGTGGGTAGGTGGCAAGTCCTCCTGGAAAATGAAATCAGCATCCCCATAATGCTGGTCAGCGGAGGGAAGCATGAAGTGCTCTAGAATTTAATGGTAGAGGGCTGCGCTGACTTTGGACTTGATAAAACACTGTGGACCAACACCAGCAGATGACATGGCTCCCCAAATCATCACTGACTGTGGAACATTTTGCATTTCAGTTGGGAATCAAGGTCTCACGAGTCTGCAGGAAGAGTGGAAAGGCACTAAATTCAAGTTGCATGAGGTCCAGGGTGAAGTTTCCACAGTCAGTGATAATTTCGGGAGCCATGTCATCTGCTGGTGTTGGTCCACCTTATTTTATCAAGTCCAAAGTCAGCGCAGCCCTCTACCAGGATATTCTAGAGCACTTCATGCTTCCTTCTGCTGACCAGCTTTATAGAGATGCTGATTTAATTTTCCAGCAGGACTTGGCACCTGCCCACACTGCCAAAAGCACCAATACCTTGTTTCATGCTCATGGTGCCACTGTGCTTGATTGGCCATCAAATCCGCGTGACCTAAACCCCATAGAGAATCTGTGGGGTATTGTCAAGAGGAAGAATGAGAGACACCAGACCCAACAATGCAGATAAGCTGAAAGCCACTGTTAAGGAGACCTGGGCTTCTATAACACCTCAGCAGTGCCACAGGCTGATTGCCTCTATGCCACTCTGCATTGATGCAGTAATTCATGCAAAAGGAGCCTGACCAAGTATTGAGTGCATACTATACTGTACATGGACATACATTTCAGTAAGCCAAGATTTCCGTATTAAAAATCTTCTTTTTTTAAGTACAGTAATATTCTAATTTTCGGAGATACTGAATTTTGGGTTTTCACTAGCTGTAAGCCATAATCGTCAAAATTAAAAGAAAGAAATGGTTGAAACATATCACTCTGTGTGTAACACATCTATATGTAGCACCACCCCCGCAGGAGCTGCTGATTATATTATTGGGTCTACACCCTGCCTAACAACCCAATCAAATTGGCTCGATCCCTCCTCAGGCACAACTGACCCAGAATAGGACTGGACTATCAAATAGATACACAGGTTGGAATACAATACTTCACTATGCAACAATACCTTGTTACCTTCTTGAATAGTAGTCCTTCTGGGTGACACAATGGAACAACGCACAAGATTGTAATTAACCAAACTTAGTTTACTATGTATCAAATTGAATAGGGGAGATACAATACAATACAATACAAGTCCATAAAAGGTTATTTAAAACAGCTTTAAAAAAGGTAAAAGAATACCCCCACACTCCTCCTGCATTAAGGCTAGACACAGTACCAGGTAGGTGGGCCTATCTGAGTCCCTCCCCCAGAGTTCTCTTCTTTCTTGTTGATCTTCGCTAGCAAGGTTATTGAATAGAGCTCATTTGTAATCCAGATTAGGAATAAAGATCAAGAAAGAAAAAACAACGAGCTGTTAGTTGTCACCGCAGGGTGTCTGCGTAACTGAGCAATAACTTCTGCGAGAGAGATAAGCCTCTGGCGACTCCTTTACAGACCTTATTGTTTGTCTATGAGTCTCCTGAGAGAGTATGGTGATAAACCCCGGGGTTTTATCACCTCCTGCTGCGCTACCGCTATCTGTAGATAAAACTGTCTCTTCAGCAGATAAAGTCAGGTATTGGGCATGTGCCCTCTCACCAACAGAAGTTTCTCCTTCGCGCGCTTCCACTGCGGTCTCAGTCCTTTGGCTATATGCCAGCCGCGCGGGGTCCTTCTGGCGGATGACTTCCGGTCTCGGCAAACAGCAGTATGACCTCCAGGAATGTGCCTCGTGCTTGAGATGGGACGGTTCCACGTCGTCCCTCCAGGCTAAAAGGCTCTGGCCCAATATCCAGTGTCAGTCCTTCACTCTCGCTCGCTGGTTCCTCAGAGTCCAGCGCAGAAAGGCCCCCCCCCTTCGCGCGCTTCTCTCTTCCTTTAAATAACCTCCCCCATAGTGCCGTGCGGTGCAGCCGTGCACCCTGGATCTTGCAAAGCAGCCTGGGAGATGTAGTTTCTTCATCTTGTGAAAAGGAAGTCACAGCCCGGGAAATTCCATGCAGCTACCACTAGAGGGAGCCTAGTTCCTGGATCTTGCAAAGCAGCCTGGGAGATGTAGTTTCTTCATCTTGTGAAAAGGAAGTCACAGCCCGGGAAATTCCATGCAGCTACCACTAGAGGGAGCCTAGTTCCTTCCCACATATCAAACAGTGTCTTTAGGCATGTTTAACCCCGCTACACACTCCCCCCACTTGAGAAACTTTGGTCCCCAAAGAGGTCAACAGTATGTACCCTAGTGCATAGGTTGGCATTATACAACAAAAACATTAACATTTTGCTGAAATAAGTCAATCTGAATACATCCAATTTTGTATTCTAATAGCAGTGCAACAGTAAAACGATAAAGTGCAATTAATAAACAAATAAGTGATTTCTACAGTGTTAATATAGTGCTGATTTCTAGTGCTTTTATATAGTGCTCCTTAAAAAAGCACATGTGCCTTTGCAATTTCTTAAACACTTACATCTTAAAGTTTGTGTTGAAAAAAAAACATCAAAAGGTGAGAAAGAGAAAAAAACATATAGTGAGGTCAGAGCAACAAAATGTGCGCAAACATTAACTCACAAAGTAAACCAAATTGTGAACATCAAAAACTGTGCTTATTATAATGGCCAAACCCAATATCCTTATGTACAAACTTAAATGCAAACGTTTTCTACTTCAATACTTTGTTCTCATGATCTCTCACAGACCCCCCAAAACTTGGGTGGCTTGCACAGTTGTGCCTGGGGGTGAGCTAGGGTTGTCCCCCACCAAATCTACAGTGGAGGAACTAGGCTGGTCAGGAGATCTTTTGGAGGTAAAAACAGCTTCTTCCGAACATTCACCCAATTGATCATAGGTCAGTCTCTTAGGTGGGTGAATGACTCTCCTTTCCCTCTGTTCCCGTGGAGGCATGCTCTCAGAGGTGCTAGGATCAGGCACTTCTGAGGATTCTTCAATGTCCCCCTCCTCATGTTCCAACACAGAGGAACCTGATGGTTCAAGAGAGGTCAGTTCTTCTTCAGAGAAGGGTGCAACCTCCTCCTCAGAACCTTCATCCTCAGCTGCTTCTTCTGGAAGCATATGAAAGGGTATGAATTCAGGGGCTTCTGCCCGAAGGGCTCCTCTATCAGCCAAGTCAGATGAAGACAGGGAGGCAGGTGTGGGTTCTGGCAACTGAGATGACCACAACCAGTCGGGTACCTCCTCTTCATCTTCCAAATCTTCAGATGGAGAACTTCCCTCTCCCTCATCTGGGAGCGTCGTCTGAGATCTGGTAACTGGTCTGGACCGGCGAGAAGTCGAAGGGGCCTCTGACAAGTCTTCCACAGGGGGCATACGAACCGCTTCAGAGAGAGGCAGCAAATGGTTCCGATGCCAAGCCTTCAATGGACCCACACTTCCTTCAGGCCGAATTTGGTACACAGGAAGGTTTGGCAGTTGCTTGCAGATAACATAAGGTTGGGACTTCCAGCGGTCTGCCAACTTGTGTTTTCCCGGGACACCCAAGTTTCTCAACAAAACCCTGTCCCCTGGTTGCATGTCATGGATCCGAACTTTTAGGTCGAAATTTTTTTTATTCCGCAGTCCACGTTGATCAGATGTGGCCTGAGCCTTGTCATAGGCCGCTTTCAGACTCTTCCGCAGTCGGTCCACATATCCTCTATGCGATGCTGAAGAGGTATGATCAGGCGAAATGCCAAAGGCCAAATCCACTGGCAACCGAGCCTCCCTTCCAAACATCAGCCGATAAGGGGAATATCCAGTAGCATCACTGACAGTGCTGTTGTAGGCATGCACAATGGCAGCTACGTGCTTGCCCCAATGCTGTTTCTTCTCTGAGCTCAAAGTCCCCAACATATCCAAAAGAGTCCTGTTAAATCGTTCAGGCTGGGCATCCCCCTGTGGATGGTAGGGAGTGGTTCTAGTCTTTTGAATGCCTAACATATCTAACAGTCTCTTGATCAGTCTGCTTTCAAAGTCCCTTCCCTGATCAGAATGGAGGCGTTGTGGTAACCCATAATGTACAAAGAACTTCTCTACAAGAACTTTGGCTACCGTTGAGGCCTTCTGATCCCTTGTTGGGAATGCTTGAGCATATCTGGTAAAATGGTCTGTTACCACAAGGACATTCCCCTGGCCACTCAGATCAGGCTCTAAGCAAAGGAAATCAATGCACACCAGCTCCATGGGTCCCTGACTTTGTAGATGGCCCATTGGGGCTGCTTGACGTGGCAGAGTCTTCCTCTGTATACACCGGACACAAGAATGACAGTATCCTTCAACTTCGGCCCTCATACAAGGCCAGTAGAACCTGTCCCTGACAAGCTGAAAGGTTCTTTCGGGCCCCAGATGGCCATGATTATCATGAAGAGCGGCCAGAACTCCCTCTCTGTACTTAGCTGGTAAGAACAGTTGCCACTTCTCCTCCAGATCTTCAGATGGACCTCTCCGGTAGGCCACTCCTTCTCTGATCTGTAACCGGGTCCACTCTCTATGCAACAGACGGGCCCCCTGAGGGGAGTCAGTTAGAAGCAACTCAGGGCTCTGGATCTCCAGGGCTTCCAAGAGAAGTTTTCCCAAAGGGTCTTCCAACTGCTCCTTCCGCAAGTCCCTTTTGGACAGCCGGGGCAAACCCTCTCCTTCAACTTGGGTCACCTGGCAGTAGCATTTGGGTACTCCGATAGCCGAAACCCCAATCTCTTCTGCTCTTGACCCTCCTCGGGATCGAAATTCAGTTCCCTGATATAGGGCACGCACCCCTTCTGGAGCCAAATGAGTCCATTCTTCCGCAGGTTCCTGTGGAACATGCAACCTTCTGGATAGGGCATCTGCATCCCTATTTCCGATTCCTGGCCGATACTTCAGGCTAAAATTGAAGCTAGAGAGGGCAGCCAACCATCGATGTCCTGTTGCATCCAGCTTGGCCGTAGTCAACAGATAGGTGAGGGGATTATTATCTGTCTTGACAATGAATTCAGCTCCGTACAGGTAGTCTTTCAATTTGTCAACCACTGCCCACTTCAAGGCCAAGAATTCAAGTTTGTGAGTAGGATAATTCCTTTCAGCAGGCAGTAGGCTTCTGCTCACATAGGCAACAGGTCGCAGATGACCCTCATGCTCCTGATAAAGTACCCCCCCCAGCCCATCTCGGCTGGCATCAACATGCAGTTCATATGGTTTTGTGGGGTCCGCATAGGCCAACACAGGGGCAGTGGTTAGGGTTTCCTTCAGCTGGACAAAGGCCCCTTCGCATTCCGGGGTCCACTGATCCTGGATGGATTCCTTAGCCTTCCGGGGGCCTATGGTGGACTTCGCCGGCTTTACCAACTCAGGGACATCATCTTCTTCATTCTTCAGGAGCTCATTTAGGGGTCGGGCAATCTGGGCGAACCCCTCCACAAACCTCCTGTAATAGGAGCAAAAGCCCAAGAATGACCGGAGTTCGGTCACATTTGTGGGTCTCGGCCAGGAAGCAACAGCATCCAGCTTGTCTGGGTCAGTGGCCACCCCTTCTTCAGACACGATATGGCCCAGGTAATGGACCGAGGACTGATAGAATTGGCACTTCTCAGGAGAAAGTTTCAGACCTTCTTCATGTAGCCTCTTCAAGACCTTTTCCAACCTCTCCTCATGTTCTTCTAAAGTTCTGCCAAACACGATAACATCATCCAAGTATACCAGTACCTCTATCAAATTCATATCTCCAACGGTCCTCTCCATCAGCCTTTGGAAGGTAGCAGGGGCCCCGGACAACCCCTGAGGCATGCGATTGAACTCAAAGAACCCCACAGGGGTGATGAAGGCTGTTTTCTCCCGATCTTCAGGGTGCATGGGGATCTGATAATACCCACTCTTTAAGTCCATCACACTGAACCACTTCGCCCCTGACAGACTCTGTAGGGCATCTTCGATTCGAGGAGTGGTATACTGGTCTGGGATGGTTCTTCTGTTCAGCGTTCGGTAGTCGATACAAAGCCTCAAAGATCCATTTTTCTTCCGGACTACCACTATCGGGGAAGCATACGGGCTCCTGGATTCTCGGATAATCCCGATCTTTTTGAGCTCTGCCAGCTGTTGACGTAGATCTTCTAAGTCACCTAAGGGGACTCGCCGGACTCTCTCCCTGAAAGGCTTGTCCTCACTCAGGCGGATCTTATGAGTGGCGCTCCTGGCACATCCCACGTCAAACTCGTCCTTAGAGAATATTTCCCTACATCGAGCAAGTTGTGCCTTGGCCCTCTTCACCCATTCCGGCGGGAGGGCAGCGTTTCCAGAGCAAAGCTCCTCTATAACCGCTTCACCCTGTTCCTTTTCTTTGAAATCAATGGGGGCAACTGGGGTAGCCGGGTTGACTTGGCCCAGGAGCACTCTGGCCGGTACCTTCACTGGTGTAATAGAGGTGTTTCTGACACTCACTAAAACCCTTCCACGGTTTTCCTGTAACACCTTCAAAGGGATCACCTCAGGGATCACTTCTATCCCTCTCTGTCTCTCCTTTTGACCTGATTCAAAGATAATGAAGGGACCCGGCTGTTGCCATGTGAGTTTAACAGAAGCCTTAAAACAGGCCACCTCTCCTGGCTGTAAGACCTTTTCTGCTCTATCCAGCTTCCAGAGTCGTCCAACTCCTTCTGCGGGGGTCTCTTGCTCCAACACTAATCGTTGGTAGGCCTGCCGTAGCATGGGATGGATCCTTGGCGCCTGAGCATCTTGTCCCTGGACCAGTTGTATCAGAAGGCGCCTTACCAGGTCAGTGTTTGTTCCTACGATGAGAGAGCTTTTGTTGGCCCCTGGTGGACGAGGACAGACCACCGCTAAGGTGTCGAAGGTTTCCGCTTCACCAGCCACTGATGGATCAAAGGTCAACTTGATTGGCAGATACCCGTCATAGGGAAAACTTTGGGTCCCAATACCCCATATCTCCAGATCTTCCAACTTCTGCAAAGGTAGATGGGTGAGATATTTATAATGGAAGTCTCTATACAAAAGAGTCACCTGGGCCCCTGTGTCAAGGAGGGCTCTTGTGTAAATTCCTTCCACCTGAACCGAGACCACTGGGGAGGGCCCGACCAAGTTAGTTGGGAATTCTCTTGATGTAGCCTGGTTGTCTGATTCAGTTCTCTGTACCCTGGCCCTCTTCTCCTTTTTCTTCCTTGATCTGGGCCCCCGCTGAACCCGGTGTGCATTGACTTTCCTTCCCTCAGTAACCCGGAGTCTAGAACTGGGGGTATTATATTTGGGTCTGACCCCCTGACTCAGTTTCCCTGATCCTGCACCACTTCTGGAGTCCCTTAAGACTGGCGGACACCCGGTTGACTCCTTCACCGGTGTCCTCTGAAGTTTCCCGCTGGCTCGCGAGGTTTCGCGGCAGCATTTCCTGAGCTGGGACATACCCTTCTAACATGCCCAACTCCCCCGCAGTTGAAACAAGTTAACAATCTTGCAGGCCGTGGCTCTGGATCTGTGCTGAGACTAACAGGTTCATCTGGCCTCTCCGATATACTCCCCTTGGGTAGAGTGGATACCTGACCAGTCAGGATGGACACCATTTCTATCAACTGAGACACTTGGGTCTTTAGAAGTTCAACTTGAGAGTCACCCTCTTCCACACTTATCACTCCAACCCGGGCAGTTGAGTCAAACTGCCGACTTTTCTTCTTGTTGTCCAACATAACCCTTTTCCTCTCTGACCATTCGAATCAGATCGGGGTATTCTAGAATGCCGCCATCTCGACGAGTTCGTAACAGTATGGCAATGGGATCTAAAGGTTGAGCCCCTTTCAGAACCTGTCGTGCACGAGTCTCATCTATTTTCCGGTGGTCTATTCCTTTCTTTAACAGAATCTGGTGGATAATCCTATCCAGACGTTTAATGAATTCGGACAACTTCTCCCCCTCTTCTTGATAACAGTGGTCCAACTGGTAGAGAAGTTCAGCCGCGTTCTCCGTCCGACCAAACACATCTTGCAGAATGTCCAAATAATCCTGTGCAGTGCAGTTCTTCTTGCTAAGCTTTAGATTACGTACAGCCTCTAATGCAGGTCCCCTTAAACTCTCTGTGATTCTCTGCTTCTTGTGCTGTTCTGGTACCTCCCATTCCTCCAAAGCCTGAGTGGCGGTATCTAACCACTCTTCGAACCCATCTTCTGCTGAAGGCACAGGCTGTTTCCCAGAGAATGTCCGGAGCTTCCTAAATCCAGTCATCAAATAGCTCGAGGAGTCCCTACTACATTTTGCCACAATCTCCCCAAGAACAGCACACAGTTCTGAGCTAAAAGTCGACAAAGGTGATGACTCAGGATGCCCTTCTTGGACACCTTTTTCTTGGCTGGATACCCCAGGGGTGGTGGATGAGGGACCCGCAATAGGAACTCCTGGATGTATCAGGAAAAGTTCTGTTTGGTCAGTAGTTTTTACACTGTTTCCGTTGAAATAATCAGGGACCCCCTTCCTCCACTCACACAGTGCATACGTGTGTGGGACAGTGGTGTCAGTTTTCATGTCAATCACCCAAAATTTCCTGTCTGTGGATAGTGCCCTCAAAACAGGGAGGAGCTTTTCTTCAGTCCAGGCTTCTCCCTTGATTTCAACCACCAGGCCATTTTCCACTATGACATTCTCTTCCTTGCACCACTCAGCAGCAGCGACAGGATCCATTTCTGCGTGGGAGGGGATTCTATGGCTGAGAGGGTTGTATTGCAGGACTGTAGAAATCCCGGACAAGCCCCCACGTGTAGCACCACCCCCGCAGGAGCTGCTGATTATATTATTGGGTCTACACCCTGCCTAACAACCCAATCAAATTGGCTCGATCCCTCCTCAGGCACAACTGACCCAGAATAGGACTGGACTATCAAATAGATACACAGGTTGGAATACAATACTTCACTATGCAACAATACCTTGTTACCTTCTTGAATAGTAGTCCTTCTGGGTGACACAATGGAACAACGCACAAGATTGTAATTAACCAAACTTAGTTTACTATGTATCAAATTGAATAGGGGAGATACAATACAATACAATACAAGTCCATAAAAGGTTATTTAAAACAGCTTTAAAAAAGGTAAAAGAATACCCCCACACTCCTCCTGCATTAAGGCTAGACACAGTACCAGGTAGGTGGGCCTATCTGAGTCCCTCCCCCAGAGTTCTCTTCTTTCTTGTTGATCTTCGCTAGCAAGGTTATTGAATAGAGCTCATTTGTAATCCAGATTAGGAATAAAGATCAAGAAAGAAAAAACAACGAGCTGTTAGTTGTCACCGCAGGGTGTCTGCGTAACTGAGCAATAACTTCTGCGAGAGAGATAAGCCTCTGGCGACTCCTTTACAGACCTTATTGTTTGTCTATGAGTCTCCTGAGAGAGTATGGTGATAAACCCCGGGGTTTTATCACCTCCTGCTGCGCTACCGCTATCTGTAGATAAAACTGTCTCTTCAGCAGATAAAGTCAGGTATTGGGCATGTGCCCTCTCACCAACAGAAGTTTCTCCTTCGCGCGCTTCCACTGCGGTCTCAGTCCTTTGGCTATATGCCAGCCGCGCGGGGTCCTTCTGGCGGATGACTTCCGGTCTCGGCAAACAGCAGTATGACCTCCAGGAATGTGCCTCGTGCTTGAGATGGGACGGTTCCACGTCGTCCCTCCAGGCTAAAAGGCTCTGGCCCAATATCCAGTGTCAGTCCTTCACTCTCGCTCGCTGGTTCCTCAGAGTCCAGCGCAGAAAGGCCCCCCCCCTTCGCGCGCTTCTCTCTTCCTTTAAATAACCTCCCCCATAGTGCCGTGCGGTGCAGCCGTGCACCCTGGATCTTGCAAAGCAGCCTGGGAGATGTAGTTTCTTCATCTTGTGAAAAGGAAGTCACAGCCCGGGAAATTCCATGCAGCTACCACTAGAGGGAGCCTAGTTCCTGGATCTTGCAAAGCAGCCTGGGAGATGTAGTTTCTTCATCTTGTGAAAAGGAAGTCACAGCCCGGGAAATTCCATGCAGCTACCACTAGAGGGAGCCTAGTTCCTTCCCACATATCAAACAGTGTCTTTAGGCATGTTTAACCCCGCTACACATATAAAACATAAAAGTTTCACTTTTGGAATTGAATTACGGAAATAAATTCACTTTTTGATGATATTCTAATTTTACGAGATGCACCCGTATATGTGATTCTGCACTTCTGCCTAGGGGGCACACGCCGCCAGCAGCCCGCTTCTGCTGTGATTACTCACAGCAGAAACCGATCTGTGGGTGCCGGGCACTGGATGTCCGCTGACACAATCAATGAGCAGAGAAACAGAACAGAGCTCTGTCTATGTATACAAGGCAAATAAGGAATAAAGAAATAAGATCCATCACTTTCCTTAGTAAAAGCACCTAACACAGTACACAAAAAAGACTGGCTAGGAACACAGTTAACCCTTTAATCGCCCTAGATGTTTACCGCTTCCAAGCCAGTGTCATTAGTACAGTGACAGTGCATATGTTTAGCTCTGATTACTGTATTAGTGTCACTGGTTCCCACAACGTGTCACAAGTGTCAGTAAGTGTCCGATGTCCACCGCAATATCACAGTCCTTCTTTAAGTTGTTGATCCCCGTCATTACTAGTATAAAAATAAATAAATAAATAAAATTTCCAGTATATATTCCACAGTTTGTACATAGTTACATAGTAGGTGAGGTTGAATAAAGACCATAGTCCATCCAGTTCAACCTGTGTAGGTGTGTGTGGCTGTAATCATCTCACATAGCTCTGAATGCTCTGATCCTTGAGATGTACGTCTAATAGTCTTTTCAAAGCCACCATACTACCCGCAGAAACCACCTCTTGTGGTAGAGAATTCCACAATCTTGTAGCCCTAACAGTAAAGAACCCCCCACTATAACTTTTGCGCAAACCAACCAATATACACTTATTTTGATTTTTTTTTTTTTACCAAAAATATATGGCAGAATATATATTGGCCTAATCTTATGAAGAAATTAGATTTTTTTTTTAAATTATTGGATGTGTTTTATAGCTGAAAGTCAAAAATTTTGTTTTTTATTTTTCAAAATTGTCGGTCTTTTTTTTTTGTTTATAGCGCAAAAAATTAAAAAATGCAGTGGTGATCAAATATCATCAAAAGAAAGCTTTAACAACAAAAGGGTCGCTATAAGGAAAAACAAGACAGAGAGTAGGGATACATTCAAGTCATTTGTAAAGGAGAAATTGGAAAGATGAAAGTGGTGCGGTGTAGGGTCGAGTGGCTTTCTCTCACCCTCCCCCCCATAACCCCCCATAACAGAGCAGTAGTCCTAAACCAGAGATTTGCACTAATATGTTCTTTACTAGCTTGGCTGTATGCTTCCTATATTATTATCCATATTACTGATACTCATGAATTAAACACGTTCTGTTCCCTAAATGGAGGAGGGAAAGGAAGGAGAAGGAAGGGAAAAGGTAAGTAAATAAGGGAAAAGACAAGGAAACAGGAAAAGGAAAGAAACAAAGAAAAAGGACCATTCCAGTGTAGGCTTATGAATGGGTCCACTTGACCTTCACAGACTTCAGGCATACAAATAGACATCAGAAGATATTTGATTTAAAGCAAATGTGTTTTCTATTTGAGTACCACAGTAAATATAAATATAAGATTTTCCCACAAGACCACATGTTGACTTTCACTTTCAGAGCTACCCTGTTTCTGTAACTGTTCAACAAGCAATTTTAAAACTGTTATTATTACCAAGGATTTTAGTTTTCTATGTATTTCAATGTATTGGCACTAATAAATTATATTCTGATGATACTTATTAAAAAACAGTTTTTTTGCTTTGCAGACAAGGTATTGACAAATATCTGGATAGCCTAGGAACCTACAGCTTAGTTCCACCTAAAACAAAAAAAAAAAAAATACATAAAAATACCCCCGGGACAGTCAGGGCTAGTACATTCCACAATGGCTAGCCTCTGAACTGTCCCGGTTTGCACTTATCCTGCAAGAAGAAATATTTACCTTGAAAATGTATTGTCCAGCGCTGCCATCTCAGGTGTGGGCAGCTTGAAGCCAGCGCGTCCTCTTCTGCGTCCTTTTCCATCCGCTTCGGTCCCACGATGCACTGCATCGGCCCCGCCGTCACTTCCGGGGCTGCAGCCTCATCCCTGCACAGCTTCTGGGCATGCCCAGAAGCTGTTTAGCAAGGTATGACGGCGCCTGCACCGGAACTGACGTCGGGGCCGGTGCAGGTGCATTGATTCCTGGGAGCGATGACGTTCAGCTCCCAGGAATCATTGCAAGCCAGGAAGTGACGACTCGCTGTGGCCGCCGAGGGAGGAAGAGGAAGTAAGGTAAGTATATTATCTTCTAAACAAGGTGAGTGAAAAAAAAAATTGCGATTATCCATTTGTTTTTCAGGTGACACAGAGCAAGAAGATGATTGAAGGCATGATTTGGTGCATGAGCAAACCACTTGCTTTCCTGTCATGTATCCTTTCAGCTACTCTAGATACAACCCTGGCTTCTTGGTGTCCCTCCATCTGTCTACCACCAGCCTCAGACATCTACCTGTCCTGACATCTACTCTTCACTATTGTCTAACAATTTTGCACTTTAATTTGAGTGTCCATCATTTCTCGACTGGAAAAAACTGAAGGTCGTATTCTAGGAGAAACTCAAACCCAGAACTTCCTGGTAAAGACAGGGCTTTGTGTCTGAGGTACACCCATAACTAACCCTATAAAGAGGGCACACACTATACCATACCATGGGCATTACTCAATATATGGACACATATAGCTAACATGTAAGTGCCAATACTTTGAAAGCTGTAATCCTTGGTAATAACAACAGTTTTAAAATTGCTTGTTGAACAGTTACAGAAACAGGGTAGCTCTGAAGGTGAAAGTCAACACGTGGTCTTGTGGGAAAATCTTATATTTATATTTACTATTCTTACTACTCAAATAGAAAACACATTTGCCTTAAATGAAATATCTTCTGATGTCTATTTGTATGCCTGAAGTCTGTGAAGGTCAAGTGGACCCATTCATTAGCCTACACCGGAATGGTCCGTTGAGTGAACATCAAGGTAAGGTGTGACGATGATCAGAATGGAAGTCTCCTTCTGCTAAGTGCTCTGTTAGAAAGATGTCAGAAGGACAAAGCTGGGGTCTCCTAGGACCATACCCATATCCTCAGCTATAGTAGAGGACACGTAAAGGGCGATTTCAGCTGGTGTACCTGAGGGTTTTAACCTCTTTACAAGGCAAAATACAGTCCTTGATGCCATCGGATATTTGCTTTAATTATTCACAAAGTACAATCTTTTGAACGAAGCCTACACAATTTTGTGGTTAACAAGGTCAAAGACCCATCAGCTAAAGATTTTCATTTGCTACAAATTGGAGGTTATGAATAACTATGAAATG
Organism: Pelophylax lessonae; assembly: GCF_965119305.1. Lineage (NCBI taxonomy): Eukaryota > Metazoa > Chordata > Amphibia > Anura > Ranidae > Pelophylax > Pelophylax lessonae. The sequence continues at coordinate 46,621,891 of NC_138778.1, read as the reverse complement.
AAAGCTATTTGTTCCTGGTCTAGATTTAAAGTAGACTTTAGTGCCGGTTCACACTTCCGCGTTTGCGGAGATCGCACGTAATTCGGAGCGCACTGCTCCTAATTATATGCGATCTGATGTGCGGATGCGAGTTCAGCCATACACTTTGTATGGCTGAATTCCCACTGTATCCGCACCAAACACATGAGGCTTTTTTTGAGCCGCAGTAGAATCGGATCGCATAGTGGTTCACACTTGTGCAATCCGATTCTGTGTGTACTTGCAGATCGCACTGCGATATGCGATCGCAACTGGGGGATGTCGTTAACTTTTAATTGACACCCCCTGCATATCGCATATGGCAGTGTGAACTGCCAGATGTGCGGATGCGATACGGGAACACGCTGCATATTCGCAGCGTTCCCGCATCACAGAAGTGTGAACCGCCACTTGATCTTAATTTGGAGTTCCAGTTGTTTTTGTGTTTATATAAATATACATTTGTATGATAATTTAAAACAATTTATTGATATTAATTATTTATTTTTACTCTCTATTCCAAAGGCTGTTTTTATTTTTAAATTATGAACATATAACCAACAGCAGAGGACTAGAAGCTCCTCCTGCTTATGCTTCCCTGCAGACAGACGGAGAAAGAGTTGGGTCATGTGACAGCTGTATATCCATTAGGAGAAAGGTACCTCGATTTTTAATCAAAATAATTACAGTGCCATCATCCATATACAGAAATAGAAGGGACAATGTAAATTCAACAGTGTCTGTTTAGTATCACTTTAACCTCTTGCCGACCGCCCACCGTAGTATTACTGCGGCTCGGCTGCGCAAAACCACGTAGTACTATGTGATGCCACGCTCCCGCTGTGTGAGGCGGACCACGGGAGGAGCGGCGGCGATTGCCACTGCCCTCCTGAGATCATCAGATAAACTGACAGAAGACCAGTCTGCTTATGTAAACAAAGCAGGCAAGTCTTCTGTCAGACAGGGAGGGAGAGATCAGAAGTTTCAGCTAAGCTGAAACCGCGATCTCTCTGTGCCTGTCAGAGAACCCCCCCACACACACACATAGTGAGCAAGCATATTTAGGCACACATTAACCCCTTTGATCACCCCCAGTATTAACCCCTTCCCTGCCAGTGTCATTTATACAGTAACAGTGCATAATATTTAGCACTGATTAATGTAGTAATGTCACTGGTCCCAAAAAAGTGTAAAAAATGTCAGTTAGGGGTCCGATCTGTCTGCCCCAATGTCGCAGTCCCGCTAAAAAACGCTGATCGCCGCCATTACTAATAAAAAAAAAATAAATAAATAAAAAGTCCACAAATCTATCCCGTAGTTTGTAAACTTTATAACTTTTTTGCAAACCAATTAAGATACACTTTTTGGGTTTTTTTTTTTTACCAAAAATATGTAGCAGAATACAAATTGGCATAAACTGATAAAAAAATTAAATTTTTAACATTTTTTTTATTGGGAATGTTTTATAGCAGAAAGTAAAAAATATGGCGTTTTTTTTTTTTTCAAAATTGACGCTCTTTTTTTCTTTATAGCGCAAAATCTAAAAACTGCAGAGGTGATCAAATACCACCAAAAGAAAGCTCTATTTGTGGGAAAAAAAGGACATCAATCGTATTTGGGTACAGCGTCGCACGACCGCGCAGTTTTTCGTTAAAGTAATGCAGTGCCGAATCGCAAAAAAATGGCCTGGTCATTTAGGTGGGTAAAACCTTCCGAGGCTGAGGTGGTTAAAAACCAACATCCTCTATTTTTTTTTTTTTTACATTTTTAATATTTTTTTTTTTAAGCAAATTTCACTTAAGCAGATCATGAAGTGAAATTAAGATTTTATACTTCTGCAAAATCATATCTGCCAAAATCACCCTGTCCATTCTTAACTGCTATCTCAGATTAATGCCAATGCATGCAAGCATGTGTACATCACTATGTATTTGTAAATATTTCTGCATGAATGGGTTTTTCAGCACGCCAGCATACTTATCCTGCATTTCCTACCATGCCATTATTTCTGTCGGTCTCTATATCTTGTCTGCCTTTCTGCCAGACTGTTTCAGGGAGTGAGCCGGTCTATCTTCCTGTGTCATGCCAAGAACCAACAAGAGCCAACCTTCCTGCCGTCTATCCCTTCCAGTCTTTCTGTGGCAGACTCTCTAGCATTGTCCTGACGAATATTACAATTAGGAGAGAAAAATAAATAAAAAAATATTTGTTTACCCTTTTATCCCACAAATTATTATTTCCAAAGTGCAAATGTGACGATGGCAGCTCTTCACAGCAAACGTGAAGCATTTTTAGTGCATAATGTTCCGGAGAAGGGAGGGAAATAAGCTTTTTGGAGTTGGCTAATAATAAATTGGGTCGGTCATCATTTTTGTTTAACTTTTTGTAGTGTGATGGGGAAATTTCATATTTCCTTATTAAAGGAGAAGTTCAGCAAAAATCTTGTTTGGCTGTACTTGTCCTATGGATCACCGGCGTGCAGTTCATTCTGCACTCCTGTGACCCGTTTTTAGCAGACAGCAGGCTGATGTCCGCTGTCTGCTGATGTCACAGAGCTGGTCCAGGCTCGGGCATGACCCCGCCAGGCTCGGGCATGACCCCGACAATGAGGTATCCGCCCACATAACAATCAGGATCCGCCCACATGCCTGGACTTGCACCCAGCTCAACCTCTCAGCAAGCTGTTGAGAGTCTGAGCTGGCCACTTCCTCCACTTACTTTGCAGAGACGGAGCTGTCTCCTCTATGGGGGATCGGATGAAAACGGACCGCCTGATCGTTTTCATCCGATCCGATCCTCCAGCTGGATGAAAAATAGGGTTTCCATCTGTCTTGATTTTATGGACAGGATCAGATCGAATAGCAGCGGCTGTCAGTGGTCATGTCCCTGTTGACATCCGCTGCTCCATAGGGAGGCATGGAGCATCCGATCAGGTCCGCCTGAAAAAACTGACAGGAGGACCCGATCGGAAAGCCCATGTGAAAGGGGCTAAAGGTAAAAAAAGCATAAACATAAAAGTTTACAAGTGTAAGTCTGAATTCTCACATGTCCGGCTGCAGGTTGCAGTCCAGAGTCTGGTGCGTTTGTGTTTACCGGTTCAGGTGCGATTCAGGGCGGGATTTTGGGCCAATTCAGGGCCAAATCTGAGCCAGACACAAAAACACAGAGGACCCTTTTCCAAACTGCACAGCGGTCGCCCCGGACATTTGTGAACTGGCTCCATTGAGAGACAGTCACATTCACATGTTATGCAAATTGGATGCGATCTAAAATGCATACAATTTGCATATATGTGAACCCAGCCTTAGTCGATCTTTTATGATGCCTACAGCATCATGTAGTGTCTGTTCGGGACTCTCTCTCCTGATTGGCTGAGACACCGAAGCGATGCCATTGGTTTCCACTGCTGTCCATCAAAGTGAGTTAGCCAATCTGGAGAGATAAAGGGCAGGCCTGAACCACAGCTCCATGTCTGAATGGACACACAGAGCTTCGCTTCAGCTCGGGTGCCCCCAAAGCAAGCTGCTTGCTGTGGGGGCACTCGACAGAAGGGAGGGGCCAGGAGCAGCAAAGAGGGACCTGAGAAGAGGAGGATCTGGGCTGCCCTGTGCAAAACCATTTCACAGAGGAGGCAAGTATAACATGTTTGTTATTTTTAGTAGAAAAAAACAAACCTTTAGTGTCCCTTTAAACTATAAATGGTCAATCAGTGCATGAGGGGTTAATGCCTCCCAACAGTAAACATACTTCCCCCACAAGCCAACTATAGGATACACTGCCACAATTGAAAGATGAGAATCATCAAAGCATGTTACTTTAATAGGTCCCACCCTACGCACTTCATCATCAACGACGTCATAGATGATGAAACGCATAGGGATGACATCAAGAGTGATGTCATCACATGCACCAAGTTGACTGTCAGCCAGGATTGCTCTGTGTGCCCATAGGAATGCTACAGCTTGTGACATGCTTTGATGATTTTCATCTTTCCATTGTGGTCGTGTATTCTATGTTCGGCTGGCAGAGGAAGTATGCTTTCTGTCGGGAGGCATTGACCCCTCATGCGCTGATTTACCATTTATAGTTTAATGGTCAATAGAATCTGGTAAGAGGCTGGAGTATGGGGTCCAATCTGAGAGCACTGATTTGCTTTTAATCTGCACATTGGTGGTCATGGTTTGGAAGATTAAAACAACACACTTTATATTTTATATGGACTTTATTGGGACACTCTATGATCTATTTAGGCATCACAACTAAAACTTGTGGACTTTTATGTTTATGTTTTTTTTTTTCTTTGTGCGTTTATGTTGAATTTTATAGCTCTGCACTTTTCTTTATACAAATTTGGAATTACAAGTTTTTGTGCTGGCAGCTTGGTTGTACATTTTTACCTAAGCACAGGGATTTTTTGTTTTCTTTTTCTCTAAAATGTAATATAAATGCCCTTAAAGCCCAACTAAAAAAATTGTCTGATGCAGTGCGGCTGCAATATTAATATGTAAAGGGACTGGCAATAAATGACTGTACACAGCACATGGGAGGGTTTAGTAAAATTTATTAGGCAGAATTCACATGGGCTCAGATACAAAAGTGCATCCAGCACCTGCGTAATTCTGGGCATCCTTCTTCTTGGCTTTGAAATGCTCTCCCATGGCTTGCAGCATCTGGCATGGTCCAAAGCATGGGACAGATGCTGTAGCACATGTACTGAATGATTCCATTAAAGCAGTACTCTGGGCAAACAGCTAAATGCACAGATAAATGACGTAGTGTGCCATATTACCTTCCAAAGAATATGTATTTCTGAATATCCACGTCTGAGGAATATCCTGTCTGGTAGGGTGGAGGACCTGATTTTTTTGTGCTGCAGTTAAGTTATACCTGCAAGGCTTTGCCCCCCCCCCCGCCCCCCCACCACCAGCCTGCCAATGTACGGCAAAGGAAAAGCAGCACACTTATGAGCTCACCCCTCTACCACTATGGTCTCTATTCATATTAAGATTTTCCTTATTTGCACATGAGTACGAGCACTGCAACTCACCTGATTGGGTCCTTGTGCTGCTTCTCCCTCTCCCCCTCCAAACTCTTCTGTATAGGCTTTGCAAGAGGCTATTATCAGGTCAGATTAAGGCACTAAGGCCTCACTTAGACTCAGGGCCAGTGAAAGGATCCATGTCCACACAGTCGAAGACACAAACCCCACCGCCCCCCTCCCACTGTGAGCCCCCCTACAATGAAACCTCCTAGCCCTACACAGCACACACTCCATGCGCGTGGTGAAGGACACATTGCTGCACCCAAAATCTTAACCAAACTGTTCCTAAACGGTGTATGCATCCCCCCATTGCCCACAGTCGAGCCGAAACCCCCACACCGCGCCCGCAATGCAATGGGGTGCAGCGCGATGGACACCACACAGCACCGAAAACCCAAGCTGCAACAAACTACCACTAAGCGGCAGTGTGCAATGAAATGAAGGGGCAGGGCCATGCATTCCGGCCACCAGCCATGGGCAGCTTGCAAACCAAAATGTTCATGCTGCGCCAGGTAGAAGAGAGGGTGTACCAGCAGGAAATGGAAGGCAGGTATTTTAAAAATCCAAATCCCAGCAAATGGCTGGGGAATCAGATTTTTCTGCCATACACACACACACACATCTTGGCACCCTAGGGCAGCTGCCTAAGCAGCCTTATGCTGGCAGCGGTCCATAGGTGTGCACAGTCTATTGCATTAGGGTGTGCACCCCAAAGCTTGAACACACATGAATGTGTGTGCTTCTACATATAGCCTCGCATTCGGACCAAACTCATGCAGGACCCTTTTTTTGGTCCGCACCAACGCCGTGAACCCCCATGCGATCCCATTCCTGTCTGAATTGACAGTTCACGCTGTGATATGAGAACTGATCTGGGGGTGTCATTAACTTTGTATTGACCCCCACTTTTCGCTACGTCAACTGGCGTACTGTTATCTCCCCTCTGCTTTACCATAACAAACTTCATTGCAAAAGTGTGTCTCGGCCTTCAAAGTCACGCAACTTTCACACTGACATCCAAGAGTGACCTCAGTACGACTTGCATATGACTTCTTTACCCACTTCAGCTCCAGAAGGTTCACCCTCCTTCATGACCAGGCCAATTTAAGCAATACGGCACTGCATTATTTTAACTGACAATTGAGCGTCCGTGCAATGCTGTACCCAAATGAAATTAATGTAAATAAAAGATCCTGTTCCTTTAAAGAATGGTAGGTACTCCTGTCTCTGTGTTTATGAAAAAAAATATTGGCTATACCTGATTTCAGAGTGCCGCTTGGCGCTCACGTGACCGATCGGCTCTCTCTTCCACTCGTCCACTGGTATAGCGTGATGTCAGCGGGGGAATCTTGCCCCCACCCACTACAGCTGTCAGACAGTGAGAGGAGAGATCCAGCCAGTCACGTAAGCGCCAAGCGGCGCCCTGAAACCATGTATAAAGGCCATTTTTTTATAAAACACAGAGACAGGAGCCACTTTAAGTGTTGTCTTTTTTTGCATTATAATTGAAAAAATATATATTTTTGTTCCCAAAAACTGCAATTGAAAAACCACTGAGAAATACCCACTAATTTATTCTCTAAGGCCTCTGCTTTAAAAAAAAAAATATATATATATATATATATATAACCTTTTGGGTTTCTATCTAATTTTCTAGCAAAAAATACAGATTTTTACTTGTAAACAAAGGTGTCAGAAAAAAGCTTGGGGCTGAGGTGGGTAAAAAGTCCTTAAATGCATTTTAAAATGTATTTTACCAAGGAAATCTTCTGTACAAGATGACTAGGAGTCAAAGGCGCAGCACAATAATGCTAAAATTAGATTTGTATTCAACCAATAGAAGAGCAGCATTGTCACAATATGGAAGGACTACAGACCACACCCACTTATTTGTCTTAAGTTGGGAGGGGGGGGGGTTCCATAGCCCGCAGAGGTAAACTACTGTATGGAACAATAACTGACAACAGCCAACAGAGACAGACGGCACAGGAAATTATCATTTCACCTGATTTCTGGCAGGATCAACACATTATTTACACTTATCGAACATACATAACAAATCCCTTTAAATGGAAAGAAAGAAAACAAGAGTAGTATGTTGGGTTTAAAGTAACAAAGAAATCTATTTTCTATTGACATGGTTATGTAGCACCTGATACATTAGTGAACAGGCTTGTCTCATGTTTTTGCAGGCTTGGATTGGGACCACACAGAAAGTAGCATCCTGGCTGCCATAGGGATTTCTGTACAGGCCAGCCAGCTGTACAAGATAAATGCCAAGATGAAAATTAGAGCCTGCTGCCATTATTGTATGCCCTTTGAGTGACTGTAAATTCCCAGTTCTAACAAATATACCTTGAAGCAAACATGAATGGGAAAAGTACATACAAAAGCTGAACACAGCCTATGGCATTAGGGTGTACACCCCAAACCTCAAACACACATTCATGTGTGTTATTATATATACACTTATATACTCCTATAAATAAATGTAAGCAAACGTTTTAAAATGTATTAAAACATGGATGGTGTCAGTAGGGCAGTGGACAGTATCAGTAGGGCAGAGACTGATGTCATTAAGGCAGAGGACAGTGTCAAAACTAAAATAATTACTCCTGCGCTTGAAGGGTTGTTCGTGCGACTTGGATCGCTGGACACGACCATAGCTGACATTGTCGTCATCATGCTGTGCTGCCACTCATGGGTGGTTGGGGAAACCCCAAAGAGAACTGGAAAGAAAAAAATTAGAGGGCGTACCAACCTAGGGCATTACCTTAAAAACTGTTTATTGTTAAAAAACAAGTGTACATCATACTCACAAATATGGATGGAACATAGGCATAGATGGAGACAGTAAGTCCACCAAGAAGGTCCACTGGGCATGGTATACTGGTACAGACCGGGTTAACATGTGGAACCTCTAAGTGCTGCTTACGCGTTTCAGGGGCGTTCCCCCTTCCTCAGAGGACAGTGTCAGTAGGGCAGAGACTGGTGTCAGTAGTGCAGAGGATGGTGTCAGTAGGGCAATGGAAATTATCAGTAGGGCAGAGACTGGTGTCAGTAAGGCAGAGGATGGTTTCAGTAGTGCAGAGGATGGTGTCAGTAGGGCAGAGGATGGTGTCAGTAGGGCAATGGACATTATCCATCGAGAAACCAACCATTGGAAGCCCAGCCATGGAAGGAGGGATCAAGGACCAGCCTGCAGATCCCCCAACCAAGAAGCCCACAAGAATGAAGAGGACTCTGGCTTTTGTTCCCAGCTGCTTCAGAGCCATTGTTGGATGCTTGGTGCTGGCTGTAAAGTCAATAGCCAGCACCGGAAGACCGGAGAAGACTGATCTGGTAAGTATGGTGGATATTAATGCAATGATACAAGATGGCTGAAACACTTTCATTTAATCCTTTTTTCCCCATTGATTTCGGGTGCCGTTCCCATACTTACATATGTATAGGGATGTCCATGTACAGGGGACAATGAGTGGCAGGGGGGAGAAGCCAATAGTACAATTCTGCAGTCTAATCTCTCCTAGGACTGTAGAATGATGTCTCTGTTTATTTATAACAAATCATCCTGAGATCAGAGAGCCTCTTCCACACATCCATAGCAGTTGGTTGCAGTTGGTTTCAGTGGGGGTGGGGGGAGGGGGGTGTCAGTTTGGCAGCGCAAGCTGGACAGGTGCCCAGTAGCTGGAGTCCCCTTGGTGGAGATCTGTGCTCACCTCCACCTCTCTCTCTCTCTCTCTCTCTCCAACGGCCAAATGCCAGCCATCTTTTTTTAAACAAGCTTTACATGCCTCTTATTACAGGCTGGGCTGATGACCTCAGTGCCAGCCAATAGGATGGCAGTGCCAACATTTTGCCAGAAACATGTAACATAAGATAAGAGTAATTGAATAGATTTAATAATATAAATGTAATTATTTATGTTATTTAATTAAAAAAAAAATAATGTTACATTTAATTTAAATTAATCATTTAAAAACTAACACTTTAATATTAAAGAATAGTTTAAGAATAATTTATATATATATATATATATATATATATATATATATATATATATATATATATATATATATTAATGGGACAATATGCATCTTTATAAAACAATGATAGGGAAATCTTGCATAAATACTGGTACTACATTAGGCTTTCTTTTTCTCTCCCTGTCAAAGAAAACATATCATTGGAGTGTCAGGCTGGTGTATGACCCCCCCCATAGCAGGTGATCCCTCTCCTGTCTAATCTCAGGGCTTATAAATGCTGCACTTTCTGACTAATACTGCCAGTTAACAAAATATATGTTTTTCTTTTAAAATATCTTTGTCATTTTTCATAGTTGGTCTGATGGTTTGCCAACCCCTGCCATAATGCACAGCCAAGCAGGTGACACAACTACTTCCTTTTGCAGCTTTGCAACTTCCACTTGTTTCTGGCTTCCTAAATCACTGACTTTTAGAAAGTGTCACAGCCAGTGGGTCAGGCTGAGTGCCAGGCAACTAGTATTTTTATATGAAGGACAATAGTCGTCCCTGTGTCCCTGCCATGTTGGTTTATGTATTGTCCCTGGCATTGGAGTTTTTAACTTTCCTGTCCAAACATTTATGTTTTATAAAGAAAAATATGTGAAATGTAGGTGAAAGTGCTAAATTCAATTCCTCTTTTTTTTATTGCAGAGTTACAAAGTCCTTACCACAGAAACAGCTCACATGGCAGGCCTGCCAGTGAACAAGACCAAATGTGATACTCACATTGAGACTCTACCAGAATATGATGTTCACATTGAGACCTCATCAGAATGTGACGTTGACATTGAGATGGCACCAGAATGTGATGTTGACTTTGAGACCACACCAGAATGCGACGTTCACATTGAGACTTTACCGGAATGAGACGTTCACATTGAGACTTCACAGCAATGTGACATTCGCATGGAGACTTCACCAGAGTGTGACGTTTACATGGAGACTTAACCAGAGTGTGACATTCCATCAGAGTGTGACATTCACATTGAGACTCTACTAGTATGTAACTTTAGTATGGAGACAGCACCAGAGTGTGATTTTCACATGGAGACTCTACCAGAGTGTGACACTCCAGCAGAGTGTGACATTCACATAAAAACTCTACCAGAGGTTGACATTCACATTGAGACGCCACCAGAATGTGACCTTCACATAGAGACAATGCCAGAGTGTGGAATTGACATTGAGGCTTCACCAGAGTGTGACTTTCACATGGAGACTCTACCTGAGTGTGACACTCCAGCAGAGTGTGACATTCACATTGAGACTTCACCAGAGTGTGAGCCTCACATTGAGACACCACCAGAATGTGACCTTCACATTGAGACTCTGCCAAAATGTGAGACCAGAACAACCAAAACGTCAAGTTCACTTTGCGATTCCTCCAGAAAGTGAAGATGACACTAAAGCGGAGTTCCGGCCACAAAATCGACATAATCGATTTTGTGGTCATCCGCTTGCACTTCTTCACCTGAAAAGGAATTGGATAGTTAGGATTATTTTTTTTTTTTACTTACCTTGTAATTGTAGAAAGAAATACTCACCTATTTTTCACTTCCTCCCTCTGTGGCCGCGGCCCGCGCCGTCACTTCCGGTTTGCAATGATTCCTGGGAGCTGAACGTCATTGCTCCCAGGAATCAATGTGACGGCACCGGCCCAGCTCGTCGCTTCCGGTGTGACGCCGCATTCCCTGCTAAACAGCTTCTGGGCATGCCCAGAAGATGTAGGAATGCGGCGCAGCACCGGAAGTGACGAGAGGGGCCGGTGCAGGTGCATTCTGGGAGAAGAAGACACGGAAGAGGACACAGAAGAGGATCACGCTGGCTTCAACTGCCCACAACAGAGATGGCAACGCTGTAGAAGAAATTTTATAAGTGAGTATTTCTTCTTGCAGGTAAGTGCGAACCGAGACAGATCAGAGGCTAGCCATTGTGGAATGTACTAGCCCTGACTCTCCCGGGGATATGTTCATTGAAAAAATGTTTTTGTTGCGGGAACTCCGCTTTAAGTCTCCTCGTATTAGGAAACCTTGCATTTCTCTTTGGATTGTACCAAAACTCTACAGTCACACTGAGACTCCCTCAGAATCTGACCATTTGGAGATCGTCCCATTGACATTGGATGGCTTCAGATTCCATTGCATTCTTAGAAAGGGTGTTTTTGAAAAGTTAAATGATTGGATATTTTCTCTGATTTAAAATTTTCAGATAGAGCAAGGAGATTTCGCACCCCTGTATCACTATCCATGTTTCAGTTAGAGAGGATTCCTCTCACTTCCTGTCCTGCTAACAATGGTTTTAACAGACAGGAAGTGATGGAAAATCTGTGACACAGACAGACATTCTCTCCCTCTGCTCTACTAAAGAAAAGTTTTTTTAATTTGGTTTAAGTGACTGTTGCAGAACTGGACCTACATTTAAAAGCCCATTTAATCTTTCCAATTAATTCAGCAAAATATATTCCAGATGGATCAAATTAAAGGGTGATTACAGTTATTTTTTTCTAAAGTAGAAATCTTGTCCCCTGCCAACATACTGCACAGCAGGCCCCTTACTCTGTGTTGGGGAGCAGAGGTCTCTTTAGAGTGGCTCAACACACCCCTAATGAGTCAGAGGTAGAGCTCTCCAATCAGCAAAGCTCATGTTTCATACTTACTGGAGAACTCTGGGCTCTGATTCAGAAAGGGACATGCTGAACCTCTGTAGAGAGACCACTGCTTCTTCAGAAAGAGCAAGGGTTCTATTATGCAGTATGCTGACAGGACAGAGGCATTTCTAGGATGTGGCTGCTTTTTAATTAAAACAAACTGTAAGACTTATGTTGCTTTTATACATCTGCAATGTATTTAGCTTAGAGTTTGTTTTAGAACTCGAGTGAAAGTTCAATTGCACGTCTAACTTTATATAACAGAGAAGCTTCCTCATATAGGAATGAGTTGTAGTGAAATGGTGGGGCTCACCTTTCTTGACTGATTCTTCATTGACATACTGTATATCTCAGTGCAGTGGGGTGAGTGAGACCCCAGTCAGGTGTGGGAGAAGGTCCCAAGATTTCAGTAGTTTCACCTATGTAGACCCTGGGATGGATAAAATGCCATTTTGGTGATTGTAGCCGTTACAGTGCACCCACAAATGAAGCATTAAATGTGAATGAATGAATGTCCCTGATTTTCAGCTATAATTTTCTCCCCATCTGTCCCCTCCAGGGGGTTTTGGCGTCACACACCTCCACAGATGAGTCGATGGCTGTCAAAACCATGGCCAAGAACAAAGAAAACTAGGAAGAAGCCCTCAACGAAAGCAAAATACTAAAGGAAATTGGTGCCTGTGCATTCTGCACTCATGCATATGGTACCTTCCAGACGAAGGTAAGTGACTTTTCACCTCCTACACATTTTGTGGGAGAGGTCGATGTAAGAGGTTAAATGGTTATCCTCTAAGAATACTGCTGTAAGTGACACCTACCTTTCTCACAGTCTAACTTACAGCTTCTACAGTGGGTGGGACTTTTCATTATGTATTTCAAAATACACTAAAACCTTCAAAATTAGGCAAAGCCAAACCCGATCCTCCCCTGGATTTCTATAACCTTGATCTTTCTTTTCCCTGTACAGGATAATGTATTCTTCATCATGGAATACCTTAGTGGTGGACACCTGCTGGACTTCATAATGGAAAGGGCACCACTAGATACTGAAACGATAAGGTAAGGCAATGGAGTAGTATGATAATAGAGATGGGGGTAAAACATAGTACTATACATAGATCACTTAAAAGTGTAGACTTGTCCTACTTGGCCGCTCAAAGGGGAAGACCACCAGTCCTCCTGTAGGGGCCCAGGCACACAGGGGGGTCCAACGCCACAGGGAATCAGTGTGGTTGGGAGGAGGGGCAATTACAAAAATAAGCCCTGTGTGGCTCTCTGCAGCATCTGAAAGTCAGTTTCTCCCCCTCCTGCTACAGGGAGAGACACAGACACAAGGCATAATTTCTGTAATTGCGTCTCGGACACTGATCCCCCTGACTGTTCTGCCTGCTTCTAACGCCCCCCCTGCCCGTGTACCCCCCTTTTAAAAATATTGTAAAACAAAATAATTGTGAAAAAACTTTAAAGATTTTAAAAAAGTTATACATTTTTTTTTTTATGTAAAAAAAAATAAAAAAGAGCTAATTCACACGGGTTCTCTGTTATATTTGTGTCCGCTAATAATGATTTTAGAGTATTTTTAGTGAAAATATTGTCTTGATAAATTTGGGGGGGCCCTGCCAGGTAGGCTATACGGGGCCATGTGATTTTTAACAGCAGCCCTGTAGACATGGGATATGTAAGACAATGGACCATGATAATAGGGATGGGGTAGAACATAGTTCTGTAGATAGGATTCTCCTAAATACTAGTTTGTGGCGGGAAGGTCTGACTTTCAGTAGATCTGTCCTACAAAAGCTCTCCCTATATATGTTACATTACCATGGGCGTCCGCAAGGGAGGGCAAGGTAGGGCGAGTGCCCCCCCCTGGAATCCTGCATACCACAATTCTATTTGCCATAGCAGCGCACGAGCGCGGCGCTGATCCGCCCGCCCGCCGGCCGGCTGTGACTCCCTCCTCTCTCCGTACTCGGCCTCTGTCCTCTGCTGCCCTTCCGACAGCTGCAGGGGGCGGGGCGGGGATTCCCGATTCCCTGCTGGCTGCTGCTGATGTCAGTCAGCTCAGCAAGGGGCGGAGCTGCGGCCCGCGGAGGAGAGAGGAGCCTCGTCAGCGTCAGCGTGCGTGACTGGAGAGGAGGCGGGAGAGGCAGCGCTGTGGCCGGGAATCGGAGTGAGTGAGAGTCACCTGACCTGACCTGCTGTGACCTGGCTGTGTGACCTGCTGTGCCTGCTCTGACATGACAGTCTCAGAAAGTCTGATGCCCACGAGTCGACGTGTGTGACCAGTGACCGCCTGAGCGCCGGTGAAGACACAGAGAGAGAAGTGAAAGTGAGTCTTCTTGTCTCTTCACTGACAATCAATTACATTTAAATACTGTCATACTGCAATTTGGGGCAATGCTGTGGCTGGCACTCTGCAATTTGGGGCAATGCTGTGGCTGGCACTCTGCAATTGGGGGCAATGCTGTGGCTGGCACTCTGCAATTGGGGGCAATGCTGTGGCTGGCACTCTGCAATTGGGGGCAATGCTGTGGCTGGCACTCTGCAATCATTGGGCATTTGGGGCAATGCTGTGGCTGGCACTCTGCAATGATTGGGGGCAATGCTGTGGCTGGCACTCTGCAATCATTGGGCATTGGGGGCAATGCTGTGGCTGGCACTCTGCAATCATTAGGGGCAATGCTGTGGCTGGCACTCTGCAATCATTAGGGGCAATGCTGTGGCTGGCACTCTGCAATTATTGGGCATTGGGGGCAATGCTGTGGCTTGCACTCTGCAATCATTAGGGGCAATGCTGTGGCTGGCACTCTGCAATCATTGGGCATTGGGGGCAATGCTGTGACTGGCACTCTGCAATGATTGGGGGCAATGCTGTGGCTGGCACTCTGCAATGATTAGGGGCAATGCTGTGGCTGGCACTCTGCAATGATTGGGGGCAATGCTGTGGTCACTGTGCATTGAAAGGGGGCACGCTGGTCTCTCTGCATTGAAAGGGGGGCACGCTGGTCACTGTGCATTGAAAGGGGGGCACGCTGGTCTCTCTGCATTGAAAGGGGGGCACGCTGGTCTCTCTGCATTGAAAGGGGGCACGCTGGTCTCTCTGCATTGAAAGGGGGCATGCTGGTCACTGTGCATTGAAAGGGGGCACGCTGGTCTCTCTGCATTGAAAGAGGGGCACGTTGGTCACTGTGCATTGAAAGGGGGGCACGCAGCGCTGGTCACTGTGCATTGAAAGGGGGCACGCTGGTCTCTCTGCATTGAAAGGGGGCATGCTGGTCACTGTGCATTGAAAGGGGGCACGCTGGTCTCTCTGCATTGAAAGAGGGGCACGCTGGTCACTGTGCATTGAAAGGGGGGCACGCGGGTCACTGTGCATTGAAAGGGGGCACGCTGGTCACTGTGCATTGAAAGGGGGCACGCTGGTCACTGTGCATTGAAAGGGGGGCACGCTGGTCACTGTGCATTGAAAGGGGGACACGCTGGTCACTGTGCATTGAAAGGGGGGCACGCTGGTCATTCAGCTGGGAAAGTCGGAACTGGTTACTAAAATTTTTGAATCCCACCACTGACTACAGGTACCAGGCTACCAGCTGCAAGCACCAGGGATCCTGTCTGCTCAGCCTATAGAGCCCCAGATCTCCCTTTGTACTGCACACATAAGACATTAGACATCTACTGCTGTTATATAATACCATGATGAGCAGATCTGTACAGCCTGTGCACTACAAGTACCAACTGCACCTGGGGTCCTCCTGTCTGCTTTGCTTATGTAGTCACTAATCTCTAATTGTAAAACAACCATATGACATCTAATATTATAGTGAATAGATCTATACAGCCTGGGGGGGACTACAAGTACCAGCTGCGCCTGGGATCTTGTTTGCTGAACCTATAGAGTCACAGATCTCAAATTTCTCTACATAAATACTACATCTACTGCTGTTATAAAGAGTAGATCTATCTATACAGCCTGGAGGACGATAAGTAGTAACAGCTGTATTTACTAATAGGATCGAAGGGGCGAAGCACGGGTGACCTTAAAATGATGCCCCCCCCCTGAAAAAAGTTCTGCGGATGCCCATGTACATTACGCACTGGCACTGGATATATCTTTGGGAAATATAAAATTTCCAGTGAAATTGGTTTTGGACTATCTATTTTACCCCGAGAATGATCTATCAGGATGAGTTTACAGATATTGCCAAGTGTCCATAAACATAGTGATATATTCCAATCCAACCATTATTGACCACTCCACTATCCATTGGAAGTCTTCAGCCTTTCATCTTATTAGGCAGCCTCCTACACTAATCTCCGCTCAAATTTACATGCAACTATATCACATGGGGTCCTACAAAAAAATCAATTCAGTTATATCTGACTGGTGCTTGTACTACGTCATTTTTGCTAAAGTTAGTGTTTGTAAATGCAAAGTGTTTCTTGCTTCTTTGTAGTTTTGGAAAGTGTTTTTATTGCTTTCTGTTTTGGCCTTATATACACTTTAGGAGAGACTGTACAATCACATTCAATCAAGTTTGGCCACCTTTACTATCACTAAAAACTTTTAGTGAGACATGGCAAAGCGTAATCGCTACCAATTCATCAGTGACTTCAGATATCCATATAAAACATTTCTATGCATTTTGTTAAATTTTGCATTTACTGATATTATATTCTTGATGATGATTTCGTTATTGTCAATATACATGACTATATCTGATAATTGAAGTGTTGGGTTAAATTTTTTGTAAAATTTTTGGCTTAGATTACCATGCAAAATGTTTCACATCCATGTTCTCTATCTCTCCACCAGATTCCTAACTGTGGAGAACCTTTGCAGCCTGCAGTCCTTTCATGACCAGGGGATTGTACACCAGGATCTCAAACCATACAACATTCCGCTGGATAGCATTGTACATGTGAGAATCGCCAACTTTGGCATCTCAGCAATGGGTGTGGGCAAAGCCTCGACCCTGACTTCCATGATGAGCACTCCATGGCGCCAGTTTTGGATTATTTTGGTTTTCTTGTCTTCTTTGCCAGTAAAACAATTGGTAATAACCATTACTCTTTTTGACATTTCCACAGATCTTTTTGCATCAGCCATATGGATTTGCCGCTGACTATTTTTCCCTGGGAATTATAGTCTATATGATGGCAACCAGATATTATCCATTCATGTGACACAGGTGACGAGGTGTATGCAGACTCAATCACCAACCATAATCTAGAATACTCTGATTTCAGTATGGATCTCAAGAACCTCATAGAAAGAGTAAGTAAACACCCATTTGTAGCCAAAAAACGTGGCTATTCTGTGGCTATTCTGTGGCTATTCATGGCTATTCTCTTATGAAAGAAGAATTGTATAGGTATTGTGTTTGTACCATAGATAACCTATTTTTTTGTATATTTTTAAAGTTCCTATGCAAATGCCGACACCAAAGATAAAGGCTTGTTGAAGATCCGAGAAGCCACCCATTTTTTAAGGAGGTAGACCGGTGGGAACTGGAGGCTAGGGAAGTGAGACCACCATTTACCATGAATGCAGAAAGTATAGGAACCAGGCATGGGTCCTTGCCAGTGCATTGTCCAAAGTCTACAACCTTTTATTCCTAGCACCTGAGTGTGCATAACCACTTCAAATAGAAAGTCCATTATTATACATAGTCTTCAGTAATAATGTTTCTTCTCTTCACAGTGCCAACTGATAAACCTGAAGAAAGAGATGGAAATCGAGAAAATCATACTATCTCACGAAGAAGATCAGCAGCCTGAATTTACAGAAGACCAGGATCTTGATTGTGGGCTCTCTTTCATGAGCAGCAGATGAGGAGAGATTCAAAGGTGACAGGTGCCATCAGCTTCCCCTGCAGAAGAACCCTTGATCATGCAAATCAAAGGAAAAAGAAACAGAAAAAGAAACAAACCAGAACAAGGCAAAACACAGCTTGAGACTCTCCCAAAATATGATGTTCAAATTGAGAGTCCACCAAAATGTGATTTCCACTTTGAGACTCCTCCCACTGAGGTGCCATCAGCTCCCCCTGTAGAATAACCCCCAGTCACCCCAGGCAAAAGAAAAAGAAACAGAAACAAAAAACTAAAAATTGACAGTTAAGGTAGGTTTTTTTTTTGTTTACAGATTTTCTAGTGAATGATGTGCAGAGCATTAACCTACAAATGTACTGAGTAGAATCTGCACTTTCATCTGTTCCCATAGTGCATTAGGATAATGGGTCTCCAGGAGATGACTTTTGTCCTTTATTAGAATCATATTTTGGGAACAGTGTAGCAGCTTATCGTGATATAATCTTAGAATTCTAACACAACACAAATTTATAAATGACCAGCTTTGTAAGCATTTCTGCCTTTTCCGCTTCTCTTTAACAGATCTGCAGCAGAGGATCTCCATGTCAAGCCATCATCACTGGAGCCTCTTTTACGTCATCACTCTATTCTCATCAGCACCCAAGAGAGCAATACCACCAGCTCTCTTCACCAACAGGAGTGCCACAAAAAGTATTTTTTGCAGGTGTGCGTTGGACCAGCTGTAAGGGGAGGCTGAAGGCAAGAAGTCTTTTTTTTTGGCAGGCGTGCGTTGGGCCTGCTATGAGGGGTGGTTGGAGGCCGGTAGTCTTTTTTTTCTGCAGGTGTGCGTTGGGCTGGCTATGAGGGGTGGTTTGAGGCCGGTAGTCTTTTTTCCCAAATACTATACCAGATACCAGAGCCTCCCGTGCTACCACCCAAATTGAAAACCAACTTCAATAAATAATATAAATGATTGCTGCAGCTGTTGTCATGTGTTCCCACACCACAAAATGCAGTAAAAATAAAACTCTGCTTAATCAAACAAAACTAAACCATCTATAGAACATATACATTTCGTTCAAATGCATGAATATTAAATAGGTGTGACAGAAAAAATATTATCTGAATATCTTCCATAGAAAAAAAGCCAAGTTCAAAATGCAGTGTAACATCCACTTATATGCAACTGATAATGAAAAAATATACATAGACTGTTCCTGAAAGCCAGCCACCAATAACCAAGCCAGCCAGCCACCCATCTATAACAGGGTGATACCACCAAGCCAGCCAACCAGCCACCACACCACATACTGTTCCTGAAAGCCAGTCACCAATAACAAGGTGACACCAGTCAAAAAGCCAGCCAGCCAGCCACCCATAACAGGGTGACACCAAGCCAGCCAGCCACCACAGTTTTCCCTGCAAGCCAGCCACCATTAACAAGGTGACACCAAGCCAGCCAGCCAGCCAGTGCCATCACAGTGTTCCTGCAAGTCAGCCACCCAGAACAGGGTGACACCAAGCCAGCCAGCCAGTGCCACCACAGAGTTCCTGCAAGCCAGCCACCCAGAACAGGGTGACACCAAGCCAGCCACACTGCCAGGTGTCAGCCACCAACCCACAACAGGGTGCCAGTGCCAGCATCAGCAGCAACTTCAGCTAAAGCAAGCCATTTCTTTAATCTATTTTGTGTCTTTCAAGTTTAAATGGAGATTGATGAGGAGAGAAAGAGTAAAGGTGTGGTCTGGGACTATTTCTCATCTCAACCATCTCCAGGAAAAGCAGTAGTGTGCAACACATGTACAAGCAACATAAGCATGGGATCAGTAACTGCAAAAAACAAAAATACCTCAAATCTTTGGGCCCATCTAAGAGTTCATGATAATGAATTGTATCATGCAGCACAGAAAAAACAAAATGAATATCAATGTGATTTTGAAATACCTCCTCCACTATCCCAGGCAACAATACCAGATATGTTTGTGAAAAAAAAAAAACAGATGTCACTGTCTAGATTCAGATGG
This sequence comes from Pelophylax lessonae, assembly GCF_965119305.1. NCBI lineage: Eukaryota > Metazoa > Chordata > Amphibia > Anura > Ranidae > Pelophylax > Pelophylax lessonae. The sequence goes on along the minus strand of NC_138778.1, from coordinate 46,602,325 downwards.
AAGATCCCAACTGCTGGACAGAGTAATCACAGAGATGATTGTCACTGATAACCAGCCATTTACAATGGTGTCTGACTCAGGATTTAAGCGGTTGATGTCCATGCTTGAGCCAAGCTACACACTGAAGAGTGAGAAGTATTATCGAACCAAAATGCTGGCAAAGCTACACCAAAAGGTAGTTGACAAAGTAAAGGCTATGCTGCAACCAGAGAATGCTGGCAACTGGCTCTCATTCACAATGGACTGCTGGTTACAAACAGAGTCCAAGTCACTACTTGCCACTTCATTGACAGCGGATGGACAAAAATGCAATTTGTGTTGAATACAAAAGTGATGCAAGGATCCCACACAGCTGAGTACAGTAGAGAAATGTTTCTAGACATGCTTGAAGAATGGGGAATCAACAAAGACCTTACTGCAGTGGGTAGTCCTTCACTGACTCCAGTCCAGTCCAATCCACTGTGACATTGTGTAGCTGTTGCCTTGCTCTTTTTCTAGCAGTTTTGCACTGACTGCACTGCATTAGTTTCAGTCAGTGCCTTACTGCAGAGGTAGTCCTCTTCCACTGACACCAGTCCATCCAATCCACTGTGTATGCGTTTTTTTTTTTTTTGTAACTGTTGTTGCCTAGCTTTTTTTCTAGCTGTTTCACTGACTGCACTGCAGTAACATATTGCAGTGTGTGAGTCCACTACTGCAGCACTTTTACCATAACAGTGCTGCAGTAGTGGATTCACACACTGCAATATGTTACTGCAGTGCAGTCAGTTTTATGCATTAATGCACAATCAGGATGTGAAATGAAAAGCAAATGTCCCTGGAATTTAAGTTTTCATATCAGTTTTTATGCAGTTAAGGTGTGAAGAACAAGCACTTAATGTTAAAAATGAATAATAAATAAAGATTAACATGTTTATTAACCACTTGCCTACAGTGCACTTTCACCCCCTTCCTGCCCAGACCGATTTTCAGCTTTCAGCGCTCTCACACTTTGACTGAGAATTACTCAGTCATGCAACACTGTACCCATACAAAAATTGTGTCCTTTTTTTCACACAAATAGAGCTTTCTTTTGATGGTATTTGATCAATACTGGGTTTTTTATTTTTTGTGCTATAAATAAAAAAAGACTGAAAATATCGTGAAAAAACGCATTTTTCTTTGTTTCTTTCTGTCATAAAATTTTGCAAATTAGTAATTTTTCTTCACAAATTTTGGCCAAAATTTATACTGCTACTTATCTTTGGTAAAAATAACCCAAGTAAGTGTATATTATTTGGTCTTTGTGAAAGTTATAGAGTCCACAAGCTATGGTGCGAATCATTGAAAATTGATCACACCTGATGTACTGAAGGCCTATCTCATTTCTTGAGACACTAAAAAGTCAGGAAAGTACAAATACCCCCCAAATTACCCCTTTTTGGAAAGTAGACATTCCAAGGTATTTAATAAGGGGCATGGTGAGTTTTTTGAAGTTGTAATTTTTTCCCACAATGCTTTGCAAAATGAAGATTTTTTTTATTTTATTTTTTTTACAAATTGCCGTATTAACAGGTTATTTCTCTCACACAGCACATGTATACTTGCAACTACACCCCAAAACACATTCGACTACTCCTTCTGAGTATGGCGATACCACATGTGTGAGACTTTTTCACAGCCTGGCCACATACAGAGGCCTAACATCCAAGTAGCAGCGTCCAGCATTCTAGGAGCACAAATTACACATATAATTTCCTGACAACTTATCGTACTTTTGAAGGCCCTGGAGCACCAGGACAATGGAAACCCCCATAAAATGACCCCATTTTGGAAAGCCAACAGCCCAACGTATAATTTTTGAGGCATAATGAGTCTTTTGAATATGTCATTTTTTTTCCACAAGTTTTTGGAAAATGTGGAAAGAAAATGAAAACACATTTTTTTTTTACACAAAGCTGTCCATTTATGCAATATTTCTAACACATAGCATGTACATAGCAAAAATTGCACCCCAAAATACATTCTGCTATTCCTCCTGAGTATGGCGATACCACATGTGTAACACTTTTTCACAGCCTGGCCACATACATAGGCCTAACATCCAAGTAGCGCTTTACACAAAGTTGTCCATTTATCCACTTTAAGACTGGGCCTATTTTTGACACTTGGTGTTTACAAGCTAAAATCATTTTTTTTGCTAGAAAACTACTTGGAACCCCCAAACATTATATATATTTTTTTAGCAGAGACCCTAGAGAATAAAATGGAGATCGTTGCAATATTTTTTTATCACACCATATTTGCGCAGCAGTCTTCCAAATGCGATTTTTTTGAAAAAAATTCACTTTTTTGAACTAAAAAATAAGAAAACAGTAAATTTAGCCCATTTTTTTTCCATAATGTGAAAGATAATGTTACGCCGAGTAATTAGATACCCAACATGTCATGCTTCAAAATTGCGCATGCTCACAGAATGGCGCCAAACATTGGTACTTAAAAATCCCCATAGGCAACATTTTAAAAATGTCTGCAGGTTACTAGCTTAGAGTTACAGAGGAGGTCTAGGGCTCAAATTATTGCTCTCGCTCTAACGATCGCGGCGATACCTCACATGTATGGTTTGAACACCGTTTACATATGTGGGCGGGACTTGCGTATGCGTTTGCTTCTGCGCGCGAGCTAACGGGGACAGGGCGCTTGAATTTTTTTATTTTTTATTTTTATTTTTATTTTCCTATTTATTTTATTTATTATTTTTTTATTTTTACACAGTTTAAAAAAAAAATAATGTTTTGATCATTTTTATTCCTATTACAACATCCCTTGTAATAGAAATAGGCATGACAGGTCCTCTTTATTGTGAGATCTGGGGTCAAAAAGACCTCACACCTCACAACTACACTTAAAAAAAAAAAAAAAAAATTGTTGAAAGAGGAAAAAAAAAAAAGAAAAAAAAAAGCGGCCCTTTAAACCGGTTGCTAGGCAACGTCTTTTGACGTAGCTCCGGTCCTCCAAGACCATAGAGTCGAGTGAGGGCCATCTTGCCCTCACTCGACTTCCTGTCTCTGAGGATCCGGGACCGGATAGTTTTCCCCGCTGCCGGCGGGTCCGGTAAGCTGGGAAAACGTCTGGGACGCAGCAGGAGGGGGGGGGGGGCACCTCTTCCCCTGCACCATAAGGGTAATTCCGCGGCGAATCCGCCACTGGGACCACCCTTATCTGAAAGCCGACCGCCCGCCGTTTCAAAAAATACCGGGGTTATGGGGGCTATCTGCTGCCATAACCCCAGTATTTAGCTTTTAATGGCCGACGCATATAGTCGTTAGGCAGTCAGTAAGTGATTGCATGTATATGGCAAACAGGTGACGATGACTGATGGGGTGACAGGTGACGATGACTGATGGGGTGACAGGTGACGATGACTGATGGGGTGACAGGTGACGATGATTGATGAGGTGACAGGTGATGATTGATGAGGTGACAGGTGACGATGATTGATGAGGTGACAAGTGACGATGATTGATGGGGTGACAGATGACAATCACTGACGGGGTGAAATGTGACGATGATTGATGGGGTGACAAGTGACGATCACTGATGGGGTGTCAAGTGACGATGATTGATGGGGTGACAAGTGACGATCACTGATGGGGTGACAAGTGACGATGATTGATAGGGTGACAGATGACGATGACTGATGGGGTGACAGATGACGATGACTGATGGGGTGACACGTGACGGTGATTGATGGGGTGACAGGTGACGGGCGATGGTCACTGATGGGTGACAGGTGACGGGCGATGGTGTACGGCGGTACTGATGGCAGTCTCTGGTGACAGGTGAACTTTAGGCTACGTTCACATGTGAGCGTAGCGATCATGGGCGGAATCACTGCGATTCTGCCCGCGATCCAGAAATCATTGCAAATCGCTGGACGCCTGTGCGTTGCCTGTGATTTGCAATAGCACCCCAAACGCTGTGCGATGTTGCTGCGATTTCCGCCTGCCGAATCGAGGTAACATCACGCAAACAATGCATGACACCCCAAAGAAACTCTTGTACCTTTTTTGGGCGTCATGCGATGTTTGCGCGATGTTACCGCGATTCGGCAGGCGGAAATGGCGGCAACATCGCACAGCGTTTGGGGTGCTATTGCAAAAAACGGGCAACGCACAGGCGCCCCGCAATTTGCAATGATTTCCGGATCGCGGGCAGAATCGCGGTGATTCTGCCCACGATCGCTGCGCTCACATGTGAACGTTATGGGTGTCAATTTCTGGGCACTGATGAGGTGACTGTTGGGTGACAGGTGACATTGGGGGGGGCTGAGGACTGTGTGGGGACCTTTATTTGTGTGATTTTTACTTTGTGACATGTGTACAGAGCAGTAACTCACTATTTCTAGCTCTGCTCCCCTCACACTGGAAACTGTATGAGGGGAGAAGAGCTAGTAACAGTGAGTTACTGCTCTTTGTTTACATTTTGTGATCGGCTGTGAATGGATTCACAGCCGATCACTTAGTAAACAGTCACTGTCAGTGACTGTTTACTACTGCCGGTGACAGCTGTGTTCCTGCGGAACACAGTGCCACCGACATGACCGCGCTGCGCGCTCCCGATCGCGCATGCGCGGTCATCTCCCGGGCGCCTCCATTGTGATCGGCTGTGTCATTGGAACACAGCCGATCATGTGGGAAACAGCCACGCCCATTGGCTGTTTCCCCCCTGCCGGTAAAGGGGGGTGTCCCGGGGACACCCCGACACCGGCAGTGCAGGGCGGCGCGCACGCGATCGCGCGCCTGCCCTGTTTCCTGGGATCACGTCATATGACGTCTTCCCAGGATAATGGTCGCATCGCTCCGCCGTCAATTTCGGCAAGTAGTTAAGAGATTTCTGTAGATTTTTGTGTTTTTTTGGGGTAATTTTTACATGTGTGAAAATATCGACCGATACCGATATGCGATTGGCAAAATATCGGTATCGGTATCGGCAAGGGAAAAAAAGCCACCACTGGCAACAAAAGTGAGTACACCCCTAAGTGAAAATGTCCGAATTGGGCCAAATTAGCCATTCTTCCTCCCTGGTGTCATGTGACTCAGTGTTACAAGGTCTCAGGTGTGAATGGGGAGCAGGTGTGTTAAATTTGGTGTTATCACTCTCACTCTCTCATACTGGTCACTAGAAGTTCAACATGGCACCTCATAGCAAAGAACTCTCCGAGGATCTGAAAAAAAGAATTGTTTGTCTACATAAAGATGGCCTAGGCTATAAGAAGATTGCCAAGACCCTGAAACTGATCTGCAGCATGGTGGCCAAGACCTTACAATGGTTTAACAGGACAGGTTCCACTCAGAACAGGCCTCGCCATGGTTGACCAAAGAGGTTGAGTGCACATGGTCAGCGTCATATCCAGAGGTTGTCTTTGGGAAATAGACGTATGAGTGCTGCCAGCATTGCTGCAGAGGTTGAAGGGGTGGGGGTCAGCCTGTCAGTGCTCAGACCATATGCTGCACACTGCATCAAATTGATCTGCATGGCTGTCGTCCCAGAAGGAACCCTCTTCTAAAGATGATGCACAAGAAAGACTGCAAACAGTTTGCTAAAGACAAGCAGACTAAGGACATGGATTACTGGAACCATGTCCTGTGGTCTGATGAGACCAAGATAAATGTATTTTCGTTCAGATGGTGTCAAGCGTGTGCGGCGGCAACCAGGTGAGCAGTACTAAGACAAGTGTGTCTTGCCTACAGTCAAGCATGGTGGTGGGATCCCCAAACGGAAGGTGGAGGGGCACAAGGTCTCTAACATCCACCAGCTCCGTGATGTCGTCATGGAGGAGTGGAAGAGGACTCCAGTGGCAACCTGTGAAGCTCTGGTGAACGCCATGCTCAAGAGGGTTAAGAAAGTGCTGGAAAATAATGGTGGCCACACAAAATATTGACACTTTAGGCATAATTTGGACATTTCCACTTAGGGGTGTACTCACTTTTGTTGCCTGCGGTTAAGACATTAACGGCTGTTTGTTGAGTTATTTTGAGGGGGGCAGCAAATTTACACTGTTATACAAGCTGTACACTCACTACTTTACATTGTAACAAAATGTAATCTCTTCAGTGTTGTCACATGAAAAGATATAATAAAATATTTTCAAAAATGTGAGGGGTGTACTCACTTTTGAGAGATACTGTATATATACTGCTCAAAAAAATTAAAGGAACACTTTGAAAACACATCAGATCTCAGTGGGGAAAAATCTCATGCTGGATATCTATACTGATATGGATTGGGTAATGTGTGAGAAAGGAAAGGATGCCACATCGTTTGATGGAAATGAAAATTATCACCGTACAGAGGGCTGAAATTCACACCCCGAAAATCAAAGTGAAAAAATAGATGCAGCAGGCTAGTCCATTTTGCTGAAACTTCATTGCAGCAACTCAGAATTGTACTTAGTAGTTTATATGGCCCCCCACATGCCTATATGCATGCCTGACAACATCGGGGCATGCTCCTAATAAGATGGTGTCCTGGAGTATTTCCTCCCAGATCTGGACTGGGGTATCACTGAGCTCTTGAATAGACTGAGGTGCAACCTGACGACTTTGGATGGACCAAAACATAATGTCTCAGAGATGTTCGATTGGATTGAGGTCGGATTAGCGTGGGGGGCATTCAATGGTATCAATTCCTTCATCTTCCAGGAACTGGCTGCATACTCTCACCACATGAGGCCAGGCATTGTTGTACAGCAGGAGGAACCCAGGACCCACTGCACCAGCGTAGGGTCTGACAACGGGTCCAAGGATTTCATCCCAATATGTAATGGCAGTCAGGGTGCCATTGTCTAGGCTGTAGAGGTCTGTGCGTTCCTCCATGGATATGCCTCCCCAGACCATCACTGACCCACCACTAAACTATGTTACAGGCAGCATAAAATTCTCCCCTGCTTCTCCAGACCCTTCCACGTCTGTCACGTGCTAAGGGTGAACCTGCTCTCATCTGTGAAAAGCACAGGATGGCAGTGGTGGACCTGCCAATTATGGTGTTCAATTGCAATGCAATTGCAATTGGAATTGCAAAGCAATCAAAGCATATTTTGAAGATACAAGGAAGCATGGGTTTTGTTTAGCCACATCCCTTAAGCCACCCCCACTGTTAAGAGTGGGGCCATGCCCACAATTTGCAGCGACACGCTCCACGCGCTGCAGGTTTTTTCCTTCCTCCAGTGCCCTTCATTCTGAAGTTCAAAAGTTGGGAGGTATGTAATGATCCCAGGGTGGGAGGAGAGACTGTTAGAGGTTGATGGCTACCAAGGTGCTGCATATGTTTTCCCAGGTGAGTACTCACGACCAGTGGTGGCTCGTGCATAGGGGGCGCCAGGGCGCCGCCCCCCTACCCCTAAAAAAAAAGAAAAAAAAAAAGAAAAAAAAATTACAAAACGAACAAATAAAGTTGTACAAAAAAAAAATTGGGTTCGCCGGCCTCTGTGAAGGAACTGGTGGCTAGGGGGTGGGGTTACGTCCCAGAAGAGGCGCCGATTGGCTGCCTTCTGGGGGCGTAACCTGGGCGCAAGTCTTTGCGATTGGACACCCCCACTTTCTGAAATCCTGGCTGTGATTGGTCCAGTCTACAGCCTGGACCAATCATCATCCAGGACATCCCATGGCCCCATACTGACCCCGCTGACGTCACGTCGCGTGCGTCAGTCACGAGTCGGGTGCCTAGTGGACGGACACGGTGGGAGAGAGCGGAGAGGACCGGCAGAGAGCGGAGAGAGGAGACCGAAGTCACCGGACAGGAATCGGATCGATCCGGGACCAGACCACCACCGGTAAGTAAGCGGTGCAGTTTGCAACACACTACCTCAGAGTCAGAACTCCCATGTGCAGTTGGTTCAGCACGGGCACTGCTGGAGGAGCTCGGCATCCGAGCGCTGCTCTTCGGGGTCTTCGTGTAAGTACTCTGCATGGATCTCATTGTATGTGCATGTAAGATCTGTATCCGATCATATCCATGTGCAGCACAGAGGTCTCATTGTTAGATAAAATCTAAGGGTGCCCATACATACCTCGATTTGTATAAGGTTCAGCAACAATTTATTGCACAATGGAAGCAACCAACAGCTGCTTGTGAAGACAGAAATAGCTAATGTCTATGGCAATCATCGTCCGACATGCTGGAAAATCATTCAATGCAGATTTGCTATCAGTGCAGCGATCGTGCGACGGGGTTGCATGTCTGTGCAGTGATCGGGGACAGCCAGCAATCGCATATGCTCGGTAAATGTTTCCATCATGCATTTGTTTGATCATTGCAGTGATCAATCAAGATAACAGGTTTACCAAATATGAAAAATCAGACTAAAGTTCTATGTATCCTGCACAAGACTGGGGCAATGCAATCACCCCCTCCCTCCATCTCCATGTACAACTATATGGAATCTCTGACATTGTACCTATGTGTGGAACATATAAACACCAGGAAAGTGTTAAAAATTACTCCCACAGAGTTAAATAAACACTGGAGATTGTATAGATACAGTATATGACTAGGTGTAGCATCTATACATGTCCTGGATGTGTCATTATACAATGTGATCAATGGCCATGTATACATCTGTATGACCATCCTCTGGATGCCAGCACTATTTCCCTCTGATATTGAGCAGTGTAGGATAAGGTTTATATCCCTTTAAATGTTATAATGTGCTCCTGTCCCTGTAAAATAGCTGTGTGTATGCCTGAGTAACCCAATTTCTTCTCATTGCTATGTGTGCCCAGGAAGGATAAATGTCTCTACTACAAATATCCAATATCAAGTATAGGCAGTGCAGTGACTTTCTAGTATGGTTACAAAATCGGGCTACATTATTGGGGCGCCTTATCACTCAATTTACGGTTCTATTTTGGTTGCATGTGGTATGAACTGTTGTCTCTGTTCTGATACTTAAAAAAACATATATGTAATGTTAAAGGTAAATATTGGGGTTCCTTTAAATGTTTATATTTTTAAGGGGGCTGGTGGTGTCAAAATATGGATTATTTAAAGGGGTAACTATGAATGCTTTATCAAGGCACTCTTCCTTGACCACTCATGGCCCCTTTAACACTTGTGTGGCATCAAAGTCAGGCACTTTTTTACCGCGTTTTTTGCCGCAAATTTTTCTTTTTGCGCCCCCCCCCAAAAATTTTGAGCACCAGCCGCCACTGCTCACGACCATCCATTAAAGTGATCATTTCTTTTTTTTTCTTTAATAAATAACAAGCATTTTATACTTACCTGCCCTGAATTGGTTTTGCACAGAGCAGCCTGGATCCTCCTCTTCTTGGGTCTCTCTTCACTGCTCCTAGCCCCTCCCTCCTGTCAAGTGCCCCCACAGTGAGCAGCTTGCTATAGGGGCACCCAAGCCGAGCTGCAGCTCCGTGTGTCCATCCAAAGTTGCCTTTCGGCCCCGCCCCTCTCTCTCCTGATTGGCTAACTGACTTTGATTGACAGCCGCAGGAGCCAATGGTGCCACTGCTGTGTTTCAGCCAATCTGGAGGGAGGCTTGTGGACATCACTGGACAGAGATGGCGCTCAGGTAAGTATTAGGGGGGCTGAGAGGGGCTGCTGCACACAGAAGGCTTTTTATCCTAATGCAAACAATGCATTAAGATAAAAAAAAAAAAAACCTGCCTTTACAACTCCTTTAACTGTGATTGACTGTGTAATGTTAAGTGACTCCGGAATGTATCCCGATGTGATGTGACTGTTATACCATTTCCGGAGTACCAAAAGTAAAGTGCAGCAACTACTTTATATGTGGAAATTCCTTCCTTTGGAGATGTAAAGGTCAATGGCCGGGAGTGTCATGTGGAGGCCTCTGGCATGGAGTGGGTCACAAAATGGCGGAGGGTTTGGCCTCAGCAGGTGTTATAGCAGGATAAGAGTGGGGGGTAGGGACTTTTGGTGCCCTGTTGCCAAATCTAGCCAACCATGAAGCTCTTATTACAGGCTCCTAAATTGATCCTTACTCTCAACTATGGAGGCATCTAGTAACCCTCAGAAGGAAGTAAAACAGGCCACATACGTGACCTACCCTACAAGTGCAGCCCTGTAGTGGCGAATGGGGTGGAAGTCCAGGGGCAGGGAATAGTTGGAGGCGGTTAGCTATCATGAGAGCCTGTCACTTTGCCTTAATTTAAAAATGTCTCCTTCACTTTAAAGGAAACCGATAGCAAAAAAGTATGGAGCCTGGATTGCTGACCCCCCCTCCCCCTGTAGGACATCTTGGACTTTGAGTGGAGAAATGTGAATGATGTCTGCAGCCTGCAGGCATCATTCACGTATCTATTTATTTTTTAAGCCGGGGATTCCCTGCGAAGTAAAAGCTATCGGCTGTTTAGCTGCTTGATTGCTTTTACAGGTGGCGGTAGGGGACATCCTCCCCTCAGCGGGAGGTCCCCTGCTGCCCTCCAGTTCTTCTCCTGACTCACCAGTGTGATTGGGGAGCTGGAGAATGAATCCGCTGGCGGCGGTTTACTATAGAGCTGGCCATGGGCCAGATGGACCCCGGCCATCTCAATGAACCTCAGAGGCTGGAAGCGACATCATGAAGTCACTTCTAGTGCCGGCAGATATAAACACTGCCATATTTTTTTTGCTGGAAAGCCTGAGATTAATCTTTTTTTTTTTTTGTTATTTATTTTAGGCTTTCAAGCATAGAGGAGAGATGTGGGGACTTAAAGACCCCAGATCTCTCTGTAAAGAGGACCTGTCATGCCCTATTCCTATTACAAGAGATGTTTACATTCATTGTAATAGGAATAGAAGTGATCAAAAAATAAAAAAATTTAAGGGAAAGTGTAAAAAAAATAAAAATAAACAATAAAAAAAAAAAATGTTTTAAAGTGCCCCCATTTAGAAGCGAATGCATACATAAGTTGCGCCTGCATATGTAAACAGTGTTCTCACCACACATGTGAGGTATTACCATGAATGCTACAGTGAGAGCAATAATTCCAGCACTAGACCTCCTCTGTAACTTTAAATTAGTCATCTGTAATTGTATAAATTGTACGCTGTAAAAATGTAAATTATTAAAGCGTAGCCGTTGGAGTTAAGTACCGAAGTTGGTGCCATTCCACGAGTATGTGCAATTTTTAAAAGTATGACATGTTAGATATCTATTTACTCGATGTAACATCATCTTTCACATTATGCAAAAAATTGGGGTAAATATTGTGGTTTTTTTTTTTATTCATGAAAGTTTTTTTTTTTTCCAAAGAAATTGCATTTAAAAAATTTCTGCGCAAATACTGTGTGAAATAAACAATTGCAACGACCGCCATTTTATTCCCTATGGTCTCTGCTAAAGAAATGTATTTAATGTTTGGGAGTTCTGAGTATTTTCTAGCAAATGATGATTTTTACATGTAGGAGAGGAATGCCAGAATTGGCCCGGTATGGAAGTGGTTAAAGTGACACTAAATTTTGGTTTTAAAAAAAAAAAAAAATCTATTCGTGTACAGTATGTGTTCTTACCTCAAAAAAATCCCTTATATTGCTCTCAGCTTCCTCCAAATATCCAAATTCCTTTTTTTTTATTTTTGCTGCTGGCATTTGACTTCCTGTTAAAAGGGGGCTACATTCATTCTTTATAGTCCCACTGTAAGTAGGAACGCGGCCACCCTCTCTTATTTGCTCCAGAAATGGACTAGGAACTATGAACTGTGGGATCTGTCCACATGATCCCAAATAATGTGCACTGCTTGTTCCAAACAAATGGAAGAAGGATGGGGGAGTCGGGTGAGTGGTCAGAGAGGTTTGGGAGCTCAGGGAGGACATTATAAGGAGGCACAATAAGAAACAATTTCATGAAATATAAATTACAGATCCTATGTGTATGTGGATGTGTATGGATTATTTTTTGAAGAGCAAGGATATTATTTAGCGTCACTTTAATTGCTAGTTCCCTGGCTGCCATGCGGACCAATGATTACAGTACTTTCCCAATCAGTGACCAGTAATAAGTATAGAAATTAAGTGCTCTAAACTCACTCTCTCTTTCTTGGTCTGCATGTTTGTTTTAGGTCAATGCCTTAAAACACATGTGTCAAACACAAGGCCCCAGGGACAAATCCAGCCCACCAGGGCCCTCGAACCTCTCCTGCAGCTGAGGAATTCCCCTTATCTCTGCCCCCACCTTATCTCAGCAGTCAGCAGCAGAAAGGAGGACAGAACTCTTCCGCCAGATCCTGCACTTCTCTGTGCAGCCACTGAGAGGTCTCTGCCCATCCATCTCAGCAGTCAAGAGCAGAGAGGAAGACAGAACTCCTCCTACAGATCCTGAGCATCTCTGTGGAGCTGCAGCACCCCCTCGTCTACACCTCTCTTGTTCTCAGCATTTAGCAGACTCTGGCAGCTCCTCCTCCACACCCTACACTTTATGCTTCCTATTTTTCTCTTGGTACAGGTTAGCTTTAAAAATTCTAGTACGCGGCACTTCCATCCAGATCATTGTGTTATTTGCAAACTGACAAGGTGATGAAATCTCCACCGCTGTGCTCACAGATATAACTCACCAAAGATGCTACCTCTGTAAAATAAATAAGGTCAGTATGCGCTTAGGTTATGTAGCTCAACCAGCTAAGGAGCATCCAGGAACATCTGTACCCCTCACTTGATGAAACCACTGGGGGGGGTGTACGTTCCTGGGTCATTCTAATCTGGTGGCAGGTCCATGACAAAGGGGGGCAGGAGGGGAAGCTGCCCCGGGTGTAGCACTGTCATTCAGGAGGGAGGTGCTATGTGGAGAACACCCCTATCCTTACTGCATGCATGCTGCAGATCACTGGTAGGCAAACAGCAGGTTGCAGCTTCATGTCTGCTCTGACGGCTACTGCTGTCATGCCTACAACATGAAAAGCACACTGCTCCTGTGCAACCACTTCTCAGCTGGTGGAAATCAAAAGATTGGCCACTCATGAGCAGTGCACACTCCATGCAAACCATGGACAGCCAGATCAAGGAATGGAGATCAGGCAATCTGCTCATTCTACTCGGTAGCAGCTAGGGGTTGGGGTCAAGTTCTGCATCCTTGTCCTGGGCGCTGGAAAAACCCATCCTGGTACTGCCTGTTGGAGCTACTGCATATAACCTGACCATTTATTTTACAGAGATCGGCATCACTTGTAAGTTATAGCTGTGAGCTTTCATCACCTTGTCGGTTTGCAAAGAACATGGTGATCTTTTGGATTCAAGCAATGTATACTAGAATATATTCAGTACGTTTTATGGACTTTATAGTCCTTATGCTAGTGGACAATTGAGCATTGGTTGACAGGTTAGCTTTAAGACAATCACTTCTAGTGGAATATCATTTTCTTTACCATGCCTGGACCCCAAGGTTGTCATACCAGTAGGAGGATGAATTATCTTTTACAATCACTGTAAACCCACTCCAATATCCAGCTCAATTACAGCATCAAACAAGGCTTTCCAGAGGCTCGAACTCTTCAATCCATCATAAATGGGGCTTTATAATATAATATAATCCACTTCGTAGGCTACCAGATCGTTCCCCGGCTCCCTCCCTCCTGGTTCACAGGCTGGCTGCGCTCTTTATGATGCGAGGGAAGACAGCTGCAATACGCAAGTCTTGGGGAGGGCAAAGAACCTAAATAAATATATTTTATGGAACGTCACCATTTTATTCGCCCAGATGTTTCATCCATAGAAAAGACACCGCGGCAGAGAGGACAACACAGGTGTTTATGACTGGAGCATCATCGCGTTGCACTCTTCACCCTTCACCGGCCAAAAAAAGTGTTCCGCTAATTAATACATGGAGTGCGCCGCTATTAAGGCATAGTGTAATGTTTTGCAGGTGTTAATGTTTTCGCCGGGCACAATTAGAAAGGACCAGATGGCATTGACAATTTTTTTATTTTTTATTATTCTATTAGGTATAATAGCTATAAAGCAGTGTGTATAATACATAATGGACAGAAAAAAAAAATAAAAGACCTAAATTTGAAGTTAGACTTCAGGCAAGCAACTAAATGCACATAAAATAAAGATATCTTAAATGTACAGCAAATGGGAGCTGCTATGTCAGACAGCAATAGGTGTGCGCAACCTATTGCACTAGGGTGTGCACCCCTAAGCTCAAACACACATGCGTATGTGTATGGGTATATACAGTGGCGACCCATGCATCCGGCCCCCTAATCTACATGCAGGGCACCGGACGCATGGATTCCAATGGGTTTTTTTTTTTTTTAAGCACAGGATTAGAGTCAGAGGCTCTAATAGGCTTCAAAAAGGGGTGGGCTCGGGGCACAGAGCACTGCGCCCTGAGCCCACCCAGTTGTGTGACAATAGAAAATAAATATTCACTATTGTCACATGGATCCTCCTCCTGGCCAATCAGGAAGCTGGTCCTGAAACCCATTTCCCAATTGGCCGAAAGGAGAAGCCATGCCATTGACCAAGGAGGAGGAGGAAGGAGGAGGAGGAGGAAAGAGGAGACGCAGGAGACTGAGGAGAAGCTGCCACTGCCGCCGCTGCTGCTGCCTGCCTGCCCTCCACATGTTCAGAGTGAGTGAGCTGGCACCTGGGGGGGGGTATGGTGTGCGGGCTGGTGTGGTCCGGGGGGGTTATGGTGTGGTCCGTCTGCGCCCGACCCCCCCCCCCCCCGGCCCATGGAGCACCAGCCGCCACTGGGTATATACATACATACAGTTCTATAATAATGTTTGCGGGTTTTTTTTTTTTGTGCAACCCAATTTGCAGTTTGTGATTATAGTATGAGTTTATTCTCTAAATTGGAAATTATGAACGCAAATCAAGGATTTGCTTTAGGCCCAAACAGCCCAGCAGGAAAAAAAGATGAACTGAACCAATTTTTTTTTTTTTTCACACTTGATCTATATTTTGCAAATACCTTGACAATTGTTCATAATCAATTTTTTAGTGAATAAACCCCAATTGTGACAATCTAAAGGCTAGGCAGGTAAAAAAAAAAAAAAAAAAAGGCCAGATGTTGCAGTAATAATACCGGAACACAGAGTGATAATGCTAATGTGCATAGGGTGATAATGGTGTGCCCATGCACACGCAGCATCAGTAGGAAAATAGCCAGCCAGCTCTTTCTACTTTGAATAGCGGCATTTAGGACAACGGAACCAGCCAGATGATTAGCCTATGCAGCATGACATAAAATGGCTATCTACAACGTGGACAAACTGGACTATCTATGAGAGACATTGGACACCAACATTACTAGAGGAAGGTGAAGCGAGAAGCAGTAAGTAGACCTCGTATCCAACAATACCAGTGATGAAGAACCTTAGCACCCCAGATGTTTTGGAACTACATTTCCCATGATGCTCATGCCCTCTACAGAGTAGTTGAGCATCATGGGATATGTAGTTCCAAAACATTTGGGGTGCCAAGGTTCGCCATCACCGAACTATACCATTATAGACTGCGGCTTTGCTTTGACCTGCTCTGCTTGGCTCCCTTCCTGCTTGCTTATATACATGCCTCTCATTGGTTACATATATAATATTTGTTTCTCCAACTTGCTTTATTTACCAATCTGCCTGGCTGAATCTGTATAATTGGTCAATCATCACCATTCTGGTAAAACAGTATTTCAGAGAATTTTTCCATAAAACCGCTAACGGGAAAATGATGATTCTATGACGCTCTATCTCAATTGTCAAATTTTCAACAGCTCTGGATTTTCATTCATATCGTACTAATTACTAACTTCAGGCAATAAGGATAGCTGCTGCTTTGAACTGGCTACTTATGCATCCTTAGGGAACGCAAGTGTTTCCTGTATCACTACTGCAACATATTGACCTTGTCATATTAATATCATAATTGTTGAACCGGATCTACAACACATTATTCCTCAATCACATTCCATGCTTACTATTCCTCCATATATAAGGTCATGATATACTAGGTTTAACACCTTAATTACCTTATCCACAGAGGATTTGACCAGCCTATCAGTGCCACCTGATTATCCACTGATGGTTACCCCACATTAAACGCTGGTGTATATAGCTATTGGGGTAGAAGAAATTGTATTGAATATGTGACTAGATCTACTCATGTCTTGCTGTTTTTCCAGGAATTTATCTGGATTATTGTTTATTGATTATTGAATATTATTATTGTAATTTGTTTGTTCTGTCTATGTCCAATCTGATGAAGAGGGTTCTCCCTTGAAACGCGTCAGCCTCATCAGTACAGACGCCTTCCAGTCCTCCTGTATTACTGAAAAGTATCCCAGTCCTGGAGGACCCCTGATTGCAAAAGGATTTTTTATATGCTTATTTTCAGCATACGTCTGTGAGTATAATGTATGGCATTCTTTTCTACTTTCCAATAAATGTCTTATGATATTGCACTAGGTCGGTGTGCCTTTCTCTTGTTTTTCTATATTGGAAGGTGTAGATACGTTTTTTTTAAGCAGATTACATTCCATAGTACTTTTTATTGATTTTGGCAATAAATGTATTAGTAGACTACATTGCATGAGTAAATATACTGCCTACTTTTCACAGCTGGTACTATACAGCTGTCCCCTCATTCTTTTTTTCGTTTGCAATGACTTAAGCAATTACCACACCTAACAAGTGAGGCAGTATCTTAATCCCTCCTCTACTAGGTAAATCTTGCGTAGAATTTATTGTTTTGGGTGTGCCCATGCACACCCAGCACACCCCATGCACATGCCCAGGTATACAGCACAGTCCTGTCCAGCAGGGGAGGAGACCTGCTTTTTCTCTGCTGAAGTTAAGTTACACTTACAAGTCTTGTCCCACCTTCAGCCTGTGAATGGACAATGATGGAGAAGCAGGACACTAAGCCGCTCATCCCTCTGTTACTCTGCTTTCTTCTCCCTCTTTTAGACTAGGTTCTTCTTAAAAGTGGATTGCAAAAAGCCCAATCCAAGTCAAATTAAGTTACATTAACTGCAATAAAAATAAAAAATAAGCAATTTTAAGCAGCACCTCCTGCCATTTGCCCTGCACTGCATGCTTTCCACTGTCATGTTATAGTGTGCTGCCCATCCCCAGGCTGTGATTGTCTGCCATTTTTTTATTTTACTGTTTCTGCGTGGCAGTGCCATTAGAACCCACATTGCAGCTTCGGCATCTTCTGCTGTCAGACCTCAGATAAAGCAGAACTTCAGAGCAGAGGGCAGGCGTTCCATGGCTTTTCTTTGGCTTTGATCACATGACCCAGCCGAGTAGAGGCCTTCCCTTCACAATGCACTGCAATGGTGTCACTGTGGTGTGAGGTGGTGGGAGTAGAGCTCTGTACTGGGGGGGAAATATGTGGGTGGTGGAAGAGAGAGCTTTGTACTAGGGGATTCCAAGGTGGGGTAAGAGAGCTCTGAACTGCAGAGATTGGGGGTAAGGGGATAAGTTATGTTTGTACACTGGGCTGTGTGTTACAATACCTACTTCTGAGTCCTGTGCAATACGAATTTCTAAACCCCACATCCTGTGCGATATGCACTCCTGAGCCCTGTGCAAAATGCACTCCTGAGTCCTGCCCTTACTAAAATACCCACACCGTGCCCTGTGCATTATGCTCTCCTGAGCCCTGCGTCCTTTGTGAAAGGTATTTCCGAGCCCTACACCCTGTCTGATACGTACTCCTGAGCTCTGTGCCTTGTGTGATATGCACTCCTGGGCTCTGCGCTCTGTGTGATATACACTCCTGAGCTATGTACCCTGTGTAATACACACTCCCGAGCACTGTGCAATATGCACTCCTGAGCCCTGCTCTTAGTGCAATACTCACCCCTGTGCCCTGTGCATTATGCTCTCCTGAGCCCTGTGTGATATGCACTCCTGAGCCCTGTGTGGTATGTACTCCCAAGCCCTGCGCCCTGTGTAATATGCACTCCTGAGCCCTGCACCCTGTGTGATATGCACTCCTGGGTCCTGTGTGATATGCAGTCCCGAGCCCTGCGTCCTGTGTAATGTGCACTCCTGGGCCCTGCGCCCTGTGTGATATGCACTCCTGAGTCCTGTGTGATATGCACTCCTGAGCCCTGCGCCCTGTGTAATATGCACTCCTGGGCCCTGCACCCTGTGTGATATGCACTTCTGAGTCTTTTGTGATATGCACTGCTGAGCCCTGTGCCCTGTGTGATATGCACTTCTGAGTCCTGTGTGATATGCACTCTTGGGCCCTGCGCCCTGTGTAATATGCACTCCTGAGTCCTGTGTGATATGCACTCCTGAGCTCTGCACCCTGTGTAATATTCACTCCTGAGCCCTGCACCCTGTGTGATATGCACTCCTGAGTCCTGTGTGATATGCACTCCTGAGCCCTGCGCCCTGTGTAATATGCACTCCTGGGCCCTGTGTGATATGCACTCCTGAGATCTGCACCCTGTGTGATATGCACTCCTGTGCCCTGCGTGATATATACTCCTGAGCCCTGCACCCTGTGTAATATGCACTCCTGGGCCCTGTGTGATATGCACTCCTGAGATCTGCACCCTGTGTGATATGCACTACTGTGCCCTGCGTGATATATACTCCTGAGCCCTGCACACTGTGTAATACGCACTCCTGAGCCCTGCATTCTGTGTGATATATACTCCTGGGCCCTGCATCCTGTTTGATATGCACTCCTGAGCCCTGCACTCTGTGCGATGTGTACTTCTGAGTCCTGCACCTGGTGAAATATGCACTTCTGAACCTCTGCGCTCTGTGGAATATGCACTTCTCACCCCTGCATCCTGTGCGATATGCACTCCTAAGCCCTGCACCCTGTGTGTTATGGCCTTCTGTTCCGTGCACAAAATGGCCTTTCTAGCCCTGCAATCTGTGTGTTTCACACTCCTAAACTCTGCACTGTGTGTTATGCACTGCTGACTGAGCCCTGCACTCTGTGCAATATGCCTTCCTGAGCCAAGCACCAAACAATTAGTTGTACATTTCATACTCCTAACTAGGGATGAGCTTTGGGTTTGGGTAGGACATAAATCTGTTCTCATTTAAGTGAACAAGCAAACAAACTAGCCATATTTGGCCAAATCACCTGTTGGAGCCTTTAGCTGTTGTAGCTTGCATCTTTTATTTAGCAGCAGTATTACTGCAGTCTCTAATTGACAGATCCCCACACTGCGAGAATGTATGCAATAGTGCTGGGGATCCCAGATGACATCATTGACCAAATATGGCCTTGAAGTGGCAGTCAACGATGTTGGGCATCACACATTGTGACTGGCGTAGATCTACATTGCTGGGGGACATGATTGAGGTTAGATTTACATTGGGGACATTATTTATTTCTTTTCATAAAGGCAATTTTTCATGGTGTCGTTGTCTTTATATTTACCTTTTGAAATTTTTGGGGTTAATGATTAACAAGGGGTACTATGTACCTCACACTCATTCACATTGTGGTGGATATCTTAAGGCCCCTTGTCCCCTTGTTTTAAATAGGGCTTATAGACTCTGATAAGTTACACCCGCCCGCAGACCCCCATGATGGGGCTGCAAAATCGCCGCCTCTTCCTCCCTGGCCACCCAGATTGGATGCCTATTTAAGTGTCTGGTCTGGTTTGAATTGTAAAGGGGATCCAATGCTGTTTTTGTTTTCTTGAAACCAAAAAATGGTGTGGAGGGGGGGGGGGGGGGGGGTCCCGCCTGCAAATTTATGGAAAGAAAGCCTTATCCAGACATGCAGCTTGGCTGCCCAGGGGAATGTGTGTGGGATGGGGGGCAGGCAGCAAGCATGCACCCTCTATTCTCCTGAACCATACCAGGCCACATACTCTCAATATTGGGAGGTTACCTTGAAACATGGGTTTGGGATCGGGGGGGCAGGCAGCAAGCATGCACCCTCTATTCTCCTGCACCAGACCAGGCCACATACTCTCAATATTGGGAGGTTACATTGAAACATGGGTTTGGGATTGGGGCAGGCAGCAAGCATGCACCCTCTATTCTCCTGAACCATACCAGGCCATATACCCTCAATATTGGGAGGTTAAAATTAAACATGGGTTTGGGATTGGGGCAGGCAGCAAGCATGCACCCTCTATTCTCCTGAACCATACCAGGCCACATACTCTTAATATTGGGAGGTTACCTTGAAACATGGGTTTGGGATCGGGGGACAGGCAGAAACCATGCACCCTCTATTCTCCTGAACCATACCAGGCCACATACTTTAATATTGGGAGGTTACCTTAAAACATGGGTTTGGGAGGGGGGGGGGCACAAGGTGCCTTGTCCTGCTACTTTACTACTCCCCTCCAGGGCCCAAGAGAGGTGAGAGGCCTGAGTTTCACCTATTTTGGCAAAACAAAAACCTTGCTTTTTATATTGCCAGAGTTCAGCTATAACTAACTCATCCATCTTAGCAAATTGCCCCCATTACATTTTTTTTTACATATCATATGTCATTTGATGGGAACCTGTCAGGACAGAAATATGACCTTTATTGAGTTAGTCTCAGCTCCTGCAATGTTATCTTCATGCTTCTCCCACTACTTAGTGAGTCACTGACCTGAAACAGGCATAAGTGTCCCAACTGCACTGACTGCATCAGTGTTCTGGGTCAATGACTCACGCTAGTAGTCAGGCCAATATAAAAAGGGACATCTGCAGTTTGTATTTATATAGTGCCAATATATGCACAGATATAACTGCCTGATAAATTACTGATAGCAGCTTCATTGAATTGGTTGAAATCTATTATGATGAATGCAGAAACCAACTGTGCAAAAATTAATTTTTCTGCAATTTTATCCACATCTGGACGATCAGGAGTGGCAGTAAATTTTATTCATCGTTACTTAGCTTGAAAGGCTGCTTTTAATCAACGCTCGATTGCAATGATCAGGCCAGCGACCTTTTTTGATCACACAAGAGAGTGTTCAACTATATTTGAGCCTATTTTTCACAAAGCCATTTGGTATCACAAATTGATGAGTGTCTGATGGAAATCAATTGGAAGTGAATCACTTGTGCATTTTGACGAATAAACTTTGAACAATTGATATGAATGTACCTGAACTGATTGGCAATCCAATCCAAGATCAAATGTGTGTATAGCCTGTATAAAAGGGAATCTGTCAATCTGCCCATTCAGGGCTAAATGACAACTTCGCTTGAAAAAAACAACCCTTACCAGTAGGGATGATCGAACTTTTGAAAAGTTCGGTTCGACCAGAACACCCGAACTTCACGAAAGTTCGGTTCGGATTTCAGAACCCCATTGAAATCAATGGGACCCGAACTTCTGTAATCAAAAAACACCATTTTTAAGCCCTAAAACCCAATAAATGCCCCTAAAAAGTGCCTAGGGTTCTGGGTCATGCCCCAGGGACTATTAATCACACAAAAAAAAGTTCTTAAAAATTGTCGTTTTTGATAGATAGCCAATTATTGAAAAAATTAAAAAAAAAAAAAAAAAAGAGATTTCTTTGGATTTAGTGTCTGGGGGGTCTAAAAGTTGTACCTGTGAAGTTTCAGCTCTGTAGCATGTCCAGAACCAGAATTACAGCATACCAAACCTTCAAAAATGACTTTTTTGCTTAACCGCACCTTTCTTTTGCTCCTAATCAACGGCTCAGCCAATGTGTATGATGGGGACATAATGCAGTGCACTGGGAACAAGATTAGAGGTTTTTTTGGAAAAAGGTGCTGTCTCTTTAAATGTGCATATAATTAACGGGTGTATTTCCACAATGGGGCTTTTATTACCAAATGTTTCAAGAAGTCCAAAGATGTATGTAATTGCACTTTATTTCATGTAAAATGGTGTTTGGTGCACTTTAACTTGAAATCTCACAAGAAACAGACATATATGCACGGATACATTGAGGGTTAGGGGTAGGGGCCACAAGGTAGTGCAGAGTGAACAAGATTAGAGATGTTTTGGATGAATAGTGTTGTCTCTTGACTTTGAATAGAAGTAAAGGATGCTTAAAAATTGGGCATTTGGTGGTGCGGACGATGCCTTGACACCATATCCCTATGAAAGTGCTGGTAATGAAAGCAATAATTGCCTTTGTAAGGAAAAAAATTACAATGATATGCATCTGTGTGACAGGTGCGCAAAAATTGTTGTTTGGGTGTTGGCGGAGCCATACCACTGTAAGCCCAAAGAGCTGGTGTTGAAGAAGGCGTAAAAATTATGAAGGTGTGCACCTGTGGAACAGGTGCGCAAACATGGTAGTTTTGGTGTTGGCGGAGCCTCCCCACCATAACCCCAAAGAGCTGGCTTTGAAGGAGGCCCAAAAATTGTAAAGGTGTGCACCTGTGGAACAGGTTCGCAAACATGGTAGTTTTTGTTTAGCATAGCCTCCCCACCTTAACCCCAAAGAGCTGGTGTTGAAGGAGGCCCAAAAATTGTAAAGGTGTGCACCTGTGGAACAGGTGCGCAAACATTGTCGTTTTTGTGTTAGCATAGCCTCCCCACCTTAACCCCAAAGAGCTGGTGTTGAAGGAGGCCCAAAAATTGTAAAGGTGTGCACCTGTGGAACAGGTTCGCAAACATGGTAGTTTTTGTTTAGCATAGCCTCCCCACCTTAACCCCAAAGAGCTGGTGTTGAAGGAGGCCCAAAAATTGTAAAGGTGTGCACCTGTGGAACAGGTGCGCAAACATTGTCGTTTTTGTGTTAGCATAGCCTCCCCACCTTAACCCCAAAGAGCTGGTGTTGAAGGAGGCCCAAAAATTGTAAAGGTGTGCACCTGTGGAACAGGTTCGCAAACATGGTAGTTTTTGTTTAGCATAGCCTCCCCACCTTAACCCCAAAGAGCTGGTGTTGAAGGAGGCCCAAAAATTGTAAAGGTGTGCACCTGTGGAACAGGTTCGCAAACATGGTAGTTTTTGTTTAGCATAGCCTCCCCACCTTAACCCCAAAGAGCTGGTGTTGAAGGAGGCCCAAAAATTGTAAAGGTGTGCACCTGTGGAACAGGTGCGCAAACATTGTCGTTTTTGTTTAGCATAGCCTCCCCACCTTAACCCCAAAGAGCTGGTGTTGAAGGAGGCCCAAAAATTGTAAAGGTGTGCACCTGTGGAACAGGTGCGCAAACATTGTCGTTTTTGTTTAGCATAGCCTCCCCACCTTAACCCCAAAGAGCTGGTGTTGAAGGAGGCCCAAAAATTGTAAAGGTGTGCACCTGTGAAACAGGTACGCAAAAATTGTCGTTTTTGTCATAACCAAAATGAGGTTCTGTGAACGTAAAGAGAATGAGAGGAGGGTTTGAGGGTGGCACCATGGTCCAGGCTTAAACTGAGGCTCAACTGCCACATCACAACGATAGCCTAGTCTACAAGGTCTGCATCAGGTGCATCAAAGCTTGATATCCACGACTGATTCATCTTAATGAATGTCAAACGGTCGACTGAGTCGGTGGAGAGTCTAGTTCGATGGTCTGTGACGAATCCTCCTGCTGCGCTAAATGCCCGTTCCGATAGGACACTGGAAGCAGGGCAGGCCAACAACTCCATGGCATACTGGGCCAGTTCTGGCCAGTGGTCTAATCTTAAGACCCAGTATGCCAGTGGATCGGATTCGTCACATGAAAAGCCCTCTGTGTCACTTTGTGCCCTCACGTAATCGTCCACCATGTGATGCAGACGCTGTCGATGCGATGTGGCAGCTGAGAGGCCTGGGCGGTGAGGACTAAAAAAAGACCGAAAGGCATCCGTCAACCGCACGCCTTCTCCAACGCTCCTCTCGTGACCACCAGTAGAATCCATGGTAGGTTGTCCCCGCCCCTGCACCCTACGGGAGTCGGGGAACATGTTCACCAGATTCCTCTTGAGACTGTCCTCAAGGGATTTGATCCTGTGGACTCTATGGGTGGATGGGAAAAGCTCCGAGACTTTACACTTGTACCGGGGGTCAAGTAGGGTGGCCAACCAATAGTGGTTAGTCTCTTTAATGGCCTTGATTCTGGGGTCCTTTCGCAGGCTCTGGAGCATGATGTTTCCCATGCGTCGCAAATTAGCGAAGGCCTGAGAAGCTGACTCCTCGGGGTCACTCATAACGACATTATCTTCAACGGGCTCCTCCTCCTCCCAGCCACGTACTACTCCAAAGTGTCCCGAGGGAGTCAAACTAGGCCTTGCAGATTGCCGCATGTCTTCCTCCTCCTCCTCCTCAAACCCTGCAAAAGTTCCCGCAGAATCGTCCTCCTCCTCCTCCTCTTCCACCCCTGGATCCTGCTCGGGCCTCTGGGAGCTAGGCATAATGGGGTCAGGATTCTCAGGATAAAGGGGGCCTTGAGAGGCAAGGAAGTCCTCCTCTTCCTCCTGCTGCTCTGCCTCCAGTGCCCTGTCCATAATGCCACGCAGAGTGTGCTCCAACAAAAACAGTACCGGTAGGGTGTCACTGATGCATGCGCTGTCCCGGCTGACCATCCTTGTGGCCTCCTCAAATGGCGAGAGGACAGCGCATGCATCCTTAATCAAAAGCCACTGCCGTGGTGAAAAGAAGCCCAGGCGCGCAGAGCCAGTGCTGGTGCCGTACTCGCATAGGTATTCATTGAGGGCCCTCTGCTGCGTGTACAGGCGCTGCAGCATAGCCAAGGTGGAGTTCCAGCGGGTGGGCATGTCACAGATGAGGCGGTGTACCGGCAGGTGAAACTCGCGCTGCACTTCGGCCAAACGTGCAGTGGCACTGTACGACCGCCTGAAGTGACTGCACACCCTTCTTGCCATCCTTAGCACATCCTGCATTCCCGGGTACGAGTTCAAAAACCGCTGTACCACGAGATTCAGGACATGCGCCAGGCATGGCACATGGGTTAACTTTCCCTGACGAAGGGCGGCCAGGAGGTTTGACCCATTATCAGTAACCACCATCCCTGGCTGCAGCTGGCGTGGTGTCAACCACCTCTGGGCCTGTGCCTGCAGAGCCCCAAGAATCTGAGGGGCAGTGTGCTGCCTGTCCCCTAGACACACAAGCTGCAGCACTGCGTGACACCTTTTGGCCTGAGACATAGAATAGCCCTTTGAACGTTTACGTGGTATCTCATCATATTCAAAGGACCATTCTGCAGAGGAGGGCATGGAGGAGGTAGAGGAGGAGGAGCAGGAGGGGGTAGAAGTGGTCGATCTACCCGGATCAGCGACACCACCAGCTGTTTGCAGACGTGGGGGCAACACTGGCTGCAGCACCGAGCCCTGGCTACAATCCCTTCCACTGGCAAGCAGTGTCACCCAGTGAGCAGTGACAGAAATGTACCGTCCCTGCCCATGTTTGCTTGACCAAGTGTCAGCCGTCAAGTGTATCTTACGGCTGACTGACTTGGCCAGGGATGACACTACATTGCCTTCCACATGTTGGTATAGGGATGGCAGGGCCTTACGGGAAAAGTAATGCCGACTTGGCACCTGCCACTGTGGAACTGCACATTTTGCGAAGTCACGGAAGGGAGCAGACTCTACCAGGTTAAATGGTAATAGTTGCAGAGCCAGTAGTTTAGCCAAACTACTGTTTAGACGCTGGGCATGTGGGTGGCGGGGAGTATACATTTTTTTTCGTTCCAGCATGTGTGGAATCGAAATTTGGCGTCTAGATGATACAGCTGGTGGTGTGCTGGAGGTAGATGCGACACTGCCTGCTATATCATCATCCCTGCCAGTGGAGGCTGCCAACAGGTGACGAGTGACTATAGCAGGGCCAGGAACAGACTGATGTGCAGGTGGAGCAGGTGGAGCAGATGGAGCATGAGGAGGAGAGCGAGGAGAACTAGGAGGCCGACTGACCAATCTTTGGCCCTTTTGTGGGTTCTTTAAATGCTCCTGCCAACGGGCCGAGTGGTGGGTTGTCAAATGCCTGTTTAGGCAGCTTGTACCCAGGTGGTTGACATTTTTGCCACGTTTTATACCCTTCTTACAAATCTTGCAGATCGCAACTGTTTTATCTGCATGGGATGTCTCAAAAAAGGCCCAGCAAGATGAGGTGTGTATAGTGGCCCGGGAGACAACAGGTGCGGCCTGAGATGGAGTAGGCCGTCTGCTCTCCCCTCTTGCTTGCTCTGCCTCCTCCTCAACCTCAGACCCAACATCTGACTCCATCAAAGACTGAGCATCAGGCCTGGCCTGGGAGACAACAGGTGCGGCCTTAGATGGAGCGGGCCGTCTGCTCTCCCCTCTTGTTTGCTCTGCCTCCTCCTCAACCTCAGACCCAACATCTGATTCTATCAAAGACTGAGCATCAGGCCTGGCCTGGGAGACAACAGGTGCGGCCTTAGATGGAGCGGGCCGTCTGCTCTCCCCTCTTGTTTGCTCTGCCTCCTCCTCAAACTCAGACCCAACATCAGACTCCATAAAGGACTGAGCATCAGGCTGGAGTAGATGGCCGACACTGTGGTCAAACAGCTCAGCTGACTCCTCTGCCATGTCTGAAATTGGGTCTAAGGGAGGACATGAGGTGGACATGGACTCATCTGTATTTGTTCTGACAACTGCAGAAGACTGACCACTTTTCTCTGCCTGGGTCACTGTAGTTGCAGATGATGCCGATGATGAGGGTTTGTTCATATAGTCCACCACCTCCTGTACATACTGTGGACGTATAGCTTGGCCACTGCCGGAGAACAATCCAAATGGTGGCCTGGCTGAGGACTGACCACCACGTCCACCCCTGCCTCTAGACACCCTAGAAGCTGTGCCCCTTTCCGCAGCAGGGCCACGTATGCCTTTTCTTGGTCTACCAGGCATATTTGTCACTGATGCGTTGGCAACTGTGTGCGGTGAAAAACGCACACTGCTATGCGACCCACAGTTGTCGCTGGATACAGCACAGCAGTTGCGGTTCACGCACAGTAGCAAAGCCTTTTGCACAGTGGACCTAACGCTTTGAACAACAGGCGTTAGGTTGTCACTGATGCGTTGGCAACTGTGTGCGGTGAAAAACGCACACTGCTATGCGACCCACAGTTGTCGCTGGATACAGCACAGCAGTTGCGTGTCACGCACAGTTGCAAAGGCTTTTGTACAGTGCACCTAACGCTTTGAACAACAGGCGTTAAGTTGTCACTGATGCGTTGGCAACTGTGTGCGGTGAAAAACGCACACTGCTATGCGACCCACAGTTGTCGCTGGATACAGCACAGCAGTTGCGGTTCACGCACAGTAGCAAAGCCTTTTGCACAGTGGACCTAACGCTTTGAACAACAGGCGTTAGGTTGTCACTGATGCGTTGGCAACTGTGTGCGGTGAAAAACGCACACTGCTATGCGACCCACAGTTGTCGCTGGATACAGCACAGCAGTTGCGGTTCACGCACAGTAGCAAAGTCTTTTGCACAGTGGACCTAACGCTTTGAACAACAGGCGTTAGGTTGTCACTGATGCGTTGGCAACTGTGTGCGGTGAAAAACGCACACTGCTATGCGACCCACAGTTGTCGCTGGATACAGCACAGCAGTTCCGTGTCACGCACAGTTGCAAAGGCTTTTGTACAGTGCACCTAACGCTTTGAACAACAGGCGTTAAGTTGTCACTGTATTTTGCTGCCTAGCAAGCACGTATACCTGCTGTGATACAGCAGCACTGTGCCACGTGCTCACTAAACAGAACCCTCACACTTTCCCTACAGAAACTAAATTTTCAAATCTAACTAATGTAGTACAAAGTTCCCTAACTACACTAGATATCCCTTTCCACTAAATAGAAAGCTCCATACAGCAGAAGACTGACACTGTCCCTTAAGTTTTTTTTTTTTTTTTTTTTTTTTTTTTTTTTAACTCTAAGAACCAGCACAATCGCTGTATCTAACTACACTGGCTGTAAGCTAAATACAATTCTGCTATATGGAGCTTTAGAACCACTCGATATGTAGGAAATGTAGTGTAGCAAGCAGGAGTCAGACAGAACTGCTTCAACTCTCTTCAACAGGCTCTGGATAACTGTGCTAGGGGTTAGGCGGGGCCATCTTATATAGTGTGGGGCGTATTCACTCCTGATTGGCCTCTGGTCCCCGTAGTCACTCCAATCACGTTCCTAGGAGACTCCTGCCCCCTCATTGGCTTTTGCAGACGTTTCTGGGCCAATCACGGGCTTTTAAAGCCCAGTTCCTGTCCCAGTGCATTTTGGGCGGTTCTGGTGGCCGAATACCGAACTTTTGCCGCAAAAAGTTCGGTATTCGGCCGAATATCGAACATCCAATGTTCGGGTCGAACCGATGGTCGACCCGAACCGTTCGATCATCCCTACTTACCAGTTGATACCATTGCCAAGTACTGCTGGAGCCCCCAGTAACTACCAGTTTCTTCCAGGTATAGGAGGGCATGTGATCTCCTCCAAGGATGCAGTGTTTGGGCCTAGGCAGTCAATCGCCAGGCTTTAATACTGTCAGGTGCGGAAGGAAGCTCTAAAACTTACCATACATATGACAACTTTTTGGCACCTTTACCCACTTATGATCAAGCTGGAAGCGAAATCCCAAGCGATCAAATGCAAGTGGTTTCAGCTGACAGCAAGCAGATGGGATTAAAACTGCCTCAATTAAACTCAATGGCAACATCCAATAATTTTTTATGAACTCTGAGTTGTTTCTTTTCTGGTTTTAAATGATTTTTCAATAACCTTTAATAACAACTTGCCTACAGGGCACTTTTACCCCCTTCTGGCCCAGGCCAATTTTCAGATTTCAGCGCTGTCACACTTTGAATGACAATTGCGCGGTCATGCAACACTGCACCCAAACAAACTTTTTATATAAACTCTTTTGGTAGTATTTAATTGCCACTGTGAAAAAAAGTTTCTTAGTTTCTGTTATAACATTTTCTACAAAAGTAATTTTCCCCCTTTACTGATGTGTACTGATAGGCTGCACTGATGTGCACTAATTGGCTGCACGGTTGGGCACTGAATAGGCTGCACTGATTGGCACTGATGAGGCGGCACTGATGGGCACTGATGAGACTGCACTGATATGTGGCACTGATGGACACTGATAGGCAGCACTCATAGGCGGCACTGATGGGCACTAATAGTCAACACTGATATGCATCACTGATGGGCACTGACTGGAATCACTGATGGGCATTTACAGGCATCACTGATGGGCACTGATTGGCAGCACTGATGGGCACAGAGTGGCAGCATTGATGGGCACAGACTGACAGCACTGATGGGCACAGACTGGCAGAATTTTTGGGCACTGTTGGGGCTGATTAAGTTTACAGCCCAGGTTGATCAAACTTAAGTGGTTGATCAAACTCCTAGGTGGAAGCTTACTTGTCTTATGCCAGTGGTCTCCAAACTGTGGCCCATGGGCCATATGTAGCCCTTTGTTTGCCTTTATTTGGCCCTTGGGGCACTATTCCTCCCATTGCTATGAGGCACTTTTCATCACACTGACACCAACAGTGGAGTATATATGGGACATTATTCTTTCCACTAATACCAATGATGGGGCAATATTTCTCCAACTAATACCAAGGATGCGGCACTATTCCCTTCACTGACACCAATGATGGGGCATTATTCCCCCCACTAACCAACAATGGGGCACTAATCCTTCAAATAATACCAGTGATGAGGCACTATTTCTTCCAGCGACACCAATGATGGAGCACTAATCTGCTCACTGACACCAATGATGGAGCACTATTCCTCCCTATGATATCAATGAATGGCCACTATTCCTCCTACTAATACCAATGATGGGGCACTATTTCTTCTGATATTGACCACAGGCGCTATATAAAAAAGTTTTACTCCCACTAACCACCAAGCTTTGTTTACTTCCACTGATGCTGGAACATTTTCTATTCCTAATGGTCACAATCCAGCCCCCATAAAGCCTGAAGGGCAGTAAACTGGCACTTTGTTTTGAAAGATTGGAGACCTGTCTTAAGAAACCACTTTCGGTCGTATGTTTAATCCCCAGTTGATCAAATGTGGTGGAAATTGCCTAATAGTTGCCATGTGGATGGCCATCCCAACCCCATCTGATACAAAGCCTACTTTAACCACTTGCCGACTGCCTAACGACGATTTACGTCGGCAGTCAGCCACTCACAGGCAAAGCGACGTAGGTCTACGTCGCTAGCCTGTGAGGCTCTAGGGAGCTCACGGACCCCCCCCCCCCGCGCGTGTGCCCGGCAGACCCAATGTCCGCCGGGCACTTGCGATTGTCCGTTACAGCGGGAGAAAGGCAGGCGGCTGATGTAAACAAAGCCGCCTGTCATTCTCCCCTGTGTAAGAATAGTGATCATACGGTTCTACTATGTAGGACCGTTGATCTCTGTTCTTACACCTCAAGCCACAGCCAATCACAGTTAGAAGCACGCCCCTAGGGACACACTTAACCCCTCCCTCTCAAAAAAAGTTAACCCCTTCACTGCCAGTGTCATTTTTACAGTAACAGTGCATATGTATAGCACTGATTACTGTAGTAATGTCACTGGTAACCCCAAAAGTGTCAAAAATGTCTGTCCGCCGCAATGTCGCAGTCCCGCAAAAAAAATCGCAGATCGCCGCCATTACTCGTTAAAAAAAAAAAAACAACAAAAATGACAAAAATTTTTCCCTTAGTTAGTAAACGCAATAACTTTTGCGCAAACCAATCAAAATACGCTTTTTGTGATTTTTTTTACCAAACATATGTAGCAGAAAACAAATTGGCCTAAAATGTTAAAAAATTTTGATTTTTACATTTTTTTGGGGGAATTTCATATAAAAAAATTTGAAAAATATTGTTATTTTTGCAAAATTGACGCTCTTTTTTTGTTTATAGCGCATGATCAAAAAATCGCACAGGTGATCAAATGCCACCAAAAGAAAGCTTTGTTTGTGGGAAAAAAAGGACATCAAATTTCTTTAGGTACAGCGTTGCAAGACCGCGCAATTGTCCGTTAAAGTCACGCAGTGCCGAATCGCAAAATAGGCCTTGGTCAGGAGGGGTTTAAAATCTTCCGGGGCTTAAGTGGTTAAAATGGTTTAACTGACAGAGGAAAAGAACAGCAGGGGCGAGATTCATTGGGTATGGGGTAATTTTTTTTTTTTTTTCAAAAGAACCAATCACTTTACCCTGAATGGTTTCTTAAAAATCCAAATCAATAACAACTGTTTCCATTTTTCTATTTTTACAGACTCCCTTTATAGAGGACTTCTTGTTAAAGTAGCCCTGAAGAATACTACCTATAGTGTATAGTATAAATAATGCCACAAATGAAAATTGTCTCCGCTCACAAAATGCTGTGCTGTCATTTCACTCTTCAACACTAAAGCTGAGATGGAAATGATATCCCAGTAAGTGACAGCGGGCTGCTGCAGGTCAATGAACACGGCAGGACTTCAGCGAAAAGCTGAAAACAGGATTGATCTGACTAAGACCTATTAGCAATGCAGACGGCTATTGATTTCTAACAGATATATTTATTATGAATGCATGAACCTGATAACTTTACATAGTCCATGAAATTATGCTTGTGTCAGTGGATAATGGGTGTAATGGTGGGTAACAATACGGAATATGGCTCTCATTGACAAGCTTGTGAGATAAAATGAAGAGCAGCAGGGTATATATATATATATATATATATACAGTATATACACACTGTTCAGCCATAACTTTATGATTACCCACCTAATATTAGGTAGACCCCCTTTTACTGCCAAAACAGTCCTGACCGTCGAGGTATGGACTACACTAGACCTCTGAAGGCATGCAGGGTTATGGGGGCACCAATCCCTTGGTAGCAAATCCTTTAAGTCCTGTAAGCAGGGCAGCCATAAGAAATATTGGGGCCCCTTACACAGCTTTAACCACTTTCCCACCGCTCACATTGCTGCTACTGCAGCAATGTGGCTCGTTATAGTCCAGCGACGTAGACCTACGTCGCTGGACTCCTCCCCCTGTAGGCGGCGCTCCCGCTGTATTCAGTCATAGCGGGAGTCGGGCCAGGGGAGGAGCGGCTTTTCCCCGATCGTCGGGGAATCGAGTGTGGAGATCCGCCTGCTTGTGTAAACAGAGCGGGCGGATCTCCTAAATGACAGGCAGGGACAGATCGGAGTGTTCAGCATAGCTGAACACTCCGATCTGTCCTTGTGTCACACAGTCACCTCCCCCCCCCCCCCCCACACACGTTAGTAAGCACCAGGCATACATTAACCCCTCCCTCTCCAATAAAGTTAACCCCTTCCCTGCCAGTGTAATTTTTACAGTAACAGTGCATATATATATATAGCACTGATTACTGTAGTAATGTCACTGGTACCCCCAAAAGTGTC
This sequence comes from Pelophylax lessonae, assembly GCF_965119305.1. Taxonomy (NCBI): domain Eukaryota; kingdom Metazoa; phylum Chordata; class Amphibia; order Anura; family Ranidae; genus Pelophylax; species Pelophylax lessonae. The sequence continues at coordinate 46,570,106 of NC_138778.1, read as the reverse complement.
AAAAATGTCAGTCAAGAGTCCGATCTGTCCGCCGAAATGTCGCAGTCCCGCAAAAAAAATCGCAGATCGTCGCCATTACGGGTTAAAAAAAAAAACACCAAAAATGACAGAAATCTTTCCCTTAGTTAGTAAACGCAATAATTTTTGCGCAAACCAATCAAAATACGCTTATCGTGATTTTTTTTTTTACCAAACATATGTAGCAGAAAACAAATTGGCCAAAAGATTTAAAAAAATTAGATTTTTACATTTTTGGGGGGAAGGGGGGGGGGGAATTTCATATAAAAAAATGTTAAAAATATTGTTATTTTTTCAAAATAAACGCTCTTTTTTTGTTTATAGCGCATGATCAAAAAATCGCACAGGTGATCAAATACCACCAAAAGAAAGCTCTGTTTGTGGGAAAAAAAGGGCATAAATTTAGTTTGGGTACGGCGTCGCACGACCACGCAATTGTCAGTTAAAATAGCACAGTGCCGAATCGCAAAAAGTGGCCTGGACGTAAGATAGCAAAATCCTCAGGTGGTAAAGTGGTTAAGCCTGGGCCCCCTGGGACCTTACCACAAACACTCCCCTTGTGATGGCTGGGCCCTTGGGGATGCCCGGGCCCCCTACATGTGTATGGGCTGTCCCACCCTGATGGCGACCCTGCCTGTAAGTTGTGAGGTGGGGCCTCCATGGATCAGCCTTTTTTTTTCTAGCACATCCCACAGATACTTGATTGCATTGAGATCTGGAGATTTAGGGGCCAAGCCATAACCTTAAATTTGTTGTTGTGTTCCTCAAACCATTTTTGATTCATTTTTGCAGTGTGGCAGACAGCATAATCCTGCTGAAAGAGGTCACTGCTCTCAGAGAATACCATAAAGGATCATTTAACCACTTCTGGACCGAAAGGCTTTCTCCCTATTGACCAGGCCATTTTTTGTGCTTCGGCACTGTTATTTTAACTGACAATTGCGCGGTCATGCGACACTGTACCCAAATAAAATGTATGTCCTTTTTTCCCACAAATAGAGCTTTCTTTTGGGGGTATTTTTTGTACTAAAAAAAAAAAGCGACAATTCGGAAAACAAAACAATATTTTTCACTTTCTGCTATATAACATTCCCAATAAAAAATAAAAAATAAAAATCTAATTTCTTCATCATTTTAGGCCAATTTGTATTTTGCTACATATTTTTGGTAAATAAAATCTTAATAAGACTATATTGATTGATAAATAAAATATGGGCAAGGTGAGGTCCAACCCACAAGCCGTAGGAGGGCCCCAAACGTCCCAGTAAAATAAATGGGATGATGAGGAGGGTTACTAATTAGGTGAGTCTAGGTTCAAAGTGAATTTAATTAAATATAGCATCCATTTTATTAATAGTCAATAAAAATATCAAAAAAACACCATTAAAAGTTATAGACTGAAAATAGTTCAAATCTGACATGATTAATGATACATAATACATGTAACTGTTGTAGTCACAACCGGATAGGGACGGGGCTGACGCGTTTCGCAATCTAGCTTTTTCAAAGACCACTTTTGACATCCCAGGTGGACTATTACAAAGAAGAAATATAACAATTAGGACAGATATAGATACACAATTCATAAACAATACATCATACTTTTAGCCATCAAAACATTTAAAAGTAGTAATATAAGTATTTCATGCTCACCAAGTTACAGAGAATGTTATTTGTATGAAGCTGTAAATTCAGGACCCTGGTACCATTTCTTCTTTGTAATACTCCACCTGGGATGTCAAAAGTGGTCTTTGAAAAAGCTAGATTGCGAAACGCGTCAGCCCCGTCCCTATCCAATTGTGACTACACCAGTTACATGTATTATGTATCATTAATCATGTCAGATTTGAACTGTTTTCAGTCTATAACTTTTTAATGGTGTTTTTTGATATTTTTATTGACTATTAACCGGTTGCCGACCGCCGCAAGTATATATACTGCGGCGGTCAGCCCCGGCCAGGCAAAGTGACATATGGGTACGTCACTAGCCTGTCACTGGCTTGTGAGCCAATAGTGGGCGGGCGCGCCCGCGGAAGCGCGCGCCTGCCCCGGCTCGTTCCTTAAGAAGTCAGTGCGTGTGACCGGCGGACCCGATGTACGCCGGTCACTCGCGATCGTGCGCCGTGAAGGGAGAAAGGCAGGCGGCTAATATAAACAAAGCCACCTGTCATTCTTCCCTGTGTAAAAATGGAGATCAAACGGTTCTACTATGTAGGACCATTGATCTCTGTTCTTACACCAGTAGCCATGTCCAATGACAGTTAGAAACACGCCGCTAGAGACATACTTAACCCCTCCTTCACCAATAAAGTTAACCCCTTCCCTGCCAGTGTAATTTTTACAGTAACAGTGCATATTTATAGCACTGATTACTGTAGTAATGTCACTGATACCCCCAAAAGTGTCAAAAATGTCAGTCAAGGGTCCGATCTGTCCGCCGCAATGTCGCAGTCCCGCAAAAAAATCGCAGATCGCCGCCATTACCCGTTAAAAAAAAAAAATGACAAAAATCTTTCCCTTAGTTAGTAAACGCAATAACTTTTGTGCAAACCAATCAAAATATGCTTATTGTGATTTTTTTTTACCAAGCATAGGTAGCAGAAAACAAATTGGCCAAAAATGTTAAAAAATGTTGATTTTTACATTTTTTGGGGGGGAAATTTCATATAAAAAAATGTGAAAAATATTGTTATTTTTGCTAAATTTTCGCTCTTTTTTTTTTATAGCGCATGATCAAAAAATCGCACAGGTGATCAAATACCACCAAAAGAAAGCTCTGTTTGTGGGAAAAAGAGGACGTCAAATTCGTTTAGGTACAGCGTCGCACGACCGCGCAATTGTCCATTAAAATCACGCAGTGCCGAATTGCAAAATACCCCCTGGTCGGAATGGGGGTAAAATCTTCTGGGGCTTATGTGGTTAATAAAATGGATGCTATATTTAATTAAAATGTGTTGTTCACTTTGAACCTAGACTCACCTAATTAGTAACCCTCCTCATCATCCCATTTATTTTACTGGGACGGTTGGGGCCCTCCTACGGCTTGTGGGTTGGACCTCACCTTGCCCATATTTTATTTATCAATTATTCTAGGGATTGGAGGGTTGCTTAATGATGGGATTTATCCAACAATTACCTTCCTCATAACAACCAAGACTATATTGATTGGTTTGCGCAAAAGTTATCACAACTACAAACTAGGGGAGAGATTTATGTCATTTTTATTTATTTAGTTATTTTTTACTAATTGCGGCGATTTTTAGCGGGACTGCGACATTGCAGCAGACAGGTCCAGTGACATTACTACAGTAATCAGTGCTAAAAATATGCCCTGTTACTGTACTACTGGCACTGGCAGGGAAGGGTTTAACACTAGGGGAGATCAAAGGGTTAAATGTTTCCATAGGGGGTACTTTCTAGCTGTGTGGGGGATGGACATACGGAATGAACACAGGGAACTGTGTTCCTAAATAGGGGGAATAGGAGGAACACAGGAGCCCTGTGTTCATTGCTGACAGAACAGCTGTCTGACATGTTTACAACGGCAGACCCCCGTTCTGTCTCCACAGGGAGTGATCGCAGGAGCCTGGTGGCAATCGCGGCTGCCAGACCCGCAGATCAGCTTCCCCTCTGGTGAATGGGCGCGCATGCACGCCCCCACGAGCGCTCTTGCGAAGCGACATACAGGTACTTTGTTTCGCGGGAACCTGCCGACCTGCCGCAGTATATGTACGGCGGCTGGTCGGCAAGTGGTAAAAAGTGCAGCGCATACCTATTAAAATTGTAACAAAGAAAACAAATAGTAATTATAACGTCATTTACATATGGGATTGAAGTGTTAGCCAACAACAATTATGTGTATGAATGCAAAGCTAGATATTACTTAGACCTATCAAAGTAAGTTAAAAGAGATGTATGGGGTTTTGTTTTTTTTAGATGCATACTTACCTAGGTGGATGCAGCATCGGTTCCATGCTGCATCTGTATCACGGCGCCTCTAGGACTGAGAACTGAGCGATCAAACACTGCCAATCGCTCGGTTCTGACAGCTCCCTGAGCAGAGAGCTGCTGACTGTCACTCTGCCCCCCGGTGTTCACTGGAGCGCTGGGCTATGGAGGGGGTGGGAGCGGCTGGCTCAGGCTCTCAGCAGCTCTCAGCGGCTCGCTAAGAGGCTGAGCCGGGTGTGGGTCCAGGTATGTGGGCGGATCCCGATTGTATGGTCGTGATTACGGCCGAGCCTGGACTGACTCTCTGACATCAGCAGAAAGGGGACATCAGCCTGCTCTCTGCTGAAAACGTGTCACAGGAGTGCAAAACTAACTGCACTCCTGTAATCCACTGGAGTACAGCCAAACTTCTCCTTTAACCACTTGCCAACCACATACTATATATATAGGGCGGCAAGGTGGCTCATACAGGCAAAACAATGTATCGGTACGTTCAGTGTTGGGGGTAACTAGTTACAAAGTAACTGATTACAGTAACTACATTACGTTTTTTGGTAACGAAGTAACGTAACTAGTTACAATACTAATATTGGTAACTACACTACTTTACTAGGCTATAGGAACGCGCTTTCCTGCGTTACCCAAGCCGTGCGATACAATCGTTATTTCGAAGAATAGAGAGGGATGAAGTTTTTGACTTTTTGTTGCACTTTATGTTTTATTCTGTTTTTTCAGGTTTTGTTCTCATGTTTCTCAAAGCCTGTGTTTATACAATAAACTCTATGCAGAAAGAGTGTCATGTATCTTCTTCTACACGGTCAATTAAGAAAGAGGAAAGTAAAGTAATAAGTAGTGAAGTTACTTTTCAAATGCAGTAACTAGTAAAGTAATCTCGTTACAATTTACAGAAGTAACTAGTAACTAGTTACATTTTTTGAGTAACTACACCAACACTGGGTGTACGTTGTTCGCCTGGTGGCAGCTAGATGGCGAGCGCGCCCCGCCGCCGGTGCCCTCCCGCCCCCGATCATCAGCTGGAAACCCGATGCGTGTGTCAGGCGGCTCCGATTGCCGTCTGACACCCGGGATCGTTCCCAGCTGAGCGAGAAGGACGGTCAGCTGTTGTAAACACAGCCGACTGTCCTTCTCCCTAAAATTATCACAGAGCTCATGTGATCCTTCTATATAGGATCACATGTCTCTATGGTCATCTCAGAAGTCACGCCCCCCCACAGTTAGAATCACTCCCCTAGGGTCGCATTTAACCCCTTGATCACCTATACTGTTAACACCTTCCCTGCCAGTGTCATTATTACAGTAACAGTGCATATTTTTAGCACTGATTACTGTAGTAATGTCACTGGTCCCCCCAAAATTGTCACAAATGTCAGTTAGGGGTCCGATCTGTCCGCCGCAATGTCGCAGTCCCACAAAAAATCGCAGATCGTCACCATTACTAGTATTAAAAAAAAACAATAAAATTACACAAATCTTTCCCGTAGTTAGTAGAGGCGATAACTTTTGCGCAAACCAATCAGAATACGCTTATTGTGATTTTTTTTACCACAAATATGCAGCAGAAAACAAATTGGCCTAAAATGTTAAAAATTTTTGATTTTTAAATTTTATTTTTTTTGAGAAAGTCATATAGCAGAATGTGAAAAATATATATATTTTTTTTTTCAAAATTGTCGCTATTTTTTTGTTTATAGCGCAAAAAAAAAAAATCGCACAGGTGATCAAATACCACCAAAAGAAAGCTCTATTTGTGGGGAAAAAATGTAAATTTTATTTGGGTACAGCATCGCACGACCGCGCAATTGTCCGTTAATATAACGCAGTGCCGAATCGCAAAATATGGCCTGGTCATTAAAGGGGCAAATCCTTCCAGTCTTAAAGTGGTTAATACAGTGTTTCTCAACTCTGGTCCTCAGGGCACACTAACAGGCCAGGTTTTAAGTATTACCTTGGGGAGATGCAGACTAGAATACTGCAATCACTGAGCAGCAAATTATATCACCTGTGATGTATTTCAGGTTTCTTGCAAACCTGGCCTGTTAGTGTGCCCCGAGGACCAGAGTTGAGAAACACTGGGTTAATATATCCAGTGCTTGATATCAATGTGCAGTATTATCCTATGCATAAAACAACAATTCTGTGTATAAATTTAAAGCCAGATATTACCCTGTCAAGGTAAGTACATAATATCAATGTGCAATATTCATGATATAAAGTATAAAAATATATTCCATGCATTTTAATAAAAAAAAAAAAAAAAAAACGTGTAAAGGAAAAGATTGTGTGAGAAAAAAGAGTCCCACATCTAGAAAATGATTACTGTACTATTTTTAGTCATGTAACAGTTATCACACTGGATTCCACAAGTGCACACCACTCCATACAAAGAAAAGGAGGGGGGCTTACCAGAAAAGGTAAGGTGAAATCAGTGATCCAAAGGTCTATTAATTAAAAATGCACTGACCTAATTTAAAAGAGTGAAAAAGCGCTGCACATCACAAAACCTCAATGGTGCCCACATCTAATATGGCTGCCGCTCAGCACACATGCGGGATGACGTACGGCCTGGTTCCTCCCAATGCATTTCATCAGATGTGATATCATCAGAGGTCACCAACAATGTTTAACCCCTTAGTGAGGGTAAAACAATTAATAATGCCTGAACACAATTTTGCAAATTTGACATGTGTTAGTAAAACTGTACATATCATCGCAGCTACATTGTGTATCCAGCTGGATTATCCTTTTTTTTTTTTTTTTTTTTCAGGACGAATTAGGCTTTTTTTTTTTGGTGGTAATTGCTAATGGATATTTTTTTATTATTATTATTATTATTATCAAAAGAAAGCTGGGCCAAAATAGTAAAAAAATAATGTCTTGCACATTTGCTGGATATTTCTTGCTGTTACCATAAGTTACCACCCACACACAACCCGCTCCTGACAATCAGGTAACACATATGTGTATGTTAGTTGTTGTTTGTAGTAGGGCCCAGTAGTAGGGCTTAGTCCTCTGATGACTTCTCCAACAACCAGTGCCATTTGTCTTCCGGGTTGAATTATTATTATTATACAGGATTTATATAGCGCCAACAGTTTGCGCAGCGCTTTACAATATGAGGGAAGACAATACAGTTACAATACAATTCAATACAGGAGGAATTAGAGGGCCCTGCTTGTTAGAGCTTACAATCTAGAAGGGAGGGTCAAGTGAAACAAAAGGCAATAACCGTGGGGGATGGGCTGATGGAAAAAATGGAGGTATAGTTGTTAGGTGTGGGTAGGATAGGCTTCTCTGAAAAGGAGGGTTTTCAGAGATCGCGTAAAAGCTAATAGAGTAGGAGATAATCGGACAGATAAGGGTAAGGAGTTCCATAGAATTGGAGAGGCTTTGCTAAAGTCCTGGAGGTGAGCATGGGAGGAGGTCACGAGGGAACTAGAGAGCAGGAGGTTTTGAGAGGAAAGAAGAGAGCGATTAGGTTGGTATTTTGAGACTAGGCTAGTGATGTAGCTGGGGGCTAAGCTGTGGATGGCTTTGTAAGATGTTGTTAGTATTTTGAATTTAATTTGTTGGGTGAGCGGAAGCCAGTGGAGGGCTTGACAGCAGGGGCGTACCAAGGGGTAGGCCAGATTGGCGCCCGCCAGGGGCGCAGGCTGAGGGGGGGGCGCCAAAAAAATTGGCAGTGTTAGCAGTGATTTTTGTGCCCTTCGCTCAGGCTGCGTCCTGCCCCCAGGCAGTGTGCGGCTCCAATTCTGGAGCTCTGTGTCCACTCCAGGCGGCAGTGCGAGCTCTCCGGAGCTCTGTCCTCCAACACATGCGGCCGGTCAGCAGTCACATGACCGGGACATCATCAATCGGCTCCAACTCGGCGGCAGGCTGGGGATGGGGACTGCACTGGGGCTGCTCAGCACGGTGAGACTCCCTCAACCTCCTCTCCACTCCCAGGCAAAGCTGACTGGAGGACCCCCCCTCTCTCTATGTCACCCCCTCTCTCTCTGACACCCTCTCTCTCTCTCTGTTGCCCCCTCTCTTTCTCTCCCTCTGTCACCCCCCTCTCTTTCTCTCCCTCTGTCACCCCCTCTCACTCTCCGTCACCCCCTCTCTCTTTCTGTCACCCCCTCTCTCTCGCTGTCACGCTCCCTCTTGCTGTCACCCCCTCTCTCTCTCTGTCTGTCACCCCCTCTTTCTCTGTCACTCCTCTCTCTCTGTCACCCCCCTTTCTCTCTCTCTGTCACCCTCCTCTCTCTTGCTGTCACCCTCCCTCTCTCTCTCTCTGTCACCCCCTCTCTCTCTCTGTCAACCCTTTTCTCTTTCTTTCACCCTCTCTGTCACCCCCCCTCTCTCTCTCTCTGTAAAACCCCCCTCTCTCTCTGTAAAACCCTCTCTCTCTCCGTCACCCCCTCTCTCTGTCAAACCCTTTCTCTATCTGTCACCCTCTCTCTCAGTCACCCCCCATCACCCCCTCTCAGTTCAGTTTTTCTGTCACCCCCCCCTCTCTCTGTCAAACCCCCCCTCTCTCTCTCAAACCCTCTCTCTCTGTAAAACCCCCCCTCTCTCTCTCTCTTTCGAGGGGGGGGGGGGCGATACAGCTCCTCACCAAGGGCGCTGGAGACGCTAGGTACGCCTCTGCTTGACAGAGAGGAGCAGCGCACACTGATCGATTGGTAAGGTTGAATGGACTGAACAGAGCGTCAAGGAGGCAAAACAATCCAGTGTCACCTCCTGAGAAAGAACCCGTAACAACACTGATCCAACATATTCCATGGGGTTGCATCATCCCATAGCCTGGGCCCACAGTACTCTTGGACTGATAGGGGCTCAAAAGTAATTGCACAAGCACCACTGAGTCAAGGAGGAAGCCCCATCCAGCACTGCCACCAAGAAAGAACCTGTGATATCACTGACCCAACCTGAAGACCACATTAAAAAAGGGTATCTATATTGTAATTAAGAATAAAGGTAATGGGGGAAGGTAAAGCTTAAGGGAGGGGGGAGAAGGTTGTGGAGGTGGGGATGGAGATGAAAATCTAAAGTTCGGTTTTTAAATAAAGACTCTCGCTACTCGGTAGTCTGATCCTCCCTGGGTCTCTACTGGTGGGTGGCTAACAGAGATAACTTCAAACCATTAGACATTCACTAATCTGCATCTAACAGATAGCTGCAAGATCCTTCTGACAAGATACATCAATTTGCCTACGAACAAGAGTCCTTAGTGCCCAAATCCGCCGCTGTTCTTTTATGCGGCCAGTGTTAATGCAGTTATAATTACTCTTGCAAAATATTAACATTTTTTAAAAATACGGTTACTGAAGCACTGTTGTAATTTGTATCAGTTTAATTTTTCAGGGGGTATATAGGAGAAAAAAAAATGATCTCATTAAAATTTAACAGCAACTGCAAAATTACTTAAGCTGTGGAAGGTTTAAGGTGCCAGGAAAGGAAACTTTCGCAGAATCCCACAGGAAAATCAGTATAACAAAAAGCACTCCAGAAGGAAAGTAGGCTTAACCGCGTTAATTAAACCTCCTCGTTATGATGTGGATCACTCGTGCAGAAGGAGATTAGGAGAGGAGGAAAAAAAAAGGAGGAGGGAGACGAGATTTATTCTGAGGGATCTGTGACATTTCCGCTAATGAAGGAGCCTTTCCGGTTGCTCCCCGTGCGGAATGATTTGAGTGGATTGAAATTGACGGGTGCAGTTCTGCTACATGTGTTGGGTAATTAACCCTCCGTTTTGAGAAGAGGGTGGGATGTTTGTTAATGGAGCTGTCTTTATGACGTGCCATGGCACTTTGGTAATATATAGGGGGAAAAGGAGCAAGTCGTGAAGCATAATGTGTGCAATGCGCTTTCAAAAGATCATAGAGAGATCATTGCCGGGACTAGATGTTGAGGCTTATTATGTAAGGCAGGGTTGAGGGTAATTAGGAGGAGAGGAGTGCAGTAACGCAGAGCAGCCAATCAGCTTTCAGTTCACTGTAGCCAGTTCAGTAAAAATGAAACACTCAGTTACTTTACATATATACAAACTAGTTTACTTACACAAATATTCGGAATTCTGTTCAGACACTACCCCTTGCCAAACTGCACAGTCAAGAAAGGTGACTTAGGGATAAGCAAGTGACCACCATGTTCTCAGCCTGATAATTGGACAATGATGGTGAGGTCACACCTCCTTTAAGTAATTTCCTAGTACCTTCAAGTGTATTTCCACTTTAAAGTCAAATTTGAGAAAACCTCACTTATAGGCAGGTGAAGTCTGTATTCTCCACTTCAGGAGGCGCTTGACCACATCAGCAATGCAGTTGGGAGGAGGGAGTTGAGGGGAACTTGGTTTCTTTATGATTTCTTCAGTCACAGGAGAGCCTTTATCCAATTGGATATGGGTTCCCTGTGTGACCTTGGTGGCCATCTTGGGTCGGGCAGAGTCTATTTTAGCCTCCAGCTGAGCTTTTGGCGAGTGGCTAGTGTAGGGATAGGATTCCGATCTGTCAGGGGCAGTGCTTAGAGACAGGAAAATGTTCTTGAGGAGTAGGGACAGTGCAGAGAATATGTCTAACGTTTCCAGGAAGCCCACCCTTTTAGGTGTGGACCGGCCAGGATGCATTCCATTCCTTGTTGCAGATGCTTTTGGCATCTTCCATTCTTTATTCTGCTGCTCCATTGCTGTCACAGTTTTAGGTGGCTCAAGATGAGTGTGCAACTGGGGTTGTGTTCGATATGTGCAAAGAGAGATCACACAAATACTTACAAGTATAACATTTATTAAAAGTAATTACAGATACAGATAAAGATAAAGATAAAGAAAATATGACAAGAATACTTAACTAAAGATGCTGTTTAGCCATGGAGTCCCATCTGTCCCGTATGTGATGTGATGAACCTTCAGGGCCCCGGTGCAAGAAACCATGCAGGGCCCACCCAGACCCCTGGCCGGGGCTCTTCCCTTCAAGTCTGGGACTCCTCCCACTGATCCTGGGGCCCTTTAATCTCGTTTCGGGGCAGGAGAGTGAAGGGAGCACACAGGGGCCCAGAGACAGCAGAACACAAATGAACTGGATGAGAGGAGTGGCGGGGGCAGCATACAGAGGAACCAATCTCCTCCACTTTCCTCCTGTAGCTACAGGAAGAAAAAGGAGGACAGTGATTTCTCTACATGCTGCCCCTGCCACCCCTCCTATCCAGGTGTACAGGGGAGCCACAGAGGCCCCCTGGAGCATGGGGCCCGGTTGCAACTGCAACCCCTGTAGTTACGCCCCTGTGATGCATACTAGCACGATATGGCTTTATTTTGCAGGTTCCAAAAAAAGAACACACAGAGCGGTTTAATACCGCTTTAAAGAGCAGGGAGAGCATGTAAGGATTTTCAAGTAAGTAAAAAGCATTTAAAAAAGTAACTAGCAATGTTTACATTTTTTTTTAATGTTATGCTATCTTAATGGGAGCATGAAACAAATATAAAGTAGGGGTTATCCCATATTGACTGCAACATAGAAATACACTTTAAGGCAGAGCTGTAGTAAAAAAAAAGTATGGCCTATAAAAAGAAAATAAAAAATGCAATACTCACCTAACTATTCACTATAACTTACTGAACATTGCATAATATCAATGGGATTGATTTACTAAAACTGGAGAGTGCAAAATCGAGTGCAGCTCTGCATAGAAACCAATCAGCTTTCAGATTTTGCACTCTTCACTTTTGTGCTGTTTAATTGTTGTTAGCTGTGAACATTTTTGCAGAATTTCTTTTCTACCCCAAAATAAAATCCCTACTAAATGGTACGTGGGCCGAATACACAACTTTAACCTGACCAAATATAACGCAGTGTCTGTATTATGTCAGGAGTAACTGGGTAATACAAAGAATATTATTTTTATTGGATTTTCTGATTTAGGGTCCTTGCACATGGGTGTAATAAATTACTGATGTATTTACACAGGATCTTGCTAGCAGAGGCTAGCAGAAAGATCCTGCATACCAAACTCAAATAAGGTCCTTAAAGTGCTTTACCAATGCACTTTTTAAAGGGTAACTTCACTTTTGTGGGCAATAAAATGCAAATAAAGAAGAAATAATATAGTGTATACTATTGCGATACAAATCGTAATTGGGACGTGATATCGCAATTACGCTACTTCTGTATTCCCGTGGAACGCATTTGGCATGCATTTGGGGAACAGCGGCCATTGCTACTGTTTTTTTTTACAAGCGACCTGAATGTAAGTGTGATGTGGATTGTCTAAATAAACACCAATTTTATGTACTGCACCATGAGAACCCTCTTTTGTCTCCCCATCTACCCCCGGTAACCCACCAGAGTGCGAGTGGATTGTTTTTGGGTTGGAGAAGGTATAAGAAGGACGGTGCCTGCTTATTGGAGGACACACATTACTGTGGCTTGATCAGTACCAGTATATTCCTGTGTCAGCGATCTGAGTTATTCAGGGCTGTTACCGACCCCCTGTAATTAAGGGATCTGGTAAATCTGGTAAGGAGTTTGTGCACACTGGGTGGTCATTGTATGGTGGAGGAGTAAGGATATCCATAGATCCAGTTTATTCGTGGATTTAAGAGACTTTTTTCACTTTATTTAACCACTTAAGCCCCGGAAGATTTTACACCCATTCCGACCAGGGGGTATTTTGCGATTCGGCACTGCGTGACTTTAACGGACAATTGCGCGGTCGTGCGACCCTGTACCTAAACGAATTTGGCATCCTTTTTTTCCCACAAACAGAGCTTTCTTTTGGTGGTATTTGATCACCTGTGCGATTTTTTGATCACGCGCTATAAACAAAAAAAGAGCGTCAATTTTGCAAAAATAACAATATTTTTCACATTTTTTTATATGAAATTCCCCCCCAAAAAAATGTAATAATCAAAATTTTTTAACATTTTCGGCCAATTTGTTTTATGCTACCTATGTTTGGTAAAAAAAATCGCAAAAAGCGTATTTTGATTGGTTTGCGCAAAAGTTATCGCGTTTACTAACAAAGGGAAAGATTTTTGTCATTTTTGTTGTTTTTTTTTTTAACGCGTAATGGCGGCGATCTGCGATTTTTTTTGCGGTACTGCGACATTGCGGCGGACAGATCGGACCCTTGACTGACATTTTTGACACTTTTGGGGCTACCAGTGACATTTCTACAGTAATCAGTGCTATATATATGCACTGTTACTGTAAAAATACACTGGTAGTGAAGGGGTTAACTTTATTTGGGAGGGAGGGGCTGTGTGTGTCCCTAGGGGCGTGCTTTCTACTGTGATTGGCTGTGGCTTCAGCTGTAAGGACACTGATCAACGGATCTACATAGTAGATCCATGTGATCAGTGTCTTTGCAGCGAGGAGAATGACAGGCAGTTTGTTTACACAAGCTGCCTGACATTCTCCCTCTCCCCCGCCGATCGCCGAGTGGCCGGCGGACATCGGGTCCACTGGTCACACGCGCGGGGGGGTCCGTGACCACGCGGGAGCGGGAGCGCGCCTCCGGGGGCGCGCGCTCGCTCCCTAGACCCTCACAAGCAAGCAACATAGCCCTACGTTAGTTTGCCTGTGAGGGGCTGACCGCCGACGTAGATAGTCGTGCGGCGGTTGGCAAGTGGTTAATATTCAACTCTTGCACATTTTAATTTGAGTGGACTCTATACAATCACACAATTTATTATGGACTGAAGTATGTCTTATTTATTGACTTTATTTATTGAATATTTATTTATATATTCACATTGTTTGAGCGCGGTATTATATATCACTATATAAAGATATTACAAATCATATTGTAATTGAATGTTATTAAAAATTACCTTTCCTTTTCAATCTGTAGCCGCTGTATTTTCTGAAAATGCAATGCAATATGGCTACCTGGAGCTGTTCTGTACACAGAATGTATACTGACCACACCCCAGAAACATAATTTCTTGCTTGTGTGATTGGCTCACCAATTTCCCCAGAAGTCTGGCTAAGATACAAGTCAGATTTCTGGCATCCCCTGCAACAAAAATGTCATTTTTGGTGAGATGCTCCAAATAGGAACACATCTAAAGGGATGCAGGCCCAGCAGCTTTCCTCATTAGAGCCATGCAGGTGCCACAGCTGCATGATAATGATATAACCACTCACATTAGACCCACTCAGCACAGAGGCACAAACAATGATTTCTTCAGAATAACAAAAGGTAGGAATCTGCAACAAAGTTTTTTATAATCCTTGCAATGTACAGAGATCACCCAGAGGAGGTTTTTTTTCCTCTCAAAAAAAGTGGAGCTACGCTTTAAGTCAATGATTACATTTACACATGAAGGCATTTATGCATGTGCATATGTACATATGTTTACATACATATAGATGCATAAATTACTGATCATGGACACAAATGTTTTCATTTTATAGTTCTGAATGCAGCTGTGTGTATTGTCACATAGAAAACAATGCTCTGCATTAAGATTGTGAATTTTCCAGCTGCATGCAAGGAACCTTAGAAACTAAATCTAAGGCTCCTTTCACACACTCCGTCCATTGGACGGAGTCCGTTTTTCTCAGCGGGGGATCAAGCCGCCGATCCCCCGCTGAGCAGCAGGAGGACAGCTGTGTCTCCGCACTGTGTTCGGAGACACAGCTGTCAGTTCCCCATGCATCTCTATGGGGGAAATCGGGTGAGAACGGACCGTCGGTCCGTTCTCACCCGATCCCATCCGATCCGCTGGACGGATGGAAAATAGGGTTTCCATCCGTCCAGATTTGACGGATCGGATCGGGTGTCAGCGGACATGTCTCCGCTGACATCCGATCCCCCATAGAGATGCATGGGGGGACCGTTCAGATCCGCCAAAAAAACGGACAGGCGGATCTGAACGGTCCGCCTGTGTGAAAGGGGCCTTAGAGAGGAAAACCCAGAATGAACAGGCTGCATATAATCTAACTCCAATTCAGCTCTCACTCTTTTGTTTTCTACTATTGATTAACAGCATACTTACCAACTGTCCTGTTTTTGCCGGGACAGTCCCAGCAAATAGGCCTGTCCCAGGTAATTTACATTGTCCCTTGCACTTTATTTATAGTTACATTTCACATTTTTTTCTATGGTCACACCTGAGCACATTTCACACTTTAGAATTGCAGGGAATTGTGATGAGAATTTTAAACTTTAGGCAGAAGTAGTGCAGCTGAATGGGAGAATTATTCCAACTCTGCTACTTTGGCCTTAAGTTTGAAATTCCCTTTTCAATTTCCTGTTATTCTCTCTTTATTAAGTAGACCCTATAATCTGATGATAAGTAGGCGGAGATTATTCATGGGGAGTGGGCGGAGCTTCAGGGGGTGGGTGTGGTGAGATATAAATAGTTGTGCTGCAAAGTGTCCCTGGAAATTTTTTTCAAATGTTGGCAACTATGTAACAGGTCTGTAGATACTTAAAAATGATGCAAAATTGTACACCAATGAGTGAAGCACATGTCTCTGGCCATAATGTGAACAGCCAGTCTACTGATAATTAGTGATGGGTTCAGGCGTGTACGGGATTATAGTCCCAACCCACCTGAGCAATCCCGCCAGGAAGCCAACACTGTATACCGCCAATCATAAACAGTGAGGCATTTCCTGGTCTGTGCAGCTGCGGG
The DNA here is from genome assembly GCF_965119305.1 of Pelophylax lessonae. Lineage (NCBI taxonomy): Eukaryota > Metazoa > Chordata > Amphibia > Anura > Ranidae > Pelophylax > Pelophylax lessonae. Next base: position 46,554,502 of record NC_138778.1, on the reverse strand, counting down.
TCAGGAAAAGCCTCACTGCGTGTGATTGGCTATGTGCAGTGTCAGCTTCCTGGCGGGATAGCTCAAGTGTGTTGAGACTACGATCCCAAACAAGCCTGAGCCCATCACTAATGGTAATGTTTGATATATTGATGTGACCACCTCCTGGGGTGTATTTATTCTGCCACTGAATAATACTCGTTGGTTTTTTGCTCCTTCGTGGATTCTCTATGATGCACAATTATTCTATTGTTCCTTCACTTTGTGTTTTTCACACTGATTCCCAAGATCCACAGCTGAAAAATGAGAGCCTTGCGCATTACTTTTAATTGCTCTGTTACTCTCCTGCTAACTTATTCCATGCAACATTCACCAGCACATACCATGAATAAAATATCACCGTATTCAGTAGACAACTGGCTATCCAATAAATAATAATGTGCAGAGACACGAGAGCAGATTTTTGCTTTGGCAAATTCTCAAACTGCTTTTGAATATGTCAGGAAGGATTATTAATGGCATGAGCTAATGCTGCTGCTGCAGAACCTCACCGTAAGCACCGCCATCAGGAACTGGATATTCAGATTATTCATCCTACGAGAGGTCCTGCATTGTCAGTAAAATGGGCAGGGGTCAATTCCTGAGAAAAAAAGTGTGGGAACTCACCCAAGATTCTGCCCCCCCCCCCCCCCCACCTCAAAAAAAAGAAAAAAGTGTGTGTGTTTATATATATATATATATATATATATATATATATACATACACATATACACACACACAGTATATCACAAAACATTTTTTAAACCTGTTTACATTAACATTTTACTAGCACTGTGAAGCATTCGATGCAGACAAAATTGTTTTGAAGGTAATAAAAATAAGTTAGTATCCTTTAAAAGTTCTCAATCACTCTCCAATCAAAAATTAAAATAATGTCTTTAGATGCAGAGAGGAACACAGCCAGCCATGTCTTTTTGTAATGCTGGAACACCCCCTCTGCCTTTTACCTACAGAAAAGCTGATGTAAATATAATGGGACATATATCTGTTAAGTCCTGCTATGTAAAGCCAATGCCTAGTAAAAAAAAAATAGCTGTTGTGAGAAGTGTAGAATATGTAGGCTGTTATTACTGACCCTGGCTGGCTTCCTGCCGATCCAACAGTGATCATGCTTTCAGAGTCTGACTTTGAATGTCCCGGAGCGCCCGTCCTCCTCTCCCTCGGTCTTCCTCCTCCTTCAGCGGCTGCTGTAACAAAGTCCCGCCTCCTAGACCGGCTCCTACAATACACGTCACACTGATTCAATTTGCCGACATTGGATCAGTGTTCTGATTATCACTGGAGCCAGTCTAGGAGGCGGGACTTTGCTATAGCAGCCGATGGAGGAGGAGGAAGACCGAGGGAGGGGATGACAAAGGTCAGTCTTGCAGGGATCGGCAGCTAATGGGAACGGCGTTCCTGCTGTGGAAAAAGTGCAGGAACGTCGTTCCCATGCGTTCCCCCAGGACTCGAGCCCTGAAAATGGGGATTTTATTTTGTCAGTCAACAAAGATTTGAGCATTGCAGGTGATAACATCCCTTTATAGAGCTACTGAACAACTTAAAGTAATACTAAAGCCTCTGTTTTTTTTTTTTTTTTGTAATTCAGAAGAAGTGGTCCACACACTTACCTATTATGTGTGGTCCTCTTTTTCTGAAATGTTCTCCTGTAGCCAGGGGTCCCAAAGTCACTGTCCTCGGCTTCCCATTAGCACGTGTCTCCTTAGTTAGTCATGTGTTAAGGAAACATCATGCATGCTCCCTCCCCAAGCTGAGCTGTGTGCATCCATAGCCAGAGCACGCGCACAGCTGCACTGTCCTTCCAACTGTTTGATTGACGGCAGCTGAAGCCTATCACTCTGGCTTCCCTCAGTTTCTGCTGAGGGTCGAGGAAGTGTGGGGAGCTGCACTGAGGGATCTTGGACCCAGAAGCTGTGACAAAGACAGCAGGTAAGTGTTTAGGGATAGAGGTGGGGTGTGGTAAAATAAATAAAAATACTGGAACCTTTTTTTTAAACCTGATGCTGTGAGTGTATTAAGACATAACCTGGTGCCAGTCGTCATTCAGGTTACCTTACACGCCCCCCCCCCGGTCCCTGCCCCCCACTCCCCATTCACCCCTCCCTCCTCCTGGCAGCTGCAGTGATAATTGTGAGGACAAGGAGGACTCAGCACTTCTGCCACTCATCTCCTCTTCCCACCTGGATGATGCAAGCATGCAAAGAACACTGAGAATATAGTCCCCAAGGAACACAGTACAAAAGAAAGTGAATAGGAGCTTGGACTTCAACTCCCAGAGATCCCTGCTTACTGAAGAAGAAAGCCAGTGATTTTTCCCAGGCAATTGACCAGAGGTTTGGGCAGAACAGTGTAGGGAGCCAGAAAGCACAAACCTGTTGCTGTGGGAGATTGCCACAGAGGGCGTGTTCGTGGGATAGAGGCTGAGGATTGAGCTACTGAGAGCCTCTTGTGCTGCAGACTGTGGGCTACAGATCTACTCCTCTTACACATCTGTGCCCACACTCAGAGAGACTGAGCCTAAGAGAGCTTAGAGACTGAGCCACAGAGAGTCACTGTACCTTGGGACCAGAGCTGGATAAACTCGATACCTTGTGTGCCTACAGCGGGTGAGAGTCTGATCATGAGGACTGGGCCGTCTGGGACAGCTGATCGCCGTTCAAATGGGACCAGATCCATAGCATACCAGGAGTGGTGAGCGGGACAACCAAGCTTAGTGCCTTACTACCCGCAGTTAATGCCAGTAGAGCCTGCTCTCCACTTAGCAGCCCATCAGCCATCCTTTGGGCACAGTTTAAAAGAGACAGCATCAAGAGCACCACATTACAGACGGGTCCCAATGATAGCCGGCTTAGATAAGTTAAAGGGGGGCTGAGGGGGGCTGCTTCACACAGAAGGCATAAAATGCATTAAGATAAAAAACCTTCTGACCTTACAACTCCTTTAATGCAGCTCCATAAGAATTGTTATATTTTGAAATATATTTTATATTATATATATTATATATTAAAACACTTCTATGCCATAAAAACATTTTTTTGAGAGCCCAAGGTAATTTAAAAGCTACAGGTGAATGCAGTATGCTTTCAACAGCATTAGGCCAGAGCAATTGTCTTTCCTGTAACCATGGGTTGCAGGAAAGAAAATTGCTTGATTCTCCCATAAACACAGACGTTGTTGATGGGGGAATCCCTCCTGCAGAGCCAATGCGTTATAACAGCTGCTAGCAATAATTGCATGTAAAATCCAGCAAGCTGGTTGTACCCAAGTTGATCAGTCAACTTGAGTACATTCAGCCTGTTTATACATGTTTGGAATCTCATCGGTTCCTGCTGATTTGAACCATCTATGAGCGGCTTTAGCTTGCATTTAAGATGCTTCTGATCTGCCTTTGAATTCCTTCTGCCATCCTTTTGATCTTCTGAGCTGCTTCAAATTGTTTTGCATTGTCATTGACCTATATGTGACGAAAAGCAGTTCTGATGCAAACACATATGCTCATGTATGCCCTAAAGGGAGCGCATGATCTATCAAAAAGTTATTTTTTACTTTGACTTCTGAAGGGGCTATATACAACCAACTAAAGAAGAATTTATTTTTAGTTTTGCTCCCCAGGGGACAAATGACATGTAGCAATTTGTCTTGTGTTCCTATGTACTTTGTAAGCCTAGCTATGAGATTGGAGAAGGTGCCCCCCTTTCCCCACGTCTGTCCAACAATGTAGCTGGTGAGGAGATTCTGGACTGGGCTCAGTCTAGCTGTGAACCAGCACACTACCCTCCATGAGGCTACTGAATGTTTGAAGGGTCTTTGCGTTTTTCTGATCCTCGTGAGTCTCCCCAGGTGGGCCTCATATGTGCGCCCCTCAATCTATTATTTCTTCCAACTCTTCATCTGCTCCAGTCTCTGACTGGTCTCCAGGAGGTTTATATGCAAGGAGGATTGTTTTAATCCAGATGTACATCCATCTACAAGCAATGGTATACAGTATTGAATTATTATGTTCTCATCGTACCCACAATTAAGAAAGAATCATATATTCCAAAACATGTTGGGAATCCTTGTGAACCCTACCACTATTTGGTTTTCCAACCCTGAGAACCAGTAGAGTTCAGAGTTTTATAGATGTTTTGTAGCATGTTTTTTCATGGACTGTGGGACTCTGTATTGCTCAATTTTATTGTGATATCCATTACTTTTTACTGACTATTTAATAAACTTGATTTTTCTTTTTCTTTTTCTAGTGAGGAGATGGTTGCTTGATAACTGGTGTTGTCTTGCAGGGTCGCTGATAGGGGGGGACCACCAGCCCTCTTGTAGGGGGGCCCGAGCACACAGGGGGGCCCACACAGAGAGGGGGATTAGTGATGGACAACAAATACAGAAATCTTCCTCCAGCACCTGAATCTGATCTCTCCCTGCTATCAGTTTTTATCTGTTGAGAAAGAGACAGTTGTCCCTCACTAATCCCCCTCCCTTGTGTGGGCCCCCCTCCCAGCACTTATCTCTGCTCAGGAGTTTATTTGTAAATTGTAACTTTGTTTCTCTCTCTCTCTCTGATCACTGAGCTCCAATTGCCCAGCCTGTATATTTTTCTCATCTCATCTCATCTTTCTTTTTTTATTTAACATAGTTTTTTTTTTTATATTTAGCAGGAATTATGCGAGTTATGTTATATTTGTGTCTGATAATAGTGATTTTGTTGTAATTTTAGCTAAATATATCTTTAATATTTTCTTGGGGGGGGGCCCTGCCAGGTAGTCTGTACGGGGCCCCATGATTTCTAACAGCAGCCCTGTAGTCTTGGCTCCAAGCACCTGCCTGAGATGAGCGGTGGGGAGGGGGGAGAGAGTCAGTCTCCCCCTCCTTAGCTCACACATAATGAAGGTATGAACGCAATTAGGCATATTTGCCTGGGCACTGGATGATATTGTCCCAGCACTGGCTATATGTCCACCCATTCCACCCATTCCACTACATCACATTAACTAAAGCTAGCAATAGAGGGTTCGAATTTCAGCAGGTTCAGCAGGATCCAGCTGAGATTTGAACCATGCATGGGCAGGCTGAATGTACCAAAGTTGAACAATCGATCAACTTGGGTACAACCAGCCTGTCAGATTTTACATGAGATTATTGCTAGCGACTGTTATAGCTGCTAGCAATAATGACTGTGTTCTCCTTGCGAGGATGGCTTCCCCAGCCTTGGTTGCAGGAAAGAAAATTGCTATTCCTATTGTATCATGGTTGCTAACCTTTTTTTTTCCTGATTCAGACCTGTTGAGGTGCATCTATAGAAAATTGACACTCCCGGAAGTGTCAGATTTTGCAGGGACCCATTTATTGTACAGTCTTATTTTAGCAACACTTAACCACTTGCCGACTGCGCACAGTATATTTACTGCGGCCGTCAGCCCCTCACAGGCAGAGCGACGTAGGTCTACGTCGCTAGCCTGTGAGGGTCTCAGGAGCGAGCGTCCGCCGCCGGAGGTGCGCTCCCGCACGGTCACGGACCCCCCCGCGCGTGTGACCGGCGGACCCGATCGTCCGCCGGTCACTTGCAATCGTCGGTGGAGAGGGAGAAAGGCAGGCGGCTAATGTAAACAAGCCGCCTGTCATTCTCCCCGGTGTATGAATGATGATCATACGGTTCTACTATGTAGAACCGTTGATCACTGTTCATACATCTCAAGCCACAGCCAATCACAGTTAGAATCACACCCCTAGGGACACATATAGCCCCTCCCTCTCAAAAAAGTTAACCCCTTCACTGCCAGTGTAATTTTAAAGTAACAGTGCATATTTATAGCACTGATTACTGTAGAAATGTCACTGGTAACCCAAAAATGTCAGTCAAGGCTCCGATCTGTCCGCCGCAATGTCGCAGTACCGCAAAAAAAATCGCAGGTCGCCGCCATTACGCGTTAAAAAAAATACCAACAAAAATGACAAAAATCTTTCCCTTTGTTAGTAAACGCGATAACTTTTGCGCAAACCAATCAAAATACGCTTTTTGTGATTTTTTTTACCAAACATATGTAGCATAAAACAAATTGGCCGAAAATGTTAAAACATTTTGATTTTTACATTTTTTTGGGGGGGGGAATTTCATATAAAAAAAGGTGAAAAATATTGTTATTTTTGCAAAATTTACGCTCTTTTTTTGTTTATAGCGCATGATCAAAAAATCGCACAGGTGATCAAATACCACCAAAAGAAAGCTCTGTTTGTGGGGAAAAAAGGACGCCAAATTCGTTTAAGTACAGCGTCGCACGACCGCGCAATTGTCCATTAAAGTCACGCAGTGCCGAATCGCAAAATAGGCCCGGTCAGGAAGGGGGTAAAATCTTCCGGGGCTTAAGTGGTTAACTAAAGCTAGCCATAGACGGTTCGAATTTCAGCAGGTTTAGCAGGATCCAGCAGAGATTTGAACCATGCATGGGCAGGCTGAATGTACCAAAGTTTATCAATCGATCAACTTGGGCATAACCAGCCTGTCAGATTTTACATGAGATTATTGCTAGCGACTGTTATAGCTGCTAGCAATAATGACTGTGTTCTCCTTGCGAGGATGGCTTCCCCAGCCTTGGTTGCAGGAAAGAAAATCGCTATTCCTATTGTATCATGGTTGCTAAGCTTTTTTTTTCCTGATTCAGACCTGTTGAGGTGCATCTATAGAAAATTGACACTCCCGGAAGTGTCGGATTTTGCAGGGAGCCATTTATTGTACAGTCTTATTTTAGCAACACTTTAAAGAAGATCGTGGGTGATTTTGTGCACCAATTTTCACCGATAAGTGAAATCAGTTTTGGCTTTGGAGAAATGGAGAAAGAGAAAATGGAGAACTGGAAAGATGGAGAAATTAGATTACCTGGACTACACTTAAAATTGTTTGTCCACAATTGGCTGTAGCTGACATTTCATTTTGTAGGTACTGATAAATAGGAGGGTTAAGAAGCCCAGTACAGCTTGGCGAAGTTGGAAAGAATATCTGTAACATGAAAAAAAGAAAATTGGAGCTAGCGTGGCATGTTAACCCTTTGTTTGACAGTAGTGGAGGAGAGGCATTACAAAATAATTGGCTCTGGGCTTCTGTAGCGGGGGGTGTAGAGCGCATACCTATAACCGGAGCCCGTCATGTGACGATAATAAGAGAATTTAATGAAGCTGTAATGTGTGCATTTCTCTCTCCCCAGAACCCTCCTCTCTCCCTTCTCTGTCTGTTAGAAGATAAACAGGCAGATAGATTAAAGGCAGGGGAGAGATGGAGGTGGACGCATGAGAAGCAGAATGGTGAAAGCGAGAGAAAGGCAAAGCAGGAGGAGGAAATGCAAGGAAGAGACAAATAAACAAGCACTGACAAATGATACCCGGGACTTGTAGAGGGGAAAATAAGGAAGATAGATAATGGTTGGACTACAGCGAAAAAGGTGGGGGTGGTAGATGAATAGCTACAGCATATGATGTTTATTCATACATAATAGACTAGATGGCAATTTAGAAAGGTGCCAAACATTTTCACCCTCGGTATAAAATTACACTGTGCAGATTTAGAGAACGCCAATAAAAAATGACATGGATGAGCAGCTAACAACAAGCAAAAACTTTGCAACACATAGAAAGATACTGGATGAATATCTGGACGGCGCCATTAGTAAAATTGCTGATTTAAAAGGGGGAGGCAGACGATCTCAGGCTTACTAAAAGGGTTAAAAGCTGCTATATCCACTGTGCTACTGTAATGGATCTAACAATGGGCTAAATATTTGACCCTTTAAATCCTGATATAGGGTTACACATCAACACAAATCCCATCCCTTCATTGCAGGTGCTAGACCTTTATTCAGTGGGGATCACATTCCTAAAGTCGGCCATAAATGTTAGTGAAAGGTCATACTTGCATGTCTCGTGGATCAGTTGAACCATAATCAATAAAGCTCTATTTATTTTGTGGTGAAGGTGGGGGGGGGGGCATGTACTTTGATTGTACTCAACCTACTAGATACAGCGGGTGCCGCAATTTAGGTGTAGATTTATTTGAAGCAATAAAATAAAGTTCAAATTGCACTCAGACATGGGCATCCGCAGGTAGGGGCAAGGGGGGGCAAATGCCCCCACTTGGAATCTCAACTTCCCATTTTAAGTGGTTGTTAAGCCACTTTATACCATCCTGTCTGTTCTGTTTAATAATCATGTGTGCCTATGTGTCTGTGTTTTAAAAAAATAAGCTGTTCTTTACCAGTTTTAAGAGGGCCGAGCGCCACTCACGTGACCTGTCGGCTCTCTCCTCTCTCCGGCTGACAGCTGCCTGCAGTGGGCGGGACCAAGGATTCCTCACTGATGTCAGTTGGGAGGGGAGGAGGAGGGGAAGAGGAGAGGAGGAGAGAGGCGGCGGGTCACGTGAGCGGCGAGTGGCACTCTATACTTGTAAAGAATGGCTTATTTTTATAAAAAACAGACACAGGGGCACACAGGATTATTAAACAGACTGTAGACAGAATAAGAAACTTTTACTGAAACTACAGCAGCAGGAGAGGAGGGGGGTGGGCACTGACACAGGAGCAGACAGGCAGGGAAGGAGGGGGGGAGAGAGGACAGAGGAGGACAGGAGGGCTGCGGATGATGGAGGCACATAAACTGACCACAGTGTAAGGGCTCAGCAGCCATGGTATACAGTGGTCAGTTTACAGAGGGAAGGACATAGCCAGGCAGGATCAGCCAGGTATTTTAGGTGATAGAGGGGGCCAAATTACACAGCAAAGCACTATGCTGTATAACATGCTTTAAGGGAATATACTCAAAATAAGTATAATGGCTAAGCCCCTCCCATTCAAGACATTGTTGAAAAGGGGCGGAGCATGGGTGACCTTAAAATTATGCCCCCCCCCTGAAAAAAGTTCTGCGGACGCCCATGCACTCAGATTGTGTAAAATCATTACTAGTCTTCTGGTATCTGCAGAGTTTGGGAGGGCAACGGTCAGGTAGAGCAGAGTGAGGCCCAGAAGCAGCTGGGCTGTATATGCAGAGCACGCAGTGGAAGTGTAGCTGGAAATCATAGATCCGGAGCAGGAAGCGATGACATTTGGGACCTTCGGCAGGAGCCAGCATAGAGTGCACCGTCTGCCTCAAAACAAGAGCAGAGCCGGAGATTCACAAGTATGACAGAATGGGAAGGGGGTGTGGTTACCTGTTTCAGGGAAACACCACTTTGTCAAACCTGGATGGGATCCTTTTGAAGGAAGGGAAGGGAGCTGGGCAGGCCGTATGCAAACCAGTGACCAATGCCATTCTTGGATCAAGGCTGGTACACTGTACACTGACTTCCCTGGAAGGTCCAGGTTATTACTGCTTCCTGCTCCAGCTTTATGATCTCCAGCCACGCTTTCACTGCGTGCACTGCATATACAGCCGGGCTGCTTCCAGACGTCACTCTCTTCTACTTGGTCGCTGCCCTGCTGAGCTCTGCAGATACCAAAGGACTAAATACTTAATGCTACAGGATGCTGTCATTGACTGTGGACTTTACAGGAGATGTTCAAAGACATGGGCATGCCACAAGAGATGATCAAAGATGGAAGACATGCTACAAGAGATGGTCGGAGACTTACAGAGAATGGTCAAAGACTGAGGATGTGCTACAAGAGAGTCAAAAACTCTGGAAATGCTACAGGAGATAGTAAAAGGTAGAAAACATGCTACAGTGACTAAGAACCTGCTACAAGAGATGGTCAAAGACTGGGAGCATGCTACAGGAGGTGGTCAAGGACTGAGGGAATGCTTCAGGAGATGAACGAAGACAGAGGGCATGCTACAGGAGACAGTCAAATACTAAAGACATGCTACAGAGAGTAGTCAAAGAAAAAAGACATGCTACAAGTTGAAGGAGATAGACTACTGTATAGACATGATAAATGAGACTTGAAGATCTTTGTGTAGCACTGCCCCCTTGAGGACTGCTGGATAATACACTCTTGGGTCCCCCTGGGTTACCGTTAGCAACACTGGCATTCACAGATTAACACTTTACATATTGGCTCAGTCAATGATCAGTCCAGGGGTATATAGTTGTTTTTGGTGTTTTATTTTATATTGGGATAGGAGAAGGGAATAGTGAGATACTCCAGGTTAAACTATTCATAAGTTGCAAAGAAGCAGCCAGGCTGCTGATCCACCTTGCCACTACAATCACTGTAGATTTGTGTTTAACCACTTGCCGACTGCCGCACGGCTATTTACGTCGGCAGTCAGCCCCTCACAGGCAAAGCGACGTAGGGCTATGTCGCTAGCCTGTAAGGGTATTGGGAGCGAGTGCGCGCCGCCAGATGCGCGCTCCCGCTTGGTCACGGACCCCCCCCGCGCGTGTGCCCGGCGGACCCGATGTCCGCCGCGCACTCACGATCGCCCGCGAGATGACAGCGGGAGAAAGGCAGATGGCTGATGTAAACACAGCCGCCTGTCAGTCTCCCCTGTGTAAGAATGGTGATCAAACGGTTCTACTATGTAGGACCGTTGATCACTGTTCTTACACATGAAGCCACAGCCAATCACAGTTAGAAACACGCCCCTAGGACACACTTAACCCCTCCCTCTCCAATACAGTTAACTCCTTCACTGCCAGTGTCATTTTTACAGTAACAGTGCATATGTATAGCACTGATTACTGTAGTAATGTCACTGGTAACCCCAAAAGTGTCAAAAATGTCAGTCAAGGGTCCGATCTGTCCGCCCCAATGTCGCAGATCGTCACCATTATGCGTTAAAAAAAAAATGACAAAAATCTTTCCCTTTGTTAGTAAACGCAATAACTTTTGCGCAAACCAATCAAAATACACTTTTTGCGATTTTTTTTTACCAAACATATGGTAAAAAACAAATTGGTCTAAAATGTTAAAAAATTTAGATTTTTACATTTTTTTGAGGAATTTCATATAAAAAAAATGTGAAAAATATTGTTATTTTTGCAAAATTGACGCTATTTTTTTGTTTATAGCGCATGATCAAAAAATTGCACAGGTGATCAAATACCACCAAAAGAAAGCTCTGTTTGTGGGGAAAAAAAGGACGTCAAATTCGTTTAGGTACAGCATCGCACAACCGTGCAATTGTCTGTTAAAGTCATGCAAAGCCGAATCGCAAAATAGGCCCTGGTAAGGAAGGGGGTAAAATCTTCCAGGGCTTAAGTGGTTAAGTCTCTTGCCAGAAGACTTGGTGAACTACATTTATCCTTGGAACACTCTTCTTAGTATCCCCTTTCTGGACTGCTGACACCCGTCCACTGACTAGCCTACTTTTGGGGTGGCCCCCCCAGGTCAGGCCCCTTGACACGATCCCCTGTACTCACGTTACTGTTTTTCTAGGGTCTCCAGTGTCTCCCCACTCAGTCAGCTCCTGGACCTCTGTTTTCAGCTCCGTTCCTCTGGTCCCCAGGCTGACCGCCTGTGACCACGTACCACTGCTACAGAGCAGGAGGCAGCTGCCACCCTCCCTCCGGGACTCTGCTCTCCAGCCAAAAACCTCACAGCACATGTGCTCCTGTCTTTTATACAGTGTCCCATAATTCACCGAGACAGCCGATCTCTGTCAATCACTGGGACTGTATCAAAGCCTGTGTACCCATTGGTCAGGTTTCCTCCCACTGTTCAATATACCTCCCTATTGGACCAGTGTGAAACACTATCTAGACCCAATGAATCACACACTGAGCACACAGAGCAGACCAAACTCACAGATCCTGCTCTCTGATAGACAGAAAGCAATATATAGTAGATTTGCCTGCTGCTCCTCTGATAGGCAGACAGATCAAAAACTATCACTAGCACCTACCTAGGAGGGTGCTACATTTGATATTACAGTCCCTTTACAAATCAATGCTCCCACATGTGTGCGCTCTTCAGTGCCATTAAAATAATGGCTCACATATTTTATATTCTAGACAGCATTATCTGATCAGAGAAAAAAATACAAAATAGGAAATGGACAGCACAGGAAAAGTAAGAATGTGTTATTTTGTGTTAAAAAAAAAAAAGAATGTGAAAAAGTAGTAGACCCAACCATTCATCCAGCAAAAGCCAGTGTAATGAATATATTTCTATACTGGTCTGAGTTCTGGTTCTGCCATTGCATGAAATGTGATATGGTGCAGCAGTCTTGGCCAGATACTATAGTACCATGTTGGAGCTGTCATTGTATACATCAGACATGGGAGTAAGTCACACATGTGCAAGTCACAAAAAGTCTCAAGTCTTAACCTTCAAGTCTCAAGCAAGTCCCAAGTTACTGTGGCGAAAAGCAAGCAAGTCAAGTAGAGTCCCTGCTAGAAGTCAAGCATTTATTTTGGTCAAGTCACAAATCAAGTCAAAATACTGATCTACCCCAATTTTCACCTTTAAATCGGTTAAAAGTCAGTGGTCAGGAAAGGTTTTGTTTTATTTTCAACATTAATAAAACTGCTTAGTGATTTTTTCTTGGCATATTAAAGAAACACTTTGAATGCCCAAACAGCTCAAAATCCTTCGACCGGTCATGTTTCAACACCACAGTCACTAAAAACATGTTAAGTATTTCCATTGTTAAACAGCCAGTGTCCTAAAAATCAGAACACACTGAGGTGTTTTAAGTGACTGTGGTGTCAGAAACATAACAGGCACATTAATTTTGCTTCAACACATCTTGAGAAAATGCAAATATTTAATAACTTAAAAAAGTCATTTGGAGTCATATGTCTCAAGTCAAAGTCAAGTCTCAAGTCATGAATACCAAGTCAAAGTCAAGTCGAGTCTTTTATTAATTTTAGTCAAGCAAGTCTCAAGTCCTCAAACTGGTGACTAAAGTCTGACTTAAGTCAAGTCATGTGCCTCGAGTCCCCCACCTCTGGTATACAGTAAACCCCCGCTCCATCGCGGTTCAGTTTTTGCGGTCCCGGTATATTGCGGTTTTTTTTGTAATGTTATTTTACTATATAAATCATTAAAAATGAAATATTTTCGTGTTTTCCATAGCTCTTGCTATGTCTCTCAGTATCTTTTATGTGTTTAAATGAGTTTCTATTGTTTTAAAAGTGTGTTTAAAGACCTTAAAATGCTTTTACACGTACAGTGACAGTAAAAAAAAACATGCCTACAATGCATTTTAATAGGGTTTTTCTATTTCGCGGATTTTCACTTTTCGCGGCTGGGTCCGGAACGTAACCCCCGCAATGGAGGGGGGTTTACTGTACATACTGTATGTTGCTATAGAGAACACTTCCCCAAACCTATTCATTATTGAACATTGAACATTTCTCATACTATTACAGGTTACACACTAATCTGACCTGGGGGAAGTATCAATGGGACACATGCTGGACTCAAGGGATATACAGTATATGGTTCCAGTGGGAATTTATCTTGAGGGAAACACAAGTAATCAGGCAAAGTTTTCTAGGCTACATGTGTGGTTAACTAAGCGGTTATTACTCTTGCCTTGGAGTTTTGGGTCCTGCATTTGGATCTCACCTGGGATTGTCTGAATGAAGTTTGTATGTTCTCCCTGTGTTTGAGTGAGTATCCTAAGTGTAGTAGGGCTCTAAACTGCAGAGATTTATAGTAACTAAGTAGAACTACTTCACTACTGTACTTAAGTACCGAAAAGCGGTATCTGTACTTTCCTAGAGTAGAATTTTTTTCTCCTATTTCCACTTTTACTTCACTACATTTTTTCAATGATTTCAATACTTCTACTCTGATATTTTTTTTTTGTGCTGCATAGTTACTCGTTACTATTATAAAAATTACCACTGCCAGAACAGTAGATGGCAGGTTTCATGAAGCTCAAAACATGTGTCAGCGCATACGAAAATAAATGCTACTGTATGTATAAATAAAAGCTGCATTTGAAATAATAAAAAACAATATTATGTTTAAACTTTTGACTTCTTTCTTTAATAACTACATAACACAGTACTTGTATTTTTACTTTCAGTACTTGAGTAGCAATTTTATTTTCAAAACTACTGGTACTTTTACTTTCAGTACTTGAGTAGCAAAATTTTTTAAAAAACTACTTGCAATACTTAAGTACAAAAAATGTTGAATACTTTAGTACTTCTACTCAAGTCACTTTTTGATTGAGCACTTCCACTTCTACTCAAGTCACTTTTTGATCGAGCACTTGCACTTTTACTCAAGTATGGGTTTCAAGTACTTTATACAAGTGTGCTAAATTGTGAGACTCTCTGGAGGAGAGAGACTGATGAAAATGGTTATATGTACTCTGTAAAATGCTAAGTAACATACCTATAGAACATACAGAAACAACCATACTGATTGCTTTAATCCCAAAGAACAGTCCTTTGGGGCTTCCACGTAGACTTTAATCATCGTCTAATCCATTTGCGTAGACTGTCATCTACTGTCCATGGCACATTGAAGCTGGCCACACACAGTCAACATTTCGTCAACATTCAACATTTGTATTATACTCAATCAGACAGATTGACACATTTTACCCACCTAAGCAATGTATGCAAATTCTTTACAAACAAGCACACCTTCACACTGCAGAAGTGCCAGCAAAATGTGTTGCTATTGCAGATCAATTCTAAAACAAAATCTGACTTGCTCAGTGCAGAAGATCATTTAAGGATATGAAGTCCACGAGGCTTCTCGTTCATTCTGCATTCCTTTACTTTTCCATGAATACCCCCTCTTCTCAGGTTGCTGTAAATACACCATCTTTCTATAATGCTGCCATGTAACCCCACTCACCACCATATGTTTAGCATCTGCCCATAGGGCTTGCTGTGTTAAGACTTCTCGGGCCTCCTTTCATTACCTGCAGATAGTCACTTAGGGACAGTTCACATCCATCGTAACTCCCAATGGCTCGTTGCTCAATAAACAGTCCAGGGGGTTTTGGTTTTTGGTATTTATTGTGGAACTTGGAAGGGAGAAGGGAATAGTGGGATACTCCAACTTGAATTAGTTACAGTTGATAAGGACAACTCTCCCTTGGCCTCACCAGGTTACTTGTTGAAACAGTCACACTGCTTTAACCATACTGTCACTTGTATGGAAGGGGTTAAGTCTTCTTGCTCTCTCTCTCCAGCAACAGACTTGATGCACTACATTATCTTCAGGACACTCTCTAGCATCCCCTTTACTGACTGCTGTCCACTGACTCTTCTAGCTGAATGGATGGCCCTCTCAGGACAGGCCCCATGACACAGATCTGTACTCACTGTATGCAGAATCAGATCCTTTCCAGTGTCTCCCTTTCAGTCAGCTCTGCTGGACCTCTGGGTTCAATTCCTCTCTAACTCCCAGGCCCTCAGGTCGACCATCTGAGGCCACATGGCAACTTCTGCAGAGGAGGGGCAGCCGCCCCCTCCCTCCGGGACCCCGCTCTCCAGCTGAAACCCCCCCGAGCATGTGTCTGTGTCCTTAGCTTTTATACAGTATCCCAGCATGCCCTGAGGCACTTTCCTCTGCCAATCACCAGGGCTGTACTAAATGCCTGTGTACTCATTTGTCAAGTTTCCTCCCACTGTCCAATGTGCCTCCCTATTGGACCAGTGTGAAACACTTCAGACAAACTGAGCTGCACCTGAGCACCATGAGCAGACCTCACTAGCAGATCCTGCTCTCTGGTAGGCAGAGAACAATATAGATTTAGCTGGCAATCTTTCTGGTAAGCAGAAAACATTCAAAACTTTATTTTCTCTCTAGCATCTACATAGGAGGATGCTACATCTTTGATAATAACCAGTTCTGGACCGGAAGGATTTGCCCCCTTAATGACCAGGCAATTTTTTTGTGATTTGGCACTGCGTTTTTTTAACGGGAAATTACGCAGTCATGCAAAGCTGTATCAAAATAAAATTGATGTCTTTTATTTCCCCACAAATAGAGCTTTCTTTTGGTGGTATTTGATCACCTGTGTGATTTTTATTTTTTGCACTATAAACAAAAAAAGAGCAACAAATCTGAAAAAAAAACAATATTTTTAAAATTCTGCTATATAACGTTTCCAAAAAAAAAAAGTAAAAAAATCAAATTTTTTCATCCTTTTAGGCCAATTTGTATTCTGCTACATATTTTTGGTAATTAAAAAAAAAAATTGCAATAAGCGTATTTTGATTGGTTAAGGGGAATAAAAGAATGTTGGATTGAGATAACTTTAAAATATCCTGCCGTGATGAGCAGAAATCAGAAATCCCACCTTTCAAAAATTCAATGTGTGAAGCCTGCTTGTTATTATGACTTACATAATCTGTAATTATTCAAATCACCACACCAAAATTTAATCATCCAGATTTAGATTCATTCCAAGGTAAGATAAAAACGTTATTAGGAAGCCATCACATTTCGGGGGCAGAGAACACCCATTCATCAGAGCTTGAAATGAAATGTAATATATTCTGGACTGATGTACATGTTTTTTTTGACCAAGCTGAAAAGAAGCAGAGTCCATCAGAAGCTGGTTTGAGCAGGGAGAAGAAGCTGCAAGCCATAAGAATCCAGACAGCCTATTCAAATACTCCTATAACCCCAATAACACGAAAGGGATTGTAAGCACCAGCCTCAGACAATACAACATAATAGACACTCAGCCACACTCGCAAGGGGTTTTCAGAATTTCACTGCCACAATACAAACATCTGCCCCCTGGTTTACACTTGCAGTGCTGCTGCTCTGGCCTCACACTTCAGGCCTTTCATCTGTATCCTCCAGACCAGTGGTCACCAGCTAGTGGTCTGTGGACCACTTATGGTTTACGAGAAAATGTTGGGGGTCCCTAGGAGTTCTGCTGCAAATCAATATTGTAGCGGATCTATACCGCCCAATGTTGTGTCTAGCATTATTCTCAAAGCTCGCTGAAGTCAATACTGTCAGTGCATTGATACCCAATGCCTCCTCTCTAGTATCGGCTCCTGGGAACTCAGAGGGAGGCGCTGGGAGTAGTACAGTCCATTAGAGTGGGAGGTAAAGAAGGAGGGGACTTCCAATGGCAGCACTGATCACAGACTGTGGGAGGGAGAAGGGAGCTCAAGCACATGGCTGGATAAGGAGGTGAGATCCAATGATGAGTCTGTGTAAGGCAGCAGTGCAATGCAGAGTGCGGGGAGGGCAGAGAGCCAGAGCATTGTGTGTATAAGGCAGCAGTGTGATCCAGGGGGAGGGGAGCAGAGAGCCAGAGCATTGTGTGTATAAGGCAGCAGTGTGATCCAGGGGGAGGGGAGTAGAGAGCCAGAGCACTGTGTGTATAAGGCGGCAGTGTGATCCAGGGGGAGGGGAGCAGAGAGCCAGAGCATTGTGTGTATAAGGCAGCAGTGTGATCCAGGGGGAGGGGAGTAGAGAGCCAGAGCATTGTGTGTATAAGGCAGCAGTGTGATCCTGGGGGAGGGAAGCAGAGAGCCAGAGCATTGTGTGTATAAGGCAGCAGTGTGATCCAGGGGGTGGGGAGCAGAGAGTCAGAGCCTTGTGTGTATCAGGCAGCAGTGTGATCCAGGGGGAGGGGAGCAGAGAGCCAGAGCATTGTGTGTATAAGGCAGCAGCATTGTCTGTATAAGGCAGCAGCGTGATCCAGGGGGAAGGGAGCAGAGAGCCAGAGCATTGTGTGTATAAGGCAGCAGTGTGATCCAGGGAGAAGGGAGCAGAGATCCAGAGCATTGTGTGTATAAGGCAGCAGTGTGATCCAGGAGGAAGGGAGCAGAGAGCCAGAGCATTGTGTGTATAAGGCAGCAGTGTGATCCAGGGGGAAGGGAGCAGAGAGCCACAAGATTGTGTGTATAAGGCAGCAGTGTGATCCAGGGGGAGGGGAGCAGAGAGCCACAGCATTGTGTGTATAAGGCGGCAGTATGATCCAGGGGGAGGGGAGCAGAGAGCCACAGCATTGTGTGTATAAGGCAGCAGTGTGATTCAGGGGGAGGGGAGCACAGATCCAGAGCATTGTGTGTATAATCATGTAAAATTCATGTTAGTGGTCTGCGGGATTCAAACTTATGAGTTTTGCAGTCCGCAAGGTCTGACAAATTGGTGGCCACTACTCCAGACAGTTGTCTCACACAAGCTATGTGCATACACCTAGAAGCTACCTGCTGCACTGGCTCCCACCTGTCTCCTATGTGGAGTCCTGCTGACTGCAGGGCAGAGATCCTCTCTGTCCACCGAGGTGGAGCCCTAAACCCTAGTCATGCCTCTAATAAACGCCCTGCACACACCTGTGCAATTATTGACCTGGTTGTTCAAAAAACATAGACCTAGGATTGGAGACTTCATCCCTTCCAAGTGTTTACAAAGCTTCCGGACTCCAGGTCCAAACCAGGTTATACCAGCCACTGAAAGAACAGTTCCCTTTGTGTAGTGATCACCCCCACAAGGGCGGCCTAACCACTTGCCGACCAGCCACCGCAGTTATACGGCGGCAGGTCGGCAGGTTCCCGCAAATCGCCGTACCTGTACGGCAGTCCGCAGGAGTGATCCTGGGTGCGCGCACACATGCCCACTCGCCAGCAGGGAAGCCGATCCATGGGGCTGGCACCCGTGATTGCTGCGGGGCACCCACGATCGCTCCCCGTGAAGAGAGAATGGTGATCTGCTGTTGTAAACACAGCAGACAGTTGTTCTCTCAGTAATCAATGCAGAGCGCCTGTGTTCCTCCTATTTAGCCCCCCCCACAGTTATAAAGCACCCCCTAGGCTCACACTTAATCCTTTGATCCCCCTTGGTTAACCCCTTCCCTGCCAGTGTCATTACTACAGTAACAGTGCACATTTTAGCACTGATTACTGTAGTATTGTCACTAGTACCCCCAAAAGTGTAAAAATTGTCAGTAAGGGGTCAAATCTGTCTGCCGCAATGTCGCAGTCCAGCTAAAAATCGCTGATTGCCGCCATTACTAGTAAAAAATAAATAAATAAATAAAAATGACATAAATCTTTCCCCTAGTTTGTAGACGCGATAACTTTTGTGCAAACCAATCAAAATACGCTTAGTGGGATTTTTTTTTTACCAAAAATATGTAGCAGAATACAAATTGGCCTAAAACTATGAAAAAATTTGATTTTTTTAATTCTTTTTTTTTTTTTGGAAATGTTATATAGCAGAAAGCAAAAAATATTGTTTTCAGAATTGTCACTCTTTTTTTGTTTATAGCACAAAAAAAATAAAAATCCATAGTCCTGGAAGGAGGGTGGCAGCTGCCTCCTCTTCTGCAGCAGTTGGTGCATGGTCACAGGCAAATCGGCCTGGTGAGCCAGAAGTGAGAAGATGAAGCCAGAGGTCCAGAAGGGCTGACTAGGAGGAGTTGAGACACTGGAGAACCTGGATAGCAGTATCGTGAGTCCAGGGGATCGTGTCTAAGGGCCTGACCAGGAAGGGGGCCACTCCGAAGTAGAGTAGTCAGAGGATGGGTGTCAGCTGGTGGAATGAAAGGGGGTGCTAGGCGAGTACCCTGAAGATAAGTACTAAGCAAGTGTTTTTTCAGGAACTTTACCTTAGATTCATCTAGTGGCAAGGTGAAACTGTGGCCAGCTGCATCCTCAGATTGAAGTCCTCAGCATTGTAAATAGTTCAAGTTCTGGAGTATCCCACTCTTCCATTCTCCCATCCCCATATTAAATAAAATCAACAAAAACAACAACCCCTAGACTGTTCATTGACTGAGCTGGAAAGTAAAGTGTTATGATTCTGCATGCAGTTGCTACTGGTAAACCAGAGGAACCCGAAAAGGTGAGGAATCCAGCAGCCCTCAAGGGGGCAGTGCTATAATCTGTTAAAGTACTGCAGTGCTGAATCACCAAAAATGGCCTGGCCGTTAAGGGGGAAAATCTTCCGGTCCAGAAGTGGTTAATTTATCCCAGGTTCTAATCTCAAATAGGCACAATGGCAGCCAGGCACATATCAACAGTCTCTCTTCTGGCTCAGGGAATAATCTAGGGGTTGGCTTTTTAAAAATGTATTGCTGATAACCTTGGAAAGGGCAGGCAACTGTAGGATTCTCCAGAACGCTGAACTGTATTTAGAGGACATAACCTCTCTAAAGCTACTCCTCATAACAGTCCCTTCAACAATAGCTCAGGGAATGGGCAGCACTGGGACACCACAAGCCATTATCCAATCCAGGCAAGCTTTAGTATTAACCACACAGTTAGAGGGAAAACGCTGACAGGAGCAAGCTACCTTGATTTGGTGTCCACTAGCAATGCCCTATCCAGTGAGCACTAGAAGACTAGCTCATAAAAAATCCAAGTATTAAAACAAAATAAGCCAGATCTGTACAAGCAAAGTTCTACTAATGCAAATTGCAGGCGGTGGGGTACTTTCAAGAGGGGGAAGCCACGATCCGTCCTCCGCGATGGAGTCTGCACTGGAGCCGTGTAGAGTAGCTGGCAGGAGGGTGTTCTCTCCGGTGAAAGAGGGGAGGGGGGGCGGTTGCCGAGTGGCAATTGATGGAGGAGGGGGGCAATCTCGCCAAGTGACCTGGGACGGAGCAAGCTCATGACGGATCGTGGCTTCCCCCTCTTAAAGGTACCCCACCTCCTGTAATTTGCATTAGTGGAACTTTGCTTGTACAGATCTGGCTTATTTTGTTTTAATACTTAGAATTTTAAGAAACTATTTTATGAGCTAGTCTCCTAGTACTCACTGGATAGAGCACTGCTAGTGGACACCAACTCAAGGTAGCCTGCTCCTGTCAGCACTTTCCCTCTAACTGTGTGCTTTTTTCTGTTGCCCCCCTTCCCCAAGTGGTTTCTCCCACAGCAGCTCAGGATCAGTCAGGCACTCTACTCCTCACCATCACCAATTGGTAAGCGCCGGATCTTTATTGTGATTTTTGTTCAAGCCTTAGCATTAGTCTACCAGGGGGTTTAAGGCAGCAACAGTCACCCAGATCCTGCATTTAGGTCTGTACTCACAAGTCCTTGAGAATTTAGATGCCTCCTTCCAGTGTCAGGCAGAAATTTCTATAGTGGATTCTCCAGACCAAATCTCAGATGAAATCTCCACTTCCTTATGTTCAGAATTTCTTATCAAAATAGTCCCCCAGCTTAGAGGAGCTTGGATATCAATAAGCTCCTGGTAAATGGTAGCTGGGCTGCCTGAGAGGGCAGCAGCCCTCTAGGCTGGGAACTTCTCCTACTGGACAAGAACCAGGCAGCTCCAGACTTTAGGCTATTTATGCCCACTCCCAGCCACTTTCAGGGGGAAGCAATCAAGCCTTTAGCCTGTGAAACCCAGAACTGCCCAAAGAAATCATAAGCCCCTCCGCTGATTACAGAGGAGCCACAAGAACTAAATTTAGCTGACTTAACAAGAAGTCTATTTATGAGGGTTCTACATCTAAATGAGACATGTACCCAGTAGCTCCTTAACCTGCTTGGATGAGCCCCCTGAGTGATACAACACCATTTCCACATTGTGGCAGCTAACATATTAAAACCTTTGTTTTCCAAGCACTTTCAGCAGCTGATTTAATCACTTACTCATTAGCCCCTTCTTTAGCTTTTATTCTTTATCTATGTTTTTGTTTAAGCTGGTGCCATGACTTCCCCAGGTTTCCTGTTTCATGGTGGCACATTTCTCTTGCTGAAACCACATTTGCATGGAGGGACTAGATTTGTGTCCCTATACACTGTGTGCATCAATAGAAACACACAGCACCATAGCCTAGGATAGCAAGGCACTCCTCTGCACCTTCCTGCTCTTCTCATCCCCCTTCTACAAACTAACAGCCTGACTATGGACTGCGCTGTCTATTGTTAATTCTTTGCTATGAAGACTGGAAGTTCAGGGAAGTAGCACTGAAAGAGCAGAAGCCATTAAACGTTTTAAACTGCAAATGCTGGGGTAAGAATGTTAACAAATAGTTTACTGAGGAATGTTTATTTTATTGTGCTCAATGTGATCAACTAAATCTGACTGTGACCTGCGACTTACTGACTGTGCCCTGCGACTGACTATGCCCTGCGACTGACCGTGCCCTGCGACTGACTGCGACTGCCTGTGCCCCGCGACTGACTGTGCCCTGCGACTGACTGAGTACCTGGGAGGACTGGTAAGTATCTTAGTGACTGGTGAGTATCTTAGCGACTGGTGAGTACCCCAGGTTTAGTACCAGGGGAGATAGAGGTAGAGTAGGTAAGGAATAGCAGGTTGTTACTAATTATCCCAATAGAGTAGAGGGTAATAATGTCCGACAGGATTGGGGATGCCACTCAATGCACTTCTTGCTCCATGTATGCGTTCCTTGATGAACCATTCGAGGGCGAATACTGCTGTGCAGGATGTGTGCGACTTGTTTCTCTGGAAGCCCAGATCCTGGATTTAGAAAACATAGTGGCAACACTGCATAGCATCAACAACCTGGAAAGGAGCTTGGACATCACCCATCAGGGGCTGGCAGGGGCCAGCATAGAGGTGGGAGGAGTAGAGGAGATGCAGGCATCAGAGGTAGGCAGTTGGGTGACTTTTAGGAAGGGTAGAGGGATGAGTGCCAGGGAGGCCAGTCCTGAGTTGATACACCCTAACTAATTTGCCAAGTTGCAGGTTGAGGGGGGATATCAGCTCAGGGGTGGCAGTGCTGGAGTAGGCGCCCTCCCCCAGCTGCCAGGGGAGTGGCGGCTCCAGGAAGAAGGGGGGCCGAGACTCAGGAAAGGTTAGACAGGTTGTGGTAGTGGGGGACTCAATCATCAAGAGGACAGAGAGGGCAATCTGTCGAAAAGATTGCGGTAGCTGGACAGTATGTTGTTTATGGGGCGCTCGAGTACGGCACATCGCAGATTGGGTAGACAGATTATGGGGCAGGGCTGGGGATGACCCAGCGGTCATGGTGCATGTGGGCACTAATGACCAAGTAAGCGGAAGGTGGAGGATCCTAAAAAATGATTTCAGGGACTTAGGGAATAGATTGAGGAATAGGACCTCCAAGGTGGTTTTCTCTGAAATACTGCCGGTACCTCGAGCCACACCAGAGAGGCAGAAGGAGATTAGGGAATTTAACAAGTGGCTTAGGAACTGGTGTAGGAAGGAAGGGTTTGGGTTCCTGGAGAACTGTCCTGACTTCTCAGTCGGCTACCGACTCTTTAGTAAGGATGGGCTGCACCTTAATGGGGATGGTACAGCTCTTTTGGGGAGCAAGATGGCCACCAAGTTGGAGGGGCTTTTAAACTAGGAGACGGGGGGAGGGCTCAGAAGTAGAGTCAGTCAGGAGGGAACAAAGGACAGAAGGTAGTAGTAGAGTCAGCAGCAACAGTAGTTCCATAATGTCAATTGGGGGGTCTGTGCGGAAAAACCTCAGACCAAACAGGAATAAAAATAATCACCATTCACTATCAACTTCCACAAAACTAAGAGGGGTATATGCAAATGCCAGGAGCCTAGCTAATAAAATGGATGAGTTGGAAATGTTAGTACATGAGGAGGACATAGACCTTGTGGGAATAACGGAAACTTGGTTTGACCCCTCACATGACTGGCTGGCCAATATCCAAGGGTATCCGGTGTACCGGAAGGACAGGGTAGGAAAAAGAGGGGGAGGGGTATGTCTCTATGTCAAGAATAATGTAAGGGTGATAGAGAGGAGTGATATTATGGAAGGGATGAGTATGGAGTTAGAATCCATGTGGGTAGAACTTCGTAGGGAAGAAGTAAAGGGAAAAGTAATTGTGGGGGTTTGCTATAGGCCACCCAACCAAAGGGAGGAGGTAGAGCTGGAATTTATATCACTGTTGGGTAAAGTGGCAAAACTGGGATCAGTCATCAAATTGGGGGACTTCAATTATCCCGACATTGACTGGGAAGAGGGGACTATACACTCACAAAAGGCCCGTCTATTCATGGAAATGTTACCGGACAATTACATGTCTCAGTTGGTGGATTCTCCAACTAGAGAAAATGCAGTCCTGGATCTATTGATCACTAATGACCCAGACCTAATCTCGGAGGTAGGAGTCCAGGACAACCTGGGCTCTAGCGATCACAGGATGATCACATTTAGCGTAAATAACAATATAACAAGGCAAGAGGGGAACATAAGAACCCTAAACTTCAGAAGGGCAAACTTTCCCAAATTATGCTCAATGATGGAAAGGGTAAACTGGGACCAAACCCTGGGAACACTGACCACGGAGGAAAAATGGGAATGCTTTAGGAACATATTAAACAAATGCATCTTGCAGTGCATTCCTATGGGAAATAAATTTAGAAGAGACAAAGCCAAACCTGGCTAGCTAAACCATAATGTTAAAAAACTTATTAGGGGAAAAAAAATGGCCTTCAAGAAATATAAATCAGAGGGCACAGTATTGGCTTTCGAGCAATACAAGCAGGCAAATAAGAAAAGTAAATACGAAATCAAAATGGCTAAAATCAACTTTGAGAGACAAATAGCGGAGCATAGTAAAAAGAGCCCAAAGAAATTCTTTAAATATATCAACAGCAAAAAAACTAGGGCAGAGCATGTTGCACACATAATTAACGATGATGGGAGGATGGCTACAGAGGACACTGAAAAAGCAACCGTGCTGAATGCTTTTTTCTCATCAGTCTTTACAGTCCCTGAAAAGGAGGGGTACACTGACAATGACTGTATGGTTAGTAGTAATTCACAGGACTTGCCGCTATGGCTAACAGAGGGTGAAATCAGGAAAAGGCTGGATAAAATTAACACAAATAAATCACCAGGCCCGGATGGCGTACATCCAAGAGTACTCAAAGAACTTAGTAAGGTTATATCTAGACCACTGTTCGTGATCTTTGCTGACAGTATTATGACAGGAAATGTACCAGGGGATTGGAGGAAAGCAAACGTGGTACCGATATTCAAAAAAGGGCAGAGGCATGTCTCGGGAAATTATAGTCCTGTCAGTCTGACATTGATAGTATGTAAACTTCTGGAGGGGATGATAAGGGACTATATGGTAGAGTTTGCTAAAGACAACAACATCCTCAGCAGTAATCAGCATGGGTTTACAAATGGGCGTTCTTGTCAAACCAATCTCTTAACATTCTATGAGGAGGTGAGCTGTGAGCTAGATAGGGGGAGACCAGTGGATGTGGCGTACCTGGATTTCGCTAAGGCGTTTGATACAGTTCCCCACAAGGGCTTAATTTATAAAATAAGGTCTGCAGGCATCGACCGCAGGGTTTGCTCTTGGATACGGAACTGGCTAAAAGGGTGTGTCCAAAGGGTGGTAATAAATAGCGCATACTCAGAATTGTCGGAGGTGGTAAGTGGGGTACCCCAAGGCTCAGTCCTGGGACCAACCTTGTTCAATTTATTCATAAACAGCATTGAGGACGGGATCAGTAGTTCTATATCAGTTTTTGCAGATGACACAAAATTGGGCAGGGCAATAACTGCACAGCATGAAGCAGATATCCTACAGAATGACCTGGACAAAATAACAGAGTGGGCAACGACATGGCAAATGAGGTTTAATGTGGAGAAGTGTAAGGTTGCACTTGGGGACTAAAAACATAAAAGCACAATACACTTTAGGGGGGGAACCTTTGGGGAAATCAAAAATGGAGAAAGATCTGGGAGTCTTGGTAGAGGATAGCCTAGGCAATAGCATGCAATGTCAAGCGGCAGCTGCCAAAGACGGCAGAATATTAGCATGCATAAAAAAAGGGATGTATTCCAGAGATAAGACTATAATCCTTCCACTTTATAAAACTCTGGTCCGACCACATCTGGAGTACTCTGTCCAGTTCTGGTCACCAATCCTCAGGAGGGATGTGTTGGAGCTGGAGAGAGTCCAGAGAAGGGCAACTAACCTAATTAGGGGATTGGAGGACCTTAATTATGAAGAGCGTCTGCAATCGCTTGATTTATTCTTCCTGGAGAAGAGACGCCTGAGAGGGGACATGATAGCAATTTACAAATATCTCAATGGTGATCTCAGCATAGAAAAAACGCTATTCAGTCGAAAGGATTGCATGAGGACTCGGGGGCATACAATGCGATTGGAGGAGAAGCGTTTTAACCTCAGGCAAGGTGGGGGGTTCTTTACTGTTAGGGCTACTAGATTGTGGAATTATCTACCACAAGAGGTGGTTTCTGCGGGAAGTATGGTGGCTTTCAAAAGACTCTTAGACGTACATCTCAAGGAGAAAAACATTCAGGGGTATGAGAGATAATTACAGGCCACACACACCTACACAGGTTGAACTGGATGGACTATGGTCTTTAGTCAACCTCACCTACTATGTAACTCATGTAACTATGTAAATGACGGTTTAATACTACTTTAAGATATTCATAGGCTTCCAGAGCTATCCTTCCAAACGTATTTTCTGATATGACTTGACCATGATGCCCTCACACTCCATCTGTGATGATGTCACACTGTGCTAAGAGTTTGAGAATTCTATACAGCCTACAGTACCATCGGTTCTGCACACTTCTGTACAGATGCTGATATTTTTCTCAGACACAAAATAAATGTTCTATATGAGAATGGAAAAATGTGAGAATAACCTTGGGAGAATGAATAGGAAAAACGTAATTCAATAACGTATGCAAAAATACTTGTGTGTCAGAGACTGAATTACACTGGAGGCAGTGATGCGAGTAGTGCGTATTTAAACAGCAAACAGGGAGGAAGCACTAGATAAAAAAATATAAATGAATAAACGTGATAGCATGAACAGGGCAAATATGTAGAGACGGAGGATAGACATACAGGGATGAAAAAAATCAATAGCATGTAACAGCAAAGACAGTGAAGTGATTGAAGGAAGGAGCAGACTATGGTAAAAAGTCTTGAGATAAGACATTAGGGCTCTAAAGTTGGCCATTAGTAATTGGTGGATAGGTTGAATAATCCAGTGGTCTCCAAACTGCAGCCGTGGGCCAGATGCCACCCTTTGCTTGCCTTTATCTGGCCCTTGGGGCACTATTCCTCCTATTGCTATGAGGCACTATTCATCACACTGACACCAACAGTGGGGCATACATCCTGCCACTGATGGGACACTGTTCCTCCCACTAATACCAATGATGAGGCATTATTTCTCCCCTAATACCAATGATGGGACACTATTCCTCCCACTAATACCAATGATGGGGCATTATTCCTTCCACTCATACCAATGATGGAGCACTATTCCTCCCACTAATACCAATGATGGGGTATTATTCCTCCCACTAATACCAATGATGAGGCATTATTCCTCCCACTAATACCAATGACGAGGCATTATTCCTCCCACTAATACCAATGATGGGGCATTATTCCTCCCACTAATACCAATGATGGGGCATTATTCCTCCCACTCATACCAATGATGGAGCACTATTCCTCCCACTAATACCAATGATGGGGTATTATTCCTCCCACTAATACCAATGATGAGTCATTAATCCTCCCACTTATACCAATGATGGGGTACTATTCCTTCCACTAATACCAATGATGGGGCACTATTCCTCCCACTAATACCAATGATGGGGTACTATTCCTCCCACTAATACCAATGATGGGGCACTATTCCTCCCACTAATACCAATGATGGGGCACTATTCCTCCCACTAATACCAATGATGGGGCATTATTCCTCCCACTAATACTAATAATGGGGCACTATTCCTCCCACTAATACCAATGATGGAGCACTAGTCCTCTCACTAATACCAATGATGGAGCACTATTCCTCCCACTAATACCAATGATGGGGCATTATTCCTCCAACTAATACCAATGATGGGGCACTATTCCTCCAACTAATACCAATGATGGGGCTTTATTCCTCCAACTAATACCAATGATGAGCCACTATTCCTTCCACTGACACCAATGATGGGGCCACTGTAGAAAAAACAAAAAGAGGGCGCACAATCCTTGCACTTTACCCAGGTAGTGTTTATTGATAAAGGAAGAAAAGAAATATGCTCATAAACACAATAAAAAATCATAAAAGCATTTCAAGGTCCACAATGGACACAAAGCGACCAGGTCAATGGGACCTTGTCCAGCACACTGGAAGACCTTCCAGTTTACTTACGCTTTTCAAGGGGAGAGCCCCTCTTCCTCAGAGCCAATCTGTGATGTTGCACTGGCACATTTACTGTAGCAAATGGGTCTCGTCACCCTTCCCATTTGTGGGTGGGAGTAGGAGTGGTAAAAGAATGGGCCACATTCCAAGGCATTTAAATGACAGTAATATCAACAATGGCAAAACATAGTAAAAAAATTTGACAAATGCATAATACACTTCAAAAATATGAGCCAGATTTTACTTAATTTCAATGCGTTTTTCTTTTTTTTTTTTATAGAGGTGCACTTGTGCAGGTGCTAGATTTCCAGTATTAGTTGTAGTAATCTATACTTACTGTTTTTGATAACTTTGCTTCATGTGTATTTGAGAACCTCTGGGGGGAATCCAGGATGGAGAAAGATCCGGGGGTCCTAGAGCAAAAGCATGTAATGCCAAGCTGCAGCAAGCAAAGCAAGCAGACTATTAGCATGCATTAAAAAGGTAATTTACTCCAGAGGTAAAACAATAATCCTGCCACTTTATAGAACTCTGGTTCAGCCTAATCTGGAGTATTCCATCCAGTTCTGGTCAACAATCCCCAGGAAGGATGTGCTGGAGCTCGGGGGAGTCCAGAGAAGGGCAACAAAACAGATAAGGGGACAGGAGGACCTCAAATACGAGGAGCGATTATAAACATTTAACTTATTCTCTCTGAAGTAGAGACGCTTGAGAGGTGATATGATAGTGATATACAAATTCCTCAGCATAGGAAAAATACTATTCAGTCTCGGGAGTGTAAAAAGACATGTGGTCATTCATTGAACTAGAGGAGAAGCAGTTTAACCTTAGGCTGCGTAATAGGTTTTTCACTGTCAGGGCGGTAAGGATGTGGAACTCTCTTCCACAATTGGTGGTGTCAGCAGCAAGTATTGATAGTTTTAAAAAACTCTTAGATGTGCATCTTAGTGAACACAATATACAGGGATATGGGAAATGCTTATCGACATGAACACAGCAAACCAAAAAGTGTCCCCGGGAACTTTGAATGGACAAGGCTGGGTTATACCAGTAGAATAAGTGTGAAGAGTAGAAGAAGTAGAATAAAAGGTAACATTTATTGACCAAATTTAAAATGTACAAACATGACATGAACACATACCCACACTGGATGAATTGGATAGACTATTGATTGTCTATATTCAACCTTACCAACTATGTAACACTAAGAACATCCTGAAAATTGTTGTTAATCTACCCCTAATGGAAGCACAGAAGCCCTGTTGGATGTAATGGCTGAAAAGTGGAAATCATCTCACATGACCTTCCTAAATCACAGAAACACTATGTCCACATATACAGTATATATGCATTTTAGTGGTCTGCATTAAAAAATATTCTGCTAGAAGTATTTTTTTGGGCATGACTATGGGAACAAGCTCCTGTGATGGAACTCTAGCCCTGCCAGGATTTAAAAGTAACAAAGAAATGGCCCCTGTCCCCATCTATAACTGGCCTTCACAGCAAGGAGCACATGGAAGGGCAAACGCATTAAAGACAAAACTAGAGAAACGTCCCAGCTCAACTCACAACCAGTCTGCTTACCAACCAAATTAACCTGTCCAACAGTATGCGTTAAAAACAGGGGTTTAATTAGCACACATTTGCAAGCACATGGGTGCAAGACCCCTTTACGGCACCCTGTATTACTTGCAGTCCTAACCCTTCTAAATTTATGAGAGTATCCACAGTGGGAGCACATGCATTCTAATGGATGGTACGGGCAGGGCATTTTTTCTCAGACAATAGGTGCAGGAACTCCCCCTTCTGGGTCCCCCCTTGTCTCTGAGCCTTACCCATCTCCAAGCACCATCCCTCAGTTCCACCACTACCCACCTCCCAGTACTGCCCCAAGAATGATTTTGTGGTGCTAAATAATTTGTATGGAATTTGTTCTTGTCTAATAACAAGAAAAGAAGTAAAATAGATCCCCTGGAGCCAGCAACAATAGAGCCCTCATACAACAGAAGACGCCCCCCCCCCCCACACAGCAACAATGGACCACCCACAACAAAATACGACCCCCAGCAGCAACAACAGATTTCCCAGAAGCCAGCATCAATAGACCCTCCAGCAGCCACCAATAATATAACTTTCCCTCAATAGTAGATCCCTACAGCAACATAAGCTCACCCCCCCTCCAGCAACAATAGATCCCCCACCATCAGCAATAGACCCTCACACAAAAACAGATCCCAACCAGTGACAATAGATCCCCCATCAGCCAGCATTAATAGACCCTCCAGAACAACCCTCGCTATTACATACATTCAGTGCTGGAGGTGCCGGAACTGTGTTCCCCCGCGTTCCTCCTGAAAAAAAGCCCTGGATACGGGGCAGGTGGGCCAGGAATTAAAAGACTCAATACATTTTTGTTTTATAGGTCTTTTTACTGGAACTACATATCGGTGACGGCTGCAAAAGGCAGGACAGGACAATAATTAGGAACCATATTTAATCACTTATTTTTTCATTCATTATTCATTTGTTTTGTTTTTCATCTAATCTTTGTATTGGCAGGGGACATCAAAACAGTTGAGGCTTGATCCCTTGCAAGAGGGCAAAATGACATGCTGGCTAGCAATGGATCATCACTAACAGTCACAATCATCTATTAATGCAGAGTGTACTAGAGTTAAATTGGCTGTTCTCTGCAAAAGCATTCCTGAAATGCTGGAGAAATTCCCAGAGATACTCAAACTGGGAAGGCAGAATAGGAACATCGGAAATACGGTCAGTAAATTATTGCCCCTACCTCCAAACCTTTTAGAATGGAAGCCTCATGAGCCTTAGTAAATAGGAGCCCTGGCTGATGGAAGCAGTTCATCCAGGGAAAGGCAATAAACCTTTATAAAGCATGATCCAATTTGCTTTAAATGTTGCTGGATCATACAAATAAAACACATACAGTATGTTTATGCAGAAGTTGTTGCAGGTCAGATTGGCTGTTATAAAATGGGGTGTTTTGGCTGGGTCTGTATAGTATTGGGCTAAGGTCCAAGCAAAAAAAAAAAAAACACATTACCGTAAGTACAGCTACACAAAGTACAATATATTTGCCCTCTGATTTTATTTAAAATATAACTTTATTTTATGCACAAACAATAAATAATTGTTTGATCAATGGATACAAATCTCACATATAAAACACAAGGCAGAGATATACTGAACCTGCTGTGCACAGAATCTGGTACAGCTGTGCATAGTAACCAATCAGCTTCTAACATCAGTTTGATCAATTAACCACTTGAAGACCAGGCCTTTTCTGGAACTTTTTGTTTAAAAGCTCAAATCAGTATTTTTTGCTAGAAAATTACTTAGAACCCACAAACATTATGTATATGCTTTTAGCAGAGACCCTAGAGAATAAAATGGTGATCATTGCAATAGTTTATGTCACACACAGTATTTGCTCTAATTGTTGCTGGGTCATGCAAATAAAACACATAAAGTATGTTTATACAGAAGTTGTTGCAGGTCAGATTGGTTGTTATAATGTGGGGTGTATTGGCTAGATCTGTATAGTATTGGGCTTACCAAAAAAAATAAAAAATCACATTAGGTACCGCTACACAAAGTCCTTTTTCAGGCCTTTTCTGGAACTTTTTGTTTAAAAGTTTAAATTAGTATTTTTTGCTAGAAAATTACTTAGAACTCCCAAACATTATATATATTTTTCTAGCAGAGGACCTAGAGAATAAAATGGTGATCATTGCAATATTTTATGTCACACAGTATTTGCGCAGCAGTCTTTTAAAGGCAATTTTTTTGAAAAAATACATTTTAATAAAAAAAAAACAATATTTACCCCAATGTTTTGTATAATGTTAAAGATAATGTTACATGAGTAAATTGATACTTAATATGTCATGCTTTAAAATTGCACACGCTCGTGGGATAGGGACAACCCACGATCCTTAAATCTCTATAGGTGACACTTTAAAAAAATTGACAGAATATGCGTTTAAAGTTACAGAGGAGGTCTTGTGCTGGAATTGTTTCTCTCGCTCTAACGTTCACAGTGATATCTTACATGTGTGGTTTGAACACCATTTACATATGCTTGCACGACTTACATTTGCGTTCACTTCTGTGTGTGAGCACGGAGGGATGGGGCACTTTAAATTTTTATTTTCTTTCTTATTTATTTTACTTTTTGTTTTTCCACTGTACTTTTATTTATTTTATTACATAGTTACATAGTTACATAGTAGGTGAGGTTGAATAAAGACAATAGTCCATCTAGTTCAACCTGTGTAGGTGTGTGTGGCTGTAATCATCTCACATACCCCTGAATGTTCTGATCCTTGAGATGTAAGTCTTATGCCCCATACACACGTGCAGATTATCTGCAGACTTTTGTCTGCAGACTTACCTTTTCTATGTAGTGCAAGGGCCTGCCGGATTGCATACAAATTGAAAGTGTTTAGGTTTGACCTCATATTATATGGTTTTGGTAAGTCTGCAGACAAAAGTCTGCAGATAATCTGCACGTGTGTTTGGGGCATAAGAGTCTTTTGAAAGCCACCATACTACCCGCAGAAACCACCTCTTGTGGTAGAGAATTCCACAATCTTGTTGCCCTAACAGTAAAGAACCCCCCGCGTTGCCTGAGGTTAAAACGCTTCTCCTCTAATCGCATTGTATGCCCTCGAGTCCTCATGCAATCCCTTCGAATGAACAGCTTTTTTTCTAAGCTGGGATCCCCATTAAGATATTTATAAATTGCTATCATATCCCCCCTCAGACGTCTCTTCTCCAGGGAGAATAAATCGAGCGATTGTAGACGCTCTTCATAGTCAAGGTCCTCCAATCCCCTAATTAGTTTAGTTGCCCTTCTCTGGACTCTCTCCAGCTCCAACACATCCCTCCTGAGGACTGGCGACCAGAACTGGACGGAATACTCCAGATGCGGTCGGAACAGAGTTTTATAAAGTGGAAGGATTATAGTCTTATCTCTGGAATGCATCCCTTTCTTTATGCATGCTAATATTCTGTTGGCTTTGGAAGCTGCCGCTTGACATTGCATGCTGTTTCCTAATCTATCATCAACCAAGACTCCCAGATCCTTCTCCATTTTTGATTCCCCCAAGGGCTCCCCTCCTAACGTGTATTGTGTTTTTATGTTTTTAGTCCCCAAGTGCAAAACCTTACACTTCTCCACGTTAAACCTCATTTGCCATGTCGTTGCCCACTCTGTTATTTTGTCCAGGTCATTCTGTAGGATATCTGCTTCATGTTGTGAAGTTATTGCCCTGCCCAATTTTGTGTCATCTGCAAAAACTGATATCGAACTACTGATCCCGACCTCAATGTTGTTTATGAATAAATTGAACAAGGTTGGTCCCAAGACTGAGCCTTGGGGGACCCCGCTTACCACCTCAGACCAGTCTGAGTATGCGCTGTTTATTACTACCCTTTGGACACGCCTTTTTAGCCAGTTCCGTATCCAAGAGCAAACCCTGCTATCGATACCTGCAGACCTTATTTTATAAATTAAGCGCTTGTGGGGAACTGTATCAAACGCCTTAGCGAAATCCAAGTACACCACATCCACTGGTCTCCCCCTATCTAGCTCACAGCTCACCTCCTCGTAGAATGTTAGGAGATTGGTTTGACAAGAATGCCCATTTGTAAACCCGTGTTGATTACTGCTGATGATGTTGTTGTCCTTAGCAAACTCTACGATATAGTCCCTTATCATCCCCTCCAGAAGTTTACATACTACTGATGTCAAACTGACAGGCCTATAATTTCCCGGGATATGCCTCTGGCCCTTTTTGAATATTGGAATCACGTTAGCTTTCTTCCAATCCCCTGGTACATCTCCTGTCCTAATACTGTCAGCAAAGATCAGGAACAGTGGTCTCGATATAACTTTACTGAATTCCTTGAGTACTCTCGGATGTATGCCATCCGGTCCTGGTGATTTGTTTGTGTTAAGTTTATCCAGCCTTTCCCTGATTTCCCCCTCTGTTAGCCATGGTGGCAAGTCCTGTTTATTACTACTAACCATACAGTCATGGTCAGTGTACCCCTCCTTTTCCTGTGTAAAGACTGACGAGAAAAAAGCATTCAGCACGGTTGCTTTTTCAGTGTCCTCTGTAACCATCCTCCCATCATTGTTAATTATCTGTGCAATATGCTCTGCCTTAGTTTTTTTGCTGTTGATATATTTAAAGAATTTCTTTGGGTTTTTTTTTACTATCCTCTGCTATTTGTCTCTCAAAGTTGATTTTAGCCATCTTGATTTCTTGTTTACTTTTCTTATTTGCCTCCTTGTATTGCTCGAAAGCCGATACTGTGCCCTCTGATTTATACTTCTTGAAGGCCAATTTTTTCCCCCTAATAAGTTTTTTGACGCTACAGTTTAGCCAGCCAGGTTTGGCTTTGTCTCTTCTAAATTTATTTCCCATAGGAATGCACTGCAAGATGCCTTTGCCTAATATGTTCCTAAAGCATTCCCATTTTTCCTCTGTGGTCAGGGATCCCAGGGTTTGGTCCCAGTTTACCCTTTCCATCATTGAGTACAATTTTGGAAAGTTTGCCCTTCTGAAGTTTAGGGTTCTTATGTTCCCCACTTGCCTTGTTATATTGTTATTTACACTAAATGTGATCATCCTGTGATCGCTAGAGCCCAGGTTGTCCTGGACTCCTACCTCCGAGATTATGTCTGGGTCATTAGTGAGCAATAGATCCAGGACTGCGTTTTCTCTGGTAGGGGAATCCACCAACTGTGACATGTAATTATCCAGTAAGGTTTCCGTGAATAGACGGGCCTTCTGTGAGTGTATAGTCCCCTCTTCCCAGTCAATGTCGGGGTAATTGAAGTCCCCCAATACGATGACTGATCCCAATTTTGCCACTTTACTCATTAGTGCTAAAAATTCCAGCTCTACCTCCTCCCCTTGGTTAGGTGGCCTATAGCAAACCCCCACAATTACTTTCCCCTTTTCTCCTTCCCTATGGAGTTCAACCCACACAGATTCTAAATCCATGCTCATCCCATCCGTAATGTCACTCCTTTCTATCACCTTTATATTGTTCTTGACATAGAGACATACCCCTCCCCCTCTTTTTCCTACCCTGTCCTTCCGGTACACCGAATACCCTTGGATATTGGCCAGCCAGTCATGTGAGGGGTCGAACCAAGTCTCTGTTATTCCCACAATGTCTATGTCCTCCTCATGTACTAACATTTCCAACTCATCCATTTTATTAGCTAGGCTCCTGGCATTAGCATATACCCCTCTTAGTTTTAAGGAAGTTAAGCGCAATTGGCGGTTATGTTTATTCCTGTTTGGTCTGAGGTTCTCCTGCACAGACCTGCCAATTGACATTGTGGACCTACTGTCGCTGCTGACACTACAGCTGCCTTCTGTCCTCTGCTCCCTCCTGACTGACTCTACTTCTGAGCCCTCCCCCCCGTCTCCTAGTTTAAAAGCCCCTCCAACTTGGTGGCCATCTTTCTCCCCAAAAGAGCTGTACCGTCCCCATTAAGGTGCAGCCCATCCTTACTAAAGAGCCGGTAGCCGACTGAGAAGTCAGCCCAGTTCTCCAGGAACCCAAACCCCTCCTTCCTACACCAATTCCTCAGCCACTTGTTAAGTTCCCTAATCTCCTTCTGCCTCTCTTGTGTGGCTCGAGGTACCGGCAGTATTTCAGAGAAAACCACCTTGGAGATCCTATTCCTCAATCTATTCCCTAAGTCCCTGAAATCGTTCTTAAGGATCCTCCACCTACCTTTAACTTTGTCATTAGTGCCCACATGCACCATGACCGCTGGGTCATCCCCAGCCCCGCACAACAATCTGTCTGCCAGATCTGCGATGTGCCGAACTCGGGCGCCCGGTAAACAACAAACTGTTCGGTTCACGAGATCTTTTTTACAGATTGCCCTCTCTGTCCTCTTGATAATTGAGTCCCCAACTACCACAACCTTTCTAACCTTTCCTGAGTTACGGCCCCCCTTCTTCCTGAAGCTGTCCCTCCCCTGGCAGCTGGGGGAGGGTGCATGCTCCAGCTCTGCCACCCCTGAGCTGATATCCCCCTCAACCTGCAACTCGGCAGATTTGTTAGGGTGTACCAACTCAGGATTGGCCTCCCTGGCACTCCTCCCTCTACCCTTCCTAACCGTCACCCAGCTGCATACCTCTGCTGCTTGCGTCTCCTCTGTTCCTCCCTCCTCTATGCTGGCCCCTACCAGCGCCTGATAGGTAATGTCCAAGCTCCTTTCCAGGTTGTTGATGCCACGCAGTGTTGCTACTGTGTTCTGTAGGTCCAGGATCTGGTCTACCAGAGCAACAAGTTGCTCACATCTTGCACAGCAGTATTCGCCCTCGAATGGTTCATCAAGGAACGCATACATGCAGCAAGAAGTGCACTGAGTGGCATCCGCAATCCTGTCTGACATTATTACCCTCTACTCTATGGGGATATATTAACAAACTGCTCTTCCTAACCTACACTACCTCTAACTTCCCTGGTACTAAACCTGGGGTACTCACCAGTCGCTAATATACTAACCAGTCACTAAGATACTCACCAGTCGCAAAGATCCAACAGACGCAAAGATACTCACCAGTTGCAAGATACTCACCAGTCGCAACGATACTCACCAGTCGCAACGATACTCACCAGTCGCAATGATACTCACCAGTCGCAACGATACTCACCAGTCGCAAAGATCCAACAGACGCAAGATACTCACCAGTCGCAAAGATACTCACCAGTCGCAAAGATACTCACCAGTCGCAAAGATACTCACCAGTCGCAAGGATACTCACCAGTCGCAAAGATACTCTCCAGTCGCAAAGATACTCTCCAGTCGCAAGGATACTCACCAGTCGCAAAGATACTCACCAGTCGCAAGATACTCACCAGTCGCAAGGATACTCACCAGTCGCAAGATACTCACCAGTCGCAAGATACTCACCAGTCGCAAAGATACTCACCAGTCGCAAAGATACTCACCAGTCGCAAAGAATCTCACCAGTCGCAAGATACTCACCCGATACACACCAGTTGCAAATATACTCACCAGTCGCAAGATGCTAACCCTCGCAAGATGCTAACCAGTCGCAAAATGCTCACTAGTCGCTAAGATAATCACCAGTCTCTAAAATACTCACGGTCGATCAGTCAAGAGCGCCGTCGGTCGGTCGCAGAACAGTCTTGTCGGTCGCAGAACAGTCTTGTCAGTCGCAGAACAGTCTTGTCAGTCGCAGAACAGTCTTGTCAGTCGCAGAACAGTCTGTTAGTCGCAGAGCAGTCTGTCAGTCGTTGACGGTCGCAAGCGAGGTCAGTCAGTCACAGATCCCTATGGTCAGTCAGTCACAGATCCCTATGGTCAGTCAGTCACAGATCCCTATGGTCAGTCAGTCACAGATCCCTATGATCAGTCAGTCACAGGTTGGTCAGTCAGTCACAGGTTGGTCTGTCAGTCCGTCAGTCACAGGTCCCAAAGCACCGTCACACAGCTGCAGAGAGATACTCACCAGTCGCCGCTGCTCCTCCTCCCCTGCTTCCGTGAACCTCCCTCCTCAATACTGTGTGGTGTCCGTTCACCGCCGCAGCCGCCGCTCCGCCGTCTACCGCCGCGGCTTAAAGTCCCGGTCCTTCACGTCCCGGTCCCGCTCTCTGTTCCGGTCTCTCTGTCCCGGTCCCCTGCACTCGCGCCGGCTTCTGGTGACCTAGTGCGGCTCCCCCGCACGTGTCACCCGGCTCTCCTCCACGCTCCTCCACGCTCTCCTCTACACACACTCCTCCAGTTGCTCGCTCGCTGCTGCTTGCTCCTCCTTTTTATTCCTATTACAGGTAATGTAAACATTCCTTGTAATTGAAATAAGGATGACAGGTCCTCTTTATTGAGAGATCTGGGGTCACAAAAACCCCAAATCTCTCATTTACCTTTAAAAGCAAAAGATCAGAAAAAAAACATTTTTTGAACTTTTGCTTTAAAAACACAAAAAAAAATACATATATTCCTCCCAAAATATCTAAGATATATGATCTCAACTTTCCCCCCTTATAAGTTACTGTCCGTAAACTATTAGATACATGGCAGCCGGGACTACATTTGTGGTTCGGAAGGTGCAATCTCATTAAAATGACCATTCTTCCCAAGATTCTATACCTTCTCCAAGCACTTCCAATCCGAATTCCGTCAAAATTCTTTAAACAGGTGCACTCCCTTTCCATACACTTTATCTGGGCACGTAGAAAATCACGCAAACCGCGTACTCAACTCACCTTGCCTAAGACCCATGGAGGCCTGGCATTGCCTGATATACTGAAATACTACCGGGCGATACACTTTAGTAGGTTGATAGACTGGGGCAGACACCTCCAATACAAACTGGGTGCAGGTTGAACAAGCTCAGGCTGATGCCCCCTTAGTGGAGCACTTTGGTGTGCTGACTACCTATTGCGGACCCTCAAGTCACATCCTACCATAGGACCCACCTTACAAATAGTATACGCCTTACTGCCACTCCTGTGTATATCCACATTGACATCACCTTTGTTCCCGATCTTGGGTAACTCGGCCTTTAGCCCTGGACGTAGGGGACAATCATTCACACGGCTGCGCGGGCAGGGCCATTTCTTGGCCTCACATTTCCTCATTGGCAACCGATGGCCTGCAGTCGCTGAACTAACTGATATCCACGGCCCTTTTGGACTTCACCATTTCTTGCATTCCTTACCCGATCCAAAGTTATATGATAGGAATCTTATGCTCTTTCAAGAATATTGCTCAGGAACCGATACCCTGACAAGGACCCTCTCTAAAACCTACACCCTACTGATATCTCCGTCTGAAGACTATCGACTACCCTGCCTGCAAAAATGGGAAACTGACTTTAACTGTACTTTTACGACAAAGCAGACACAAAATATGTACCAGTTATCACTCAAAGCTCCTACTTGCACAAAATTTCAAGAGACCAATTATAAGTTGTTAACGAGGTGATATCGTGTCCCCACCATTCTCCATATATTTTACCCAAACATGACTGACAGTTACCGGCATTGTGGGGTGGGACGGGGGTCTCTGCTGCATATTTTTTGGTCTTGCCCGAAACTCTCACATTTCTTGGATGGCGTCAGGGAACTCATCCGAGAACTTACAGAATATGACGTTCTGGATACCCCGGCTTTTTTCTTACTCCATGTCTCTGATATACCGATATGGACATACAGAAAATTCATATTGTACCATATCTTGAGTGCCGCTAAATCATGCATTCCAATGTACTGGAAGCAGCAGTGCCCCCCTACCAATAAAGACTGCATGTGCAAACTAGAAGAAATAAACAAAATGGAAAACCTTATCATCATCACCCCGCAAAGTAGAGAGAAATATGAGAAGATCTGGGGGCTGTGGAACGTCTTCCTCCTCTCTGATAGGGGAAAACCTTGATGTGTTTGACTCAGTCGGTATCATAAAGTGAGAGGGCTTTCTCCGAAGCATTGCAAACCTGATCACTGCATTCCAATATGCTTGGTTGCTTCCATGGATTCCCCCTCCCCCCTTTTTTTTTGCCTATCTATCTCTCTCTGTCTCTCTTTCTCCTCCATTTTTCTCCTTCCCTTTCCTATCCGATGTCTCTCTCACCTCCTCTATCTGTTCTGGTTCCATTTCCTTATACCTACATACTCTTGTTATACTTCTTTGGTTTCTAGAAAATTCAGGAGGACAGATGGAACGGGATATCGACAGTTCAAATTTTATTCACTTTACCCAATGTCCCCATGATGGTAGACTATCAAAATAACATACATAACTGTAGCACTGGGTAGTTAGTGGTGACATATTGTGCTGCCTATTGCAGAATCTTCTTGTACATGTACATCCCCACACTGTTTTTCCTTTTCCTAATGATTATCTGTTCTTGCTCATTGTGCTATATTTGTAATTGCCTGTCCATCTGTCTTTGTTTAAATAAAATATTTGAAGAAAAAATTTAAGTAGTTTTCCAAGACAATAATATAAACAGCATGTCTACATTTGTAGTAGGTAGGCCTTATTACATGAAGGCTTCTTTGATTTTCAGATGTTTGCTACATTAGGACTTCAAAGCTTTGTGTAGAACTAGGGCTTACAGGAATCATGAAATTAAATTTGTATTGATTACTAGAGAA
This sequence comes from Pelophylax lessonae, assembly GCF_965119305.1. Lineage (NCBI taxonomy): Eukaryota > Metazoa > Chordata > Amphibia > Anura > Ranidae > Pelophylax > Pelophylax lessonae. The sequence goes on along the minus strand of NC_138778.1, from coordinate 46,514,306 downwards.
CATTTTGGGATTAGTACAACATAGGTTTCTTGTTTTCTAACCCAGCTATTCTCAACCAGGGCTCTGTGGAACCATAGGGTTCCTCCAGTGGCTGTTAGGAGTTCTTAACCACTTGCCGACCGCCGCAAGTACATATACTGCGGCGGTCAGCCCCGACCAGGCAAAGTGACGTATCGCTACGTCACTAGCCTGTCACTCGCTTGTGAGCCAATAGCGGGCGAGTGCGCGCCCGCTGAGGCGCGCGCCCACCCCGGCTCCTTCCCTAACTCGTCAGTGCGTGTGACCGGCGGACCCGATGTCCGCCATTCACTCACGATCATTCGCCGGGAAAGGGAGAAAGGCAGGCGGCTAATGTAAACAAGCCGCCTGTCATTCTCCCCTGTGTAAAAATGGAGATCAGACGGTTCTACTATGTAGGACCGTTGATCTCTGTTTTTACACTAGTGTCCAATCACAGTTAGAAACACGCCCCTAGGACACACTTAACCCCTCCCTCTCCAATACAGTTAACTCCTTCCCTGCCAATGTAATTTGTACAGTAACAGTGCATATGTATAGCACTGATTACTGCAGTAATGTCACTGGTAACCCCAAAAGTGTAAAAAATGTCAGTCAGGGTCCGATCTGTCCGCTGCAATGTCGCAGTCCCGCAAAAAAAATCGCAGATCGCCGCCATTACTCGTTAAAAAAAACAACAAAAATGACAAAAAATCTTTCCCTTTGTTAGTAAACGCAATAACTTTTGCACAAACCAATCAAAATACGCTTTTTGCGATTTTTTTTTACCAAACATATGTAGCATAAAATAAATTGGCCGAAAATGTTAAAAATTTTCATTTTTAAATTTTTTTTGGGGAATTTCATATAAAAAAATTTGAAAAATATTGTTATTTTTTCAAAATTTACGCTCTTTTTTTGTTTATAGCGCATGATCAAAAAATCGCACAGGTGATCAAATACCACCAAAAGAAAGCTCTGTTTGTGGGAAAAAAAGGACGTCAAATTTGTTTAGGTACAGTTTTGCACGACCACGCAATTGTCCGTTAAAATCACGCAGTGCCGAATCGCAAAATACCCCCTGGTCAGGAAGGGGGTAAAATCTTCCGGGGCTTAAGTGGTTAAACTGTCACTTTGATGGTACTTGAAGAGCTCCAGAGCCAACACCACTAGGCAGAACTAGCGGCATGACATCAATGATCTTTTTAGGTGGCTGTATGGGAGGCATTCTGACCATCATTGTAAGGGTTGCATTCTTCCTACTGACCACCAATGTAAGGGGCGTTTTCCCATTGGCCCCTAATACATTTCTTTTAGCAGGGGTTCCCAGAGGCCTGAAAACTATCTTAGAGGTTCCTCTGATGTAAAAAGGTTGGGAAAGGCTGCCCTAACTTCATTCCACTGCCTCCCTCCGGCACATAAGCAGGATCTTAACACCAGAGGCTTTCTTGGCACACACTGTGGCCAGGAAGAAATGAAAGCGGCCCATGAACAAGAGGGCCTTTTTCATTTTTAGAAAAAAGGTTCACATGGCAGGAAGGACATCCAATCAGAACTCAATGGTTACTACTGCAAGGCAGGAAAATAAACAAATTCTAGCACTATTACCCCTTTGCTGAAAGGTGAACGGGCTTCCTGGTCATATGATTGTGATTGGCTGTAACAGTGATCAAGTAATTGTGATAGCAATGATCAGGAGTTATGCCACTGCAGTAAATTTGATTACGTTGTCCTTTGGATCCACTGTGGGTTTAGGGTTTTGAGGATGCAGATTTTGAATTTATTTATTTTTGTCTTTTGGTTAAACTGGTTGAAATGTTTATTTTTTCAACCCAACTGGTAACTATAATTAGAGATAGATAGACAGACAGACAGACAGACAGACAGACAGATAGACAGACAGACAGATAGACAGACAGATAGATAGACAGATAGATAGACAGATAGATAGATACAGGGCTTTTTTTCAGCGGGAACGCGGGGGAACGCAGTTCCGGCACCTCCAGGACTGAATGTACGTAATGGCAAGGGGTGATGGAGGTGTGCTGCAGGGTCTGTTGATGCTGGTTGCTGGGGATCTATTGTCACTGGAGGGAATCTATTATTGCAGGGGGGTCTGTTGCTGGGGAGATCTGTTGTTGCTGGCAGGGGATCTATTGTTGCTAAGGGTGGGTCTTATGTTGCTGGGGGGTCAGTCATTTCTGGGAGGAATCTACTGTTGAGGAAGAGGTCTATTGTTGCTTCCGGGGGTCTATTGTTGCTGAGGAAGGGGATGGTATTTTCTTGTAGGTGGTCCATTGTTGCTGGGGGGGATCTATTCTTCCAGAGGGTCTGCTGAGGCTGGCTGCGAGGAGATCTGTTGTTGCTGCTAGGGAGGGGGGTGTTTTGTTGTGAGTGGTCCATTGTTGCTGGCTGCAGGGGATCTATTCTACTGCTTTTCTTGTTATCATTAACAAGCTCAATACAAATTAGTTAGTACCACAAATGTTACTGTATTATCTAAAAGGGGTAGTCTTCGGAGGTGGCTAATGGGTGGAACCAAGAAACGGTGCTCGGAGGTGGGTAGGGGCGGACACAAGGGGTGACTTGAAAAGGGAGAGTTCCGGCACCTATTCTCTGAGAAAAAAAGCCCTGGATAAATAGATAGATAGATAGATAGATAGATAGATAGATAGATAGATAGATAGATAGATAGATAGATAGATAGATAGATAGATAGATAGATAGATAGATAGATAGACAGATTCATCCAAAATCAATGTTTTTAAATTTTACCTATATTTTCTGATATAAAAAAAGAAAACCTTTGATTTATGATGTCAGCAGAGAGTCGTATGTTTTAAAAAAATCTATATCAATCTGAGTTAGATATACTAAATAAAGAGGAATTTTTGCACAAAATATATCTCCTACACAGCAATGCTTGCTTGCTGAAAATAGCAATGCCTATGCAGGTTGTAACCCTGTTAGAATTGAAATGGTAAAAAAATTTCTTAGAGACTTATTAAGGGCAGAGCATAATGCTGGATGTTCTGTCATCAATTAGCTGGGCATCATGAGACCATGAGTTGTAATCATAGGAATAATGCAACATTCAGCTTTTGTTGAAACTTGCTTCCACCGAAAATGGAGTCATAAAGACGGGCTATCCAACAGCCAGAAGGGAAATAGATGAATTATATGAGGATGCATTGATGTCCAATAGGAACCTCGACAAGCCGCAACATTGACCTTATAGACGACCATTAGGAAGCACTTTAGGTCTGCGGAAGTCACTGTCCCCTCATTAACGCTAGATTTGTTTTAAATACAGCTAACAAATTGCTTATGTTTGTATATTTTGTATTAAGCCATTAATTTTAAAAACTGTAAGTATTAGGATAATTACTTACATGCTCTTCTATATATTGAACAATATTCCAGTAAGTATAATTAAAAATTACTATATATTCTAGTTTATGTTGACCTATTGAATTTGAAATATTGGGAAATCAGACCATGTTTTCTTGTCTCTCAACTCTGCTAGTAGCCCCAGCAGGTCAGATTTTTGTATTTTCCTTCTGTGGGGGGGGGGGGCAACTAAGGTAATAATCGATCCAGTAAAAAAGATATTGTTCCCTATGCAAGATTAACCACTTCTGGGCCGCAAGATTTTCCCCCCCAATGACCAGACCATTTTTTGCGATTCGGCACTGCGGTACTTTAACTGACGGTTGCACGACGCTGTACCCAAATAAAATTGATGTACTTTTTTTCCTGCAAATAGAGCTTTCTTTTGGGGGTATTTGATCACCCGTGCAATATTATTTTTTGCGCTATAACAAAAAAAGAGCAACAATTCTGAAAAAAAAAAAAACAATATTTTTCACTTTCCGCTATTTTACATTCCCAATAAAAAAAAATTAGAAATCTAATTTTTGTTATCATTTTAGGCCAATTTGTATTCTGCTACATATTTTTGGTAAAAAAAAATCCCAATAAGCGTATTTTGATTGGCTTGCGCAAAAGTTATCGACAAATTAGGGAAAAGATTAATGTTATTTTTTTTTTTTTTTTACTACCCTGTTTCCCCAAAAATAAGACAGTGTCTTATATTAATTTTTGCTAGGTCTTATTTTCAGGGGATGTCTTATTTTTCGATGAAGAAGAATACGGCACACATTTATTGTTGAACAAAAAAAAAGAAAATGTATTACCTGTATACTGTACGGTAGTAGCTGTCATCACAAACCAGCAAATTACATCCATGTCATTTTGATTCTCCCCCCTTCTGATCCTCCTGTGTCATTTTGATTGCCCCCTCTGATCCTCTTGTGTCATTTTAAGTGATCCCACTCCCCCCACCCCTGTGCCAGTGGACATCTTCACCAGACATCCACCCCAGCCATTTAATAGACATTTCCCCCTTACCTCAGTCATCCCTGTGTGTCCACACAATGTGCCCGACTCCTGCCCCGTGCGACTCACTGTCTAATTGTGAGTCAGCCAGACTCAGTCAGGGCAGAGCGAGCAGCAGGCGGCAGCTTGTCCTGGCAGCGGCGCAGGCTCTCTGATTAAAAGAGACCTCACACTTCCTGTCTGCTCCGACTGAGCTGCGGCCAACAGTGAGCAGTACGATGGCGCCCGCCGCTACGGTCCAGAGTTAGGGTAGCTTCGGGGGGCCTTATTATCGGGGAGACCTTATGTTCGGGGGAGGCCTTATTATCAGGCGGGATGCCTTATATTTCAGCGAGAGGCAAAACTGTAAGTAGGTCTTATTTTCGGGGGATGTCTTACTTTCGGGGAAACAGGGTAGTAATGGAGGCGATCAGTGATTTTTAGCGGAACTGCGACATTGCAGCAGACAGTGACCGATGTGATTGGCTGTCACAGCGGTCACATGATTAGAAAGCTCCAGATCGCAAGTAGAATAGAGGTTAATGGCTGGCTGCTCTGCCTTGACAGATTATTAAGGGCTCCAGTTGTCCACTCCATTCACAGCCTATGCCCCCATACCCCCAATCAGTAATCAGTGCTAAAAATATGCACTGTTACTGTACTAATGACACTGGCAAGGAAGGGGTTAACTCAGGGGCGATCAAAGGGTTAAATGTATGCCTAGAGGGTGTTTTCTATCTGTGGGGGGGTAAGCTTAAAGGATCAACACAGGGACCTGTGTTCCTAAATAGGAGGAATCAGGAGCCCTGGATTGATTGCTGATAGAACAACGGTCTGCTGTGTTTACAACAGCAGACCGCTGTTCTGCCCCCACAGGGAGCGATATCACGGGTGCCCAGCAACAATCGCAGCCACTGGCCCCGCAGATAAACTTCACTGCTGGTGAATGGGTGCCCCCACGATCGCTCCCAAGGTCATTTCGTGGGAACCTGCTGACCTGCCGCCGTATAGCTGCGGCGGCTGGTCAGCAAGTGATTAACATATTTCTAAGGCCCACAATTTTTTGGATAAAATAATAGAATAGAATCACTAACAGCAGGGACCGTCGGAATTCCGATCCATGTATAGGCACTGTGGTTTCACAGAAGTCGATCTAACAATCAATCTCTGTACAGTTGTCCTGTCAGATTTGCTCTGTTCAAGTAGCACTGCAGGCTATAGCCTGCAATGCTGACAATACTGATCAGTGTATTCTGACTGCAGGGAAGTCTCCGTGCCCACTACCCCAGAGCCCCTCACTCTTCATAGGTAAAACCCCTGAGTATTTAAAAAAAAGTCTCCTATCATCCCCCTTATAGGGACCGCAACCCAAATGACAGGGAAACATATCTGTCGTCCAGGACCCATCCCTGGTGTCCTGTGCAATATGTATTATCAACAGTACAGTAATTTCCTTACAGCTTTTTTCTTAGCTTGACTAGGTGCCAAAAGGGATTCATCAAACAAAAGTTTGGGTTCTGGAGCCATTGAAGGGGTTCCCATCATAAATTCACTAAACCAGTGGTTGCCAACTTATGAGCTAAAGGGGTCTCAAATGCAGCCCCAGACATCAGCCAAGGGCCACACAGAATATTCAATATATTTAATGCTTGAGAGGACTGTCAGAAACTGCAGACCTAATAGAGGAAATGAGGATCAGAGAGTGTGGACATGATACATTTTTGGCTGGGGATATGCTGCAGAAGACAATACGAAACTGGAAACATGTTACAAGAGGATAGTAGAGATCAATGCTATTACCCTAATCAGGGGCTGACTGTGATTAGCAACTTTCGGCCCAGGAAGCAAGTATAAACCAGAGGCCCATGGTGCAGCAAATCGGCCCCCTTCCCACTCTCCCTCTTCCCGGCCTCCTCCTGACCCCCATTCCCGGCTGAAGCTCCATTTCAGGTACTCTCTATTTACCGGCCGAACCTGGGTTCCTGACCTGGCCAGCAGGGGGCATTTGAAGGGAGCTGGGACAATTAGGTCAGGGCTGGCCAGGGGAGGAGAGTCTCCAGTGGTGTATGGAACCGGCCTCTGCTCAGACACAGTTTACACCATCCATGCTGGCGAGAGGGAGGCCTGCGCTCTGTCCTTGTCTTCATCCCACTCTCAGTAAATCAGCATTGGAGACTTTTTACTTTTCTTCACCTTTAGGAATGTCTGTGGGTGCAGCCCTTTTATGGGGCATCAGAGCGGCCCGGGGGGCAATTGGCCCCCTGACCCCTGGCCCAGTCCTCCCCTGATCCTAATCAATGTTCCCACTACACACTGCTGAAGTCCGAAGACTGCACACCATATACCAAAGGGCCGCATGAGGTCCTGGGGCCATAGGTTGGGCACCAGGGCACTAAACGGATCAAACATAAATGCACACATTGGCCCACCAGCCCTGAGATTTAGACAGTTTGCACTATTGTAAAGCCTCAAGAATAGAAATATGTCAGAAATGGCCAAAAAATAGAAATCTTTTGTTTTCTCATAAACCTGACATCAACCCAGCTGGCACTGCGAGTTTCTTGTCATTGCCAATTTCTCCTTTTCGCTAAAGAATTACAAGGTGATTAAACAAGTGGCATACCTTCCAAGCCGATGCAGTGATGAACATAGAAGCAGTCAATGGTTTAGCTGGGCTGAAGCCAAATTTGGAACCTCTTTAGGATGCCATGATACAGCTCAAAAGCTCACTAACTATATTTAGAACCCGTCTCACTGCATTTGATAAATAAATGGCTTCAGGAACATCAGCAGTACCAGGATGTCATAACTTCTCGGCACCCAGCAGATGCAGGGACTGTACATTGAGTAGTGCATGCACAGCTTAGTTGTAAAAAGGATTGTGAACAGACAGGTAAGAATCCTTTATTGCAGAAGAGACATAGTATGTCCCTTCTGCAATAAAAGGTCTGTCTATAAATTTTTTTTTTTTTTGTGTGTTAAGTTCTACATTAAGTCCCGGTTCACACTACCTTGTCAGGCGACTTGGTTGCCTGACAAGTCGCGGTCCATTCTGTGCTATGGGAACCGTTCTAATAGGAGTGACTCAAGTCGCTCCGACTTAGAAAATAGTTCCTGTACTACTTTTGACACAAGTCAGAGCAACTTGCATTGACTTCCATTATGTAAAGTCCGTGCAAGTCGCGCCGAAGTCGCGGTGCACGGCGAATTCACAGGTCGCCCCCGAAGTCGGATCGCCATAGTGTGAACCGACACTTAGGCCTCATGCACACTGGATGTTATCAAAACGTCATTAGAAAGCCGTAGCTGAAGAAGGAACCACGCGCGCCTACACAGGTTGAACTGGATGGACTATTGTCTTTATTCAACCTCAACTACTATGTAAGGAGTTTTTCAGCTTTTTTGCACTAGCATTTTTCAGCTTTTTTGCACTAGCATTTTTCAGCTTTTTTCAGCTGCAGCGTTTTTTAGCAAAACTATATTCCCACAAAATCTTATGGCTCAAGAACATTGATTTTTCAGCGTTTTTGAGCTTTTATCAGAGTTAGAGCGATTTTAAAGCTGAAAAACGCCTCTTAAAACCCACTAATTCAGTTTTTTTTTTTTCCAGCCAGAAAACGCCCCTGCCAAAAACTGCTAATAACAGCCTATGTGTGCATGGACACATAGGATAACATGCTGGGGAGTTTACTGGCAGTAGAAAAAAAAGTCTGACGCCAAAAACAGCAACTGTAAAAAGGCCTAAATAGGCATTCCAGACCTTTAGTTTGTTAAAGCATTTTTTTTTTAAATTATTTTCCTTTCATGTTGGTATAGTTTTCAAATGAAAACTTCACCACATTCACTAAAGGTCTAGGGCAGGGGTGTAAAACATTTTGACCTTCCTGGATCACATTGAAAGAAGAGGAATTGTCTTGGGCCACACATAAAATACAATAACGATAAGGATAGCGGATGAGCAGAAAAAGTTGGTCAGATCACCGATATAGATAATATTCCTATTTGAGTAATAAAACTTCATTTTTTGTAATATTTTTTTATTATAAAAGTAAAAGAGGGCAACATAAAATAGTCCAATATTTGACACTGTTTTTAATAAACTAACGCATCAATATCTGGTTCTATGGATGTAGTAGCAAATTCTCAATGCACTCTCAAGGTGCTTAACAGATATTTTAGTTCTTATTTTGCCCTTCATGTGCTCCATCCCCTTAAACATGCAATATATTACTAAAAGTATTGTAAGTACTGCCTTTACACGCATATGAACTTTAATGGCATCCCAGTTGTAACGGAATCCGGACACCCTGACTGGGTATCTCCGCCAAGAACCTGCTTCTTAAGCCCTGCAACCCGAGATCTGTGAATCTGGCTATCGTTACTCCAAGAACTCGACAGTACAAGTTTTGGAGTCAAACCAGTTTTTGAGTCAAACCAGAATCAAACTGTTTATTGAAACACAAGCAGAAGGAAATATACACTCTGACAACCCCTCCCCCTTAGTCAATCCACACAAACATACACATCCCATAGTAAGCTTACTCAAGGCAGACAGGAACAATAGAACAATGGAATGCAGGTATTCAACAATAACAAACCCCCACCCCACTAGCAAGGGTCTATGAAACACTTTTGCAATATGCTAGCATTCTGCAATATATCTTTATATATTTCCTGAGGGACACTGTTCAGAAATATTACAGTCCCAGGTGAAAGAGACCCTAACTCTTTCAACACAAACCACACATATAGAACCCAGGATAACCGGGGTAACACGAAAGGCTGAGTCCAGTGTGGTTGTACAGCGAGTCTGATTAGTGCAGACCCGACTGGGATTCTTGGTCACCCTGTGCCCCTAATAGACACAGGGTGACTTACACACAAGAGGTGCTGGGGAAGCTGGACAAGTAGTCTCCCAACCTCCCAGAAGCAATCTGGGTTCCACAAGCTCCCCAACCAAAGTGACTCACGTCACACCAGTCTTAGTCTGTAGGGTTTAATTTTGAGTTGACCCACCCTTTGCAGCTATAACAGCTTCAACTCTTCTGGGAAGGCTGTCCACAAGGTTTAGGAGTGTGTCTATGGGAATGTTTGACCATTGTTCCAGAAGTGCATTTGTGAGGTCAGGCACTAATGTGGACGAGAAAGCCTGGCGTGTAGTCTCAGCTCTAATTCATCCCAAAGGTGTTCTATTGGGTTGAGGTCAAGAAACTGTGCAGGCCAGTTAAGTTCCTCCTCCCCAAACTCATCCATGGACCTTGCTTTGTGCATAGGGTGCCCAGTCATGTTGGAAAAGGAAGGGGCCATCCCCAAACTGTTCCCATGAAGTTGAGAGCATGAAATTGTCCAAAATGTTTTGACATGCTAACGCCTTAAGAGTTACCTTCACTGGCGCTAAGGGGCCAAGCCCAACCCCTGAAAAACAACCCCACACCATAATCACCCCTCCACCAAATGATTTGGACCAGTGCACAAAGCAAGGTCCATAAAGACATTGATGAGCAAGTTTTGGGTGGAGGAACTTGATTGGCCTGCACAGAGTCCTAACCTCAATCCAATAGAACACCTTTGGAATAAATTATAGCGGATACAGCCTTCCCAGAAGAGTTGAAGCTGCAAAAGGTGGGTCAACTCAATATTGAACCCAACAGACTAAGACTGGAATGCCATTAAAGTTCATGTGCGTGTAAGGGCAGGCGTCCCAATACTTTTGGTAATATAGTATAGTTGTTCACAAATATGGGTGCTGCTGAAAACTGATGACATGAATAAGGCGTGATTGTGAAGAGTGCAATATTTTTCTTAAGAAAGAAAAAAATTGTAAAAGTCCAGTAAAGAGACACTGTCAAATCAACATTTTTAAAGTGGTTGTTAAGGCTGAAGGTTTTTGACCTTCATGCATTATATGCAAGAAGGTAAAAAACCTTCTCTGCATCTCTGCATGTTCACATATTTTGCGGATGGCAGAGCCCTCTTTCATGTGAGCTCCACTGGATCTTAGGGGCGCCTTCCACCTTCCCCTGGGTCATACCAACACCATTGTCCTTCTTCTTTCTCCGCATACCCCCCCCCCCCCCCCCAACGATCCATCATCCCCTCCATTCCCCCCCATCTTTTTTTTTTTTTTCTCTGCTTCTCTTTTCTATTTCCTTTTCCTCTCTCTCTTTATATATAAAACTCTGGCAGTTCTCTCCTCAGTCATAGGTCTGCATAGATCTAACCTTTTTTCATACATATCCCCATTCTTGAGTTTGTAACACCAGGTACTATACGATTTTTTGAATACCTGGTTTCTTTATTGACATTTCATTATCTTCTTCAAACTGTTGCATTGTATTTACGTTATGCCTGTCACCTACTGGAAGATGTACCTTGAACTCATGGATGCTTCATCTTTATCCCTGTATTTTGATTGTTTTGGCAACTGCCTTTTTTTGTTAATAAAAAATTTGGGGAAAAAAAAAAAAACTTTCTGTGTGCCGATCCCCTACAGCCCCCCTAATATATACCTGAGCCTGATCTCGATCCAGCACTGTACATGGGTGCCTTGGCTCTCTCTGGTCTCTCTCTCCTTATTGGCTGAGACGCAGCAGTGGGAACCATTCACTCCCACTGCTGTCAAACGTAGCCAGTGAGGAGCAAGCAGGGGGCGGGGCTGAGCCTTATGTCTTAGGGTGACTTGGGTATCACAAGCATGACGTGTAAAATCCCATGTTAGTCAATGAGAGTTTTCTTAAATAGCACTAATGATGTCACTCCGACTGTAGAAAAAGGTTCCTGTACTACTTCAAGGCGACTTCTATCCGACTTGTGCTCATAGACTTACATATCTATCTATTACCCAATAGAAATTGCCTCCAAGTCTAATCCTCACCTATACTGATGTGATTTGGATCTGACAGTACAGGAAGATTACACAGGCATTCCCTGCAGTGTAGCCTCTCTTGCTTCTCAAGTTGCCAGCAAATTGCCAGGACGTCGCTTGGCAAAGTTGCACCGTAAGTCATGCTACTTTCAGGCCGCAGTAGTGTGAACCAAGCATTATAGACACACAGAGCAGGGCTCGGGAGTGAGCACGTACAAGTGCCCTTAGAGCAAATGGCTTGCTCTAGGGGCACTCAGCAAGTAGGAGGGGCTAGGAGCATTGACGGGGGACCAGGGAAGAGAGGGATCAGGGCTGGTCTAGGTAAAACCATTGCACAGAACAGGTAAGTATAACATATTTGTTATTAACCACTTTCCCTCTGGAAGATTTACCCCCCTTCCTGACCAGGCCATTTTTTGAAATACAGCACTGCTTTACTTTAACTGACAATTGCGTGGTTGTGTGATACTGTATCCAAATAAAATTTATGTCCTATTTTCTCACAAATAGAGCTTTCTTTTGGTGGTATTTGATCACCTCTGCGTTTTTTTATTTTTTGTGCTATAAACAAAGAACAACCGAAAAAAAAAAAAAAAGTTTACTTTCTGCTATAAAACATATCCAATAAAATGTAAAAAATCGAATTTCTTCATGAATTTAGGCCAATATGAATTCAATATAAAATCAAGCGCTAAAAAGTCAATATGTGCAGTATAACAACGGTATACCATATGTTAACCCATCAAATGTTAAACCATCAAAAATACAGTATGATTGATGGAAAAAATTGTGTAAAATATCAAAGCAAAAAGTCCTTTTCAAAGTGTCCATAAAGTAAAAAAAGGTGTAGATAAATTTGACTGTCAAAGAGTCCTTTCACACGGGGCGGGCAGTTTTTTGATCCGCTCCGCAACTTTTTTTTTTTTTTTTGACGGACACGGATGACATTTGTGTAATCCGGTCCATGTGTCCGTTTATCATCCCATCTGTTTGCAGATAATAAACAGGGATAATGTATGTCTATGGGATTGCGGATGTTAGCGGATGACATCGCTGACATCTGTTTTTGCGTCCGTTCAGTTTTTTTAAACGAAAGAAAAATAGGGTTTTCTTCCGTTCCAAAAAAATGGAACTGAGCGGAAAGGGCGCAAATTGGATGTCAGCGGATGGTCATCCGCTGACATCCGCAACCCCATTGACATGTATTATGTTTGTTTTTCATCCGCTAAAAAATGCGATGGAAAACGGACCGCCCGTGTGAAAGGACCCAAACTCTGCCACCAAACACCAACACTTAGCATACGTCTCTTACCAGATAGAGTGGACCACAAATTATAATGGTCATATGAATGAGTTTGCCCTGCATTGGCATTGGTAGTGGTCAATGGCTGCTCAATGGCAGCTCCAAATAGATCAAGGATAAAAAGAATGAACAAGCATAGTGAAGCCCGTATGGATGTGAATCCCTTTTTATTTAGATTTAAGTACCTTGAAACACTTGTAAACAAGCAAAAATCTATAAGATTCCAGCAGACTGACAGCTCGTGTAGAGGAAAAGCCGTGAGTTCCAGCTTAGCATGCGTGATGTGGTCAGAACAGGCCAATCGCAACACATTTTGTCATCGTTGATGTCTTCCTAAGGCGGAGTTCGTTGGTCAATTTTATCAATTTTTTCATCAATCATACTGTATTTCTGATGGTTTAACATTTCTGTGATACTCAGGCTATTCACTGCCCGGTCTACTAAAGCCCCGTCTCTTCATGAATATCTTACAGGACAACTACATGTCTCAGTTGGTGGATTCTCCTACTAGAAAGAGTGCAGTGCTGGATCTATTAATTACTAATGACCCAGATCTAATCTCAGATGTAGGAGTCCGGGACAACTTGGGTTCTAGTGATCACAGGATGATCACATTTAAATCACAACATAGCATAATAAGAACCCTAAACTTCAGAAGGGAAAACTTTCCTTAACTGTGCTCAATAATAGAGAAAATAAACTGGGACCAAACCCTGGGAACACTGACCACGGAGGAAAAATGTGAATGCTTTAGGAACATATTAAACAAAAGCATCTCGCAGTGCATTCCTATGGGAAATAAATTTAGAAGAGCCAAGGCCAAACCAGGGTGGCTAAACTGCAATGTAAAAAAACTTATTAGGGACAAAAAAAATGGCCTTTAAGAGATATAAATCGGAGGGGACTTTATCGGCTTTCCACCAATACAAGGAATCGAATAAGAAATGTAAATACGAAATCAAGAAGGCTAAAATCAACTTTGAGAGACATATAGCAGAGGAAAGTAAAAGGAACCCTAAGAAATTCTTTAAATATATCAATAGCAAAAAAACGAGGTCAAGCTAATTAGGGGATTGGAGGACCTAAATTATGAGGAGCGTTTACAAGCGCTCGATTTATTCTCCCTAGAGAAGAGATGCCTGAGAGGAGACATGATAGCGATTTACAAATACCTCAACAGTGATCTCAGCATAGAAAGAAAAACTATTCAGTCGCAAGGAATGTAAGAGGACACGAGGCCATACAATGCGATTAGAGGAGAAGCGATTTAACCTCAGGCTACGTAAGGGTTTTTTTACAGTAAGGACAATAAGATTGTGGAACTCTCTTCCACAAATGGTGGTAACTGCGGGGAGTATGGCTACTTTTAAAAGACTCATGGACATACATATCCAAGATTAAAACATTCAGGGGTATGGGAAATGAATACGTCCACACACACCTACACAGGTTGAACTCTACGGACTATTGTCTTTATTCAACCTCAACAATTGGTTTGCGGTAATCGCTCAGTAATATTTTATGCGTGCATAGTATATGGTTGTTACACTTTACATATTGACTTTTTAGCGCTGCTTTTTGATTCTATATTGTTCACAGCTGGTATCTTCCTTTTTTTTTTACTAGTAATGGCAGTGATCAGCGACTTATAGTGGGACTACGATATTAAAACAGACAAATCGGACACCTAACTGACACTTTTCACATTTCTGATACCTGGAAGTTCAGAATCATGTGTGTATATATATACTGTATATGTGATTCCGTACTGCCCTGTAGCAGTAAATCTGCTATGGGGTGGTCGGCAAGTGGTTAAAAAAAAATAAATTCAACCTTTAATACCAAACCAAAAATATAGAACTAAGTCGGACTTTACAGGCCAGAAAGGAGTATACATGAAAAAGTGATTATATGTAAAATTATACAGTTTTTATTGATTATATTAAAAATCAGATGTTGACACATGTTTTCTGTATATAACGTCACATCATACATAAAATTTACCAGGCACCCTAGTTCGCTCTATACAGTACTGAACTAATGGTAACTTTTAATACCACTTTAACCACTATAAGACCGGAACGATTTGTCCCCTTCCCGACCAGGCCCTACTTTGCGATTCTGCACTGCGTTATATCAACGGACAATTGCGTGGTCGTGCGACGCTGTGCCCAAAAAAAATTTATGTCCTTTTTTTCCCACAAATAGCGCTTTCTTTTGGTGGTATTTGATCACCTCTGCGATTTTTATTTTTTGCGCTATAAACCAAAAAGTAGCGACAATTTTGAAAAAAAAAACAATATTTTTCACATTCTGCTATATGACATTCTCAAAAAAGAAGATTTAAAAATCAAAACGTTTGAACATTTTAGGCCAATTTGTTTTCTGCTACATATTTCACAATAAGCGTATTTTGATTGGTTTGCACAAAAGTTATCGCGTCTACTAACTACAGGAAAGATTTATGTCATTTTTATTGTTTTTTTGTTTTTTTTTACTAGTAATGGCGGCGACCTGCGATTTTATGCGGGACTGCGACATTGCGGTGGACAGATCGGACCCCTGACTGACATTTTTGACACTTTTGGGGGTACCAGTGACATTACTACAGTAATCCGTGCTAAAAATATGCACTGTTACTGTAATAATGACACTGGATGGGAAGGGGTTAATACGGTGGGTGATCAAGGGGTTAAATGTGAGCCTAGGGGAGTGATCCTAACTGTAAGGGGGAGGGGCTTGTGAAATGATCATAGAGACCTGTGATCCTATATAGAAGGATCACAGGGGCTCTGTGATCATTGCACGGAGAAGAACGGTCAGCCGTGTTTACAACAGCTGACCGTTCTTCTCTCTCAGCGGGGAACGATTGAGGGTGTCAGGTGGCACTCGGCTTCCCCGCTCACGAGCGGGGGCGGGAGCGTGCCGTCGGTGGCACACGCTCGCCCCCTAGCTGCAGGCACGTGACCGACGTAGCCCTATGTCGGTTTGCCTGGGAGAGCCACACTGCCACAGTAAATAGGCAGCGTGTGGTCGGCAACCGGTTGAGTAAGTTGATGGTTTTGTGTTGGGACGCATTCATAGCCATCTTGAGCCGCATGCAGCCCGTAGACCCCAGGTTGGATATTCCATTCCCTACTCTAGGGCGAATCCATTGCAAACGGCAACAAGCAAGTGTGATTCTTTTGTCACCCTATGATGGGGAGGTTCTAAAGAAGGGCCTTCATGGCAGGCTCATCAGATATTATCTAAATGATAGCTGCAGATTTAAAAAAATTGAAAACTTTTGAAATTGCTTTACCCGTTAAAGCTTATATGAGATTGACTCTACTTTATTGCAGTCCCCATTTTCTGAAAATCATAATGTGGATCTTTATTAAAAAGAAAAAAAAACACATCATACAACATAGCAGCTTTTCTTCTGCCACTTTTCAGACGTGTGTTATTATCCACCAAGTACAACATTGTCAAGTCCAAGGCCAAGGTTTTTAAAGTACACCAAAAATTCTCTCTGCACTTCTTTACATTTGTCAGAAAATGGACGAAGTACTTGTTCTGAAAAATGGTCTATAATGGAAACAGATTCCTAAGGATGGCCAAGCACATCTGGCAATTTTCAGACAATTTCAACCAGCTTTTTCTTCCTAAAAAATGACTGAACAGGTCAAAGCAACCTAGTACCATTTTCTTGTGGAAATTGTGAAAAAGATTTAAAGATAAATTCTAGGCAGATTGAAAAACAAAACAATAAGAGCAAATATTTATCTATCAAAATCCATTGCATGTTTTACCTGCAACTGTTATAATTACAAATATATTACCTAATTTGAACTTTTTTGCAGTCTACTGCACAACAGCATTCATACTAGGTGAATGAGGGGCAGCAATGGGTGCAGGGGTGCTGTATTCACAAGTGCTGAAAAAGGAACGTACTGACAGGAGGCAAGAGCAGAGAAATAACCTCATCAATCTGTTGGTGTCCTATTAGCATAGGAGTGGATAAGCGCCGCTCAGTAACAAACAAGGTTTATTGCACAAAGAACATAGCACACTTACATTGAAGTTAGATTCAGGCTTCTCCTGATAGCTTCTCTACCCCTATGTGGCATGGCGCTTCCTCCTATCAGCCGGACCAGCAGCCGGGAGATGACGCCACCTAGATGGAATCCAATGGGGGAGCAGGATCAGACCAAGACGGCGGCGAGCCGCTCGTCAGCTTGTGATGACGTAACGTGTTTTGGAGCATGCGCACAACACTCCTTCCTCAGACGATCTCCTTTCCTCCTCGTCTGAGGAAGGAGCGTTGTGCGCATGCTCCGAAACGCGTTACGTCATCACAAGCTGACGAGCGGCTCGCCGCCGTCTTGGTCTGATCCTGCTCCCCCATTGGATTCCATCTAGGTGGCGTCATCTCCCGGCTGCCTGGTCCGGCTGATAGGAGGAAGCGCCATGCCACATAGGGGTAGAGAAGCTATCAGGAGAAGCCTGAATCTAACTTCAATGTAAGTGTGCTATGTTCTTTGTGCAATAAACCTTGTTTGTTACTGAGCGGCGCCTGTCCTCTCTTGTTTTTTATGTGCCAGCGGGATTTCGGCTTTTGCCTGCCTACAGTGCTGCCCTGAGAATCAACATTGGAACTTTGCCATATCCGGAGTTTATGTATTTCTCTCAACTTCATCCATATCCCAGTGCGTGTCCCACTTGTCGGCACAAGCGCCCAACACATCTTTTTCTTTCATTAGCATAGGAGTGCACACAGCATTAGGAATCGACCGATTATCGGCAATGCCGATATATCGGGGGCCAATATGCACTTTGCCCCGATATATCAGAATCGGCCCCTGAGGTTACCGATATTGCCGATATTTCTGGAAAGTGCTTTACCAGAGTGATGCCTGAAGCTAGAGGCATCACCCCGGTATCGGCGTCCATAGCCAACGGTCGGCTGTCTTGTAATTCCCTTCTGCGGCAAGCCCGGGTCTCCCATCCCACCGGGAAACAGATTCTTAAATGTCCAAAAATATCATTTTTAAATGTCCGAAAATATCGGCCAATATCGGCCGATACCGATATCCAGTGACCAAAATAACGGTATCGGCAATAAAAAAACAATATCGGTCGATCAGTACACAGCATGTGCCTGGGCACACCTGAATCACACCGTGCAGATTCCCCTTGCTGACTGCCCCCAACCACCCTTGCCCGTGTCCCCCCTCTTGCAGTGCTACCATCTTCCCTCCTCTTCTCTCCCACTGGCTGCTGTAGGCACACAGGGTGATGTTCAGAATGGAGGGTGGGGGGAAGGGGCCAGTAAATATGTCATTTACCAGCCCCTTCTTTTTCTGAATGAACACAGTGAGTGATCAGAAGTGATCGCCCCTGTGTCCATTCATAACTGAAGCATAATAAACTTTTTTTTGTGAATGAACAGTAAACCACTCAGCACAGAGCACTTCCGATTCATTCACTGTCTAGTGCAACTGAGGCTGCAGGGAAGGAACTGGGGAATTTCTGTCTTCAGTCCCTTTCTCTGTCTCAAAAGTGAGACATCAGGGGTCTCTTTTAAGACCCATGATATTTCACCAAGGCCCCCCAACGGGGCTCCTAAAAAAAATTGTAAAAACAATATTAGAATTGTAAAAAATTATTTAAAAAAATAGATTTGTAAAAACATCATAAAAAATTAATTTGAAAATAATTAAAAATGTTAAAGAATAATTAAAAAAAGAAAATAATAAAATAAATAACTACTAACACTGTCCACTCCCCTTCTGACACCAACATCTGCTCTTCTGAGAAGTGCACTGCTTTACTGACACTGTCTACTGCTCTACTGACACCATTTATGTTTTTATACATTTTTAAATGCTTGTTTACATTTATTTATAGGAGTTTGTGCGTGCGTACTGTGTGTGTATACAAGTGCATCTCATAAAATTAGAATATCATCAAAAAGTTAATTTATTTCAGTACTTCAATTCAAAGAATGAAACTCACATATTTTATATAGATGAGTTATGCACAGAGTGATATATTTCAAGCATTTCTTTCTTTTAATTTCACAGATTATGGCTTACAGCTAGTGAAAACCCGAAATTCAGTATTTTGACCAAAAAAGAAAGATCAATTAAATTAAAAAAAAGATTTTTAATACAGAAATGCTAGCTTACTGAAAAGTATGTCCATGTACAGTATAGTATGCAGGGAAGCATGAAGTGCTCTAGAATTTCCTGGTAGAGGGCTGCGCTGACTTTGGACTTGATAAAACACAGTGGACCAACACCAGCAGATGACATGGCTTCCCAAATCTTTACTGACTGTGGAAAATTTTGCATTTCATTTGGAAATCAATATCCCAAAGTCCTGGAGGAAGAGTGGAGAGGCACAGAATTCAAGTTGCATGAGGTCCAGTGGGAAGTTTCCACAGTCAGTGATGATTTGGGGAGCCATGTCATCTGCTGGTGTTGGTCCACTGTGTTTTATCAAGTTCAAAGTCAACGCAGCCCTCTACCTGGAAATTTCCAGCAGGACTTGGCACCTGCCCACACTTCCAAAAGTACCAATACCTGGTTTAATGATCATTGTATCACTGTGCTTGATTGGCCAGCAAACTCGCCTGATCTAAATCCCATAGAGAATCTGATGAGACACACCAGACCCAACAATGCAGATGAGCTGAAGGCTGCTATCAAAGCAACCTGGGCTTCCATATACTGGATACCGGATTCCGGGTTTTCACTAGCTGTAAGCCATAAGCATTAAAATTAAAAGAAAGAAATGCTTGAAATGTATCACTCTGTGTGTACTAGAAAATATATGAGTTTCACTTTTTGAATTGAATTCATGAAATAAATTAACTTTTTGATGATATTCTATTTTATGAGATGCACCTATATAATTTATAATTACACTATATTGTCAAAAGTATTGGGATGCTTGCCTTTACACGCACATGAACTTTAATGGCATCCCAGTCTTAGTCCGTAGGGTTCAATATTGAGTTGACCCACCCTTTGCAGCTATAACAGCTTCAACTCTTCTAGGAAGCCTGTCCACAAGGTTTTTGAGTGTGTCTATGGGAATGTTTGACCATTTTTCCAGAAGTGCATTTGTGAGGTCAGGCACTGATGTTGGATAAGAAGTCCTGGCTCACCGTCCCTGCTCTAATTCATCCCAAAGGTGTTCTATGGGGTTGAAGTCAGGACTCTGTGCAGGCCAGTCAAGTTCCTCCACCCCAAGCTCACTCATCCATGTCTTTATGGACCTTTCTTTGTGCACTGGTGCGCAGTCATGTTGGAACAGGAAGGGGCCATCAGTGCCTGACCTCAAAAATGTGCTTCTAGAAGAATGGGCAAACATTCCCATAGACACACTCCTAAACCTTGTGGACAACCTTCCTAGAAGAGCTGAAGGTGGGCAAATTCAATATTGAACCCTACGGACTAAGACAGGGATGCCATTAAAGTTCATGTGTGTGTAAAGGCAGGCGTCCCAATACTTTTGACAATATAGTGTATATATATATATATATATATATATATATATATATATATATATATATATATATATGTATATACAGTATATATATATATATATATATATATATATATATATATATATACACACACACACACACGTGTGTTTGAGCTTTGGGATGCACATCCTAATGTAATAGGCTGCGCACACCTATGCCTATCAGTGTCCCGTCAAAGGCTAAGGGCAGGATTTTCTGTGGCATGGTGCAGAGAAAGTCAGGACACCTGCCTGGCTGTGCCGTCTTGTAAGCTGTGTGAATATCAGGACTGGATGGACTGAAATACAAATCGGCAGGTACAATAGCTCCCTTAGAAATATTTTAACTGTGTTTTTGGATTTTTGCCTGGGGATCAGCTTTAGAATGTTGGCAAATGAATGCCTTGATATGTTTGGTCATTCTTGCCATTAAAATACACTTGATAATGGTTGAAATTGCCTAAAAACCGTCATGAGTATGGGACAGCATTAGACTTTATTCACAGATTCTCTTCTCCTGTAGCAGGAACAAGCTGTGTCCCAAAACCCAATGATCATAAGCCGAGGTGTTTTTTTTTTCCAACAAAGTGAAGATAAAGCAAAAGAAGACACAGAAACAAATGTGTGTATGTGTGACGCCAAGGAAGACAAGCAGACTGCACTGTGACTGCTGTAATAATAACTTCATAAATAATTAGCACTGCAAGGCAGACATATCGCAATATTGTCTGGGACCTCTCCTTCCCGTCACATCACCCTGGAGAATTGAAAGCAACCTGAACTCAGCTCGACAAGGAAGTGTTTGCAGATAGGCTTGGAACTATTTGTGTCTTGAACGTCAACTTTCTCAGTCTCAATCAAGGCAGCACTGGCAGTTCTGTTTTCCGTAGATGCCTGAAAGGTAGAATTCGGAAAGGGCTCTCATTTTCCTTATTGCATTTTTTTGCGGAGAATATATAACTTAAATTTTCAGTTTTGGATATACATTTTGCTGTTATAAATCCAGTGTGTCATGCACGCATGCATGTGTTCACTAATACCATTATAGTGAATTTTTTCCTGAAAATATAAATTTGATAAACTGCTGGACAAATATTGTGCAACATAAAGAATTTCAACTAGTGATCGACCGATATAGTTTTTTTTAAAGCCGATACCGATATTTTGGCCATTGAATATCGGTATCGGACGATATTGGCCGATATTTTTGATAAAAAAAATTATTATTATTATTATTAATTTTTTTTTCTTGACAGGTACTCTTGTGGAGGGATCTGGGGGTCTAAAAGACCCCATACCCCTCCTCTGCACTTAAAAGCATTCAAAACGCCGAATTTGGCTGTTCTGAATGCTGTCATTTTTTCGAATTTGGTGCCGAGTACCCGGAAGTGATTTCATGACATCACTTCTGGGTTTTTACATGGAGACCCGATTAGAGCCGAATGCGGCTTTGATCGGGTCTTCGGCTGCCGTGCAGGATGGTTGCCTGGGTCTCCCAGTGGGACGGGAGACCCAGGCAAGCCGCAGAAGGCGGTGGGAGGGGGGACGTCCCCTCCTGCTCCTTGTAGTGACAGCCAAGTGGCTTCTCAGCTGCATCGGTTGTCATTACAAGACAGCCGACCGTCGGCTATGGACGCCGGTACCGGGGTGATGCCTCTAGCTGCAGGCATCACTCCGGTACAAGCACTTTCCCGAAATATCGGCAATATCGGTAACCTCAGGGGCCGATTCCGCTATATCGGGGAAAGTGCATCGGCATTGCAGACATTCGGTCGATCCCTAATTTCAACACCCATCATCTTATTTTCCAGGGCCTTTGCTTAAAAAATGTTAATGTTGGGGGTTCTAAGTCAGTTTCCAAAAAAAAAAAAAATACTGATTTTTACACTTATAACATAAATGTAAGAATTGGCTTGGTTTTGAAGCGGTTAAGCTGCTTGCAAACAGTTTAAGTTTAATTTACAAGAAATTCAAATTCGAAAAGTCCACAATAATGAGTCCATTATTCAAGTGAGACCTTGTGTTCTGTTAGATGCAAATGCACTAGAAACTCTTTTTGTTATTCCGGTGGAAAAAAAAAAATTACCATAGCATGAAATTTGTTAATCTAACCAATTAGAATAAGCAACAGGAAAATCTGTTCTTAGCCAGGGTTACCAAAATTCACCAAACATTATCCACCACCTACAATCCCAATGGCACTGTATATATGTAAAGAATTGCTGTTTTAGGAATTGCACAATTTGTACTCTATCCAGGGGCTAAGGTAAAAGCGAGAAACCTACTCTCACCGGCCACTTTATTAGGTACTTGGTTGCTTGGTAACACAAATCAGCCAATCACATGGCAGCAACTCAATGCATTTATGCATCTAGGGGTACTGAAGACGACTTGCTGAAGTTCAAACCGAGCATCAGAATGGGAAAGAAAGGGTATTTTGGTGAAAAATGGCATGGTTGTTGGTGCCAGGCGGGCTGGTCTGAGTATTTCACAAACTGCTGATCTACTGGGATTTTAATGCACAATCATCTCTCGTATTTACAGAGAATGGTCCAAAAAAGAGAAAATTTTCAGTGAGTGGCAGTTGTGTGGATGAAAATGCCTTGTTGATGTCAGAGGTCAGAGGAGAATGGGAAGACTGGTTTCAGATGATAGAAAGGCAACAGTAACTCAAATAACCACCTACTACAACCAAGGTATGCAAAAAACCATCTCTGAACATACAACATATCGAATCTTGAAGGAGATGGGCTACAGCTGCAGAAGACCGCACCGGGTGCCACTTCTGTCAACTAAAAACAGGAAACTGAGGCTACAATTCGCACAGGCTCACCAAAATTGGACAATAGAAGATTGGGAAAAAGTTGCCTGGTCTGATGAGTCTCGATTTCAGCTGCGACATTCAGATGGTAGTCAGAATTTGGCAGAAACAACATGAATGCATGGATCCATCCTGCCTTGTATTAACGGTTAAGGCTGGTGGTGTAATGGTGAGGGGGGTATTTTTGTGGCACACTTTGGGCCCCTTAGGACCAACTGAGCATCGTTTTATTGCAATGGCTACCTGAGTATTGTTGCTGATCATATCCATCCCTTTATGACTACAGTGTACCCATCTTCTGATGGCTCCTTCCAGCAGGATAATGCACTATGTCACAAAGCTTAAATCATCTCACCACTGGTTTCTAGAACATGACAATGAGGTCACTGTACTCCAATGGCCTACACACTCACCAGATCTCATCCAATATACTCCAATGGCCTCCACACTCACCAGATCTCCATCCAATAGAGCACCTTTGGGATGTGGTGGAATGGGAAGTTCGCATCATGGATGTGCAGCCGAAAATTTTAATGTAAATGTAACTATGGATCAAGGTTAAGTAGTAAAAAAAAAAAGAAATTTTACAATAAAATTATATATTTTCTTACAAACATTTTAACACATATTAATATAATCACTTTAAAACTTTTTTTTCAAAACATCAAATATATTATAATAATATGTAAAATATTAAATGACATTTTACTTTGCTGTTGTGTGTATTTTTTATTTGACTGCGCAGCTTTGATCAATTTTTTGTGTTTAAGGAATAATTCTTTAATTTCAGTACAACGTTGAGAAATATTAAAAAATATACAAAGTTCTCTTCGAACTGATGGTATAAGCAGTCGGTTACGTTCGTCAGTCCACAAATTTCCCATGACGCTGAAAATTTGTTCAACGTTTGCATTTGATACAGGAATTGATGCACAATACTGGAACAGTTTCAGTAAACTCAGAGCTGGCTCTTTCTTGAAAAAGTTCGTCCACTTTTCAAGGGATGAATCGCCCTGCAGATGAACATAAACTTCTTCTAAGGCAGAAAATTCATCGAAGAGAGTGTTGGGTGGAAGTTTTTCTCGCCACGGTGATAATAACCAGATGTTCGTCATTTCTTCTAAAGTTGGAGGATTATTGCGATTAATTACCGTATTTTCCGGCGTATAAGACGACTGGGCGTATAAGACGACCCCCCCAAATTTTCATCTACCGGTAATACTTATACTTAGGTTACCTTGGAGATATTATACTCGGCGTATAAGACGACCCCCCCATTTTTGGGGGATTTTTTTGTGGTTCAAAAGTAGTCTTATACGCCAGAAAATACAGTAGATTGAAACAACTTAGCGTCTCATATGTCCACTATTTTGTGAAAAAAAATTGTGAACATCAGGGGCGTAACTACAGGGGTTGCAATTGCAACCGGGCCCCATGCTCCAGGGGGCCTGTGCGGATCCCCTGTTCACCTGGATAGGAGGGGCAGCGGGGGGTGGGGTCAGCATGGAGAGATATCACTGTCCTCCTTTTTCCTCCTGTAGCTGCAGGAGGAAAATGGAGGAGATTGGTTCCTCTGTATGCTGCCCCCACCACTCCTCCTATCCAGTTCACTTGTGTTCTGCTGTCTCTGGGCCTCCGTGTGCTCACCTGCCCCCCCCCCCCCCCACTGTGCTCCCTTCCCTCTCCTGCCGGCTGCTTCAGGGGATGTGTCACAATAGAGAACCAGGAAGGGGTCGGTAGATATGTAATTTACCAGCTCCTTCCTTTTCTGAATGGACAGAGTCATAGTCAGTCATATTGTAAAAAAATAAAATAAAATGATAAAAAATAATACAATTAAAATACCAAAAAATAAAAACTACCAACACCAGTGGGTGAACTTCCAGAATCGCAAAAGTCACACTTGCAACCAGGCCCTGGCATTCCACCACCGTGGGGAGGCCCAGAGTTGTGAAAGGGGACTGTAATAAAGGGCCCTGCAACGAGAGTAAAGGGCCCCAGGATCAGTGGGAAGAGCCCCAGGCTTAAAGGGAAGGGCCCCGGCCAGGGATCCGGGGGGCCCTTCATGGTTTCTTGCATCGGGGCCCTGAAGGTTCTAGTTACGCCTCTGGTGAACATAATGTGAAAAAAGTGGACTGTCCGCTCAAATAGTGGACACCTGGCAACCTTATATATAAATTTGAATCAGGGACCCCCTTATGTCCAATAAAAAAAAACATAATTTTGTGCTTTATTTTTTTAAGTTTCCTAAAAGAATAATATTGGAATCTATGTAACAGAGTCGACTGGGAAATATTGGACAAGCCTTTTTAATGTGTAGCAGATTTCTATGCTTCTTTGAAACAGCTCAGAGACATAAGCTGTCAGCTCCAATGTACGGAATTCATAAACTATATACTACACTTCCTATTTATAGTAGGTTCCAACAGTATATTGAGTTACTTCATGTCATTAAAAAAACAATGTTTGTCTTATAGAGAATTATATAAAAAAGGTCACAGGATTGTGTTATACTGGGAGCGAAAGGCCTTGGGATTTCGCATGTACCGTCTTTCATATATGAAAAAAAAAAAATATCTGGTCTTTAGAGATCAGTGATGTGCGATAAACTGCAATAGGAACAATCAAATGAAAACAGCAAACAATGACAAATGCAAATATTGTAAAGTCTGATATCCTATCCCATCTATTTGGTATTCAATCATCAGACATCGGATAGCTATGTCATTAAAAAATGAGCAAATACAAAAAAATCATATGTATTGTAAAAGATGCATATATAATAAATGGAATGGTCACCTTTAATTTTGGTGAATGCTCATCCATTTGTCAAAATAAATAGTAGAGGAATGACAGGGCAGATATATTAAATAAAGCAAACCTAGGCTCATTTACAGGTGCTAAATTTGCCTGCCTTTTGCTGTAATTTACCTTCCATATTTGAAGAAGTTATAGATATATGGCAGGGGTGCAAATAGTGAGCGCTTGGCGTCCAGGCATTTTTTAAAATACCATTCTTTTAACCCATTACTCAATTTAAGACCGGAAGGATTTGCCCCTTAATAACCAGGCCCTATTTTGCGATTCGGCACTGCGTTACTTTAACGTACAATTGCCCAGTCATACGACACTGTACCCAAATAAAATTGATGTCCTTTTTTTCCCACAAATAGAGCTTTCTTTTGCTGGTATTTGATCACATGTGCAATTTTTATTTTGTAAGCTATAAACAAAAAAAGAGCGACAATTTTGAAAAAAAAAAAAAAAAAAAAAACAATATTTTTCACATTCTGCTATATAACATTCCCAAAAAAAAAAAAATTAAAAATCTAAATTTTTTAACATTTTAGGCCAATTTGTTTTCTGCTACATATTTTTGGTAAAAAAAAAAAAAATCACAATAAGCGTATTTTGATTGGTTTGCGTAAAAGTTATTGCGTCTACTAACTACGGGAAAGATTTATGTCATTTTTATTTTTTATTTTTTACTAGTAATGGCGGCGATCTGCGATTTTTTTTGCAGGACTGCGACATAGCGGTGGACAGATTGGACCCCTAACTGACATTTTTGACACTTTTGTGGGGACCAGTGACATTACTACAGTAATCAGTGCTAAAAATATGCACTGTTACTGTAATAATGACACTGGCAGGGAAGGGGTCAACAGTGTAGGTGATCATGGGGTTAAATGTGACCCTAGGGGAGTGATTCTAACTGTGGGGGGGCGTGGCTTCTGAGATGACCATAGAGACCTGTGATCCTCTCAGCGGGGAATGATCGCCGGTGTCAGGCGGCAATCGCATTGGCTTCCCCGCTGATGATTGGGGGCAGGAGCGTGCTCCCCCCTAGCTGCCACCAGGCGACCAACGTACTTATACGTTGTTTTGCCTGTAGGAGCCACTCTGCCGCCGTATATATATATAGCAAGCGGTCGGCAAGTGGTTAATGTATTCATTAAGCACTTGCTGACCGCCCTATAGCACATTTACTGCTACAGGGCGACCGCTCTGTGCAGGATCACAAATATATACGCAAATCTGCACTTCCGGGTATCGAAAGCCGCCGGCTCGCTCCCACTGTATATTTACACAGTGGGAGCTGATCAGCAGGCCCTGCAGGCCCGATGACCGCCGTCACCCGCTGATCGTTCTGTACACAGGTAGAACAGCGATCTGCCTATGTAGACAATGCAGATTGCCATTCTGTCAGTTCAGAAGGCATGGATCATGTGTTCCTGTAAAGCAGCCCCTCCCCTTACCTATTTAAGAGATGTCACTCAGCTTACAATGCAGTTGGTGAGTGGCCATGCTCAAGGGCGGAGCAGGTATTTTTTATTTTTTTTGGGGGGGGTCGGCCGGAGACTGCAGACATACTACAGGAGATGGTCAGAGACCACGGACATACTACAGGAGATGGTCAGAGACTACGAGCATACTACAGGAGATGGTCAGAGACTGAAGGGAATGGTCAGAGACTGCAAACATACTACAGGGGACTGTCAGAGACTGCAGGCATACTACAAGAGACAGTCAGAGACTGTGGACATACTACAGAAGACGGTCAAAGACTGCATGCATAGTACAGGAGACATTCAGAGGCTGCAGGCATACTACAGGAGATGGTCAGAGACTGCAGGTGATGGTCAGAGACTGCGGGGGAAACTACAGGAGACGGTCAGAGACATTGGACATACTACAGGAGATGGTCAGAGACTGCAGGCATACTACAGGAGACATGTATATTAAAAAAGAGTAGCGCACACATGCAAAAGAAACTACCAAATTTGAAGACAATCCATAAATAAAAATGGGATTTGGTCCCACCATATGGCCATATAGTGCTCAAGCCCACCACTGCGTCAAAGTACCCCATTACAGAGACATTGGATATACTACAGGAGACGGTCTGAGACTTCAGGCATACTACCGGAGATGGTCAGAGACTGCAGGCATCATGCAGGAGATAATCAAAGACTATGGACATTGTACAGGCAATGGTCAGAGACTGCGGGCATACTACAGGAGACAGTCAGAGACTGCTGGCATACTACATGAGATGGTCAGAGACTGCAGGCATCATGCAGGAGATAATCAAAGACTATAGACATTGTACAGGAAATGGTCAGAGACCGCAGTCATCATACAGGAACTGTTCAGAGACTGCAGACATTCTACAGGACACAGGCAAAGACCGCAGATATACTACAGGAGACAGTCAGAGACTGCGGACATATTACAGGAGACGGTCAGAGACTGCAGGCATCATATAGGAGTTGGTCAGAGACTGTGGACATACTAAAGGAGATAGTCAGAGACTGCAGACATCATACAGGAGACAATCAGAGACTGCAGGTATCATACAGGAGACAATCCGAGACTGCAGACATCATACAGGAGACAATCAGAGACTGCAGGTATCATACAGGAGATGGTCAGAGACTAAAGACATACTATAGGAGACAGTCAGAGATTGCAGGCATACAACAGGAGACGGTTAGAGACTGAGGACATACTACAGGAGACGGTCAGAGATTGCGGACATGGCGTAAGAGATTGTGAGAGACTGCAGGCATAATAAAAGATTTACAGAAACTGAATTAGCAGACTTGCCCTGTTTACTCACTGTGTCTCTGTCCCTCTGCTCAGCCCGGTGTGTGTCCTCTGTGGTAGTGCTGAGCCTGAGCTGTGCGTTTCTCCTTCATCCGGTCAGGCTGGCGGGGGGAGAGTGCACCGGAGGGCACAGAGGGACAGAGAGCAGCTGCAGGCAGACTGGCAGAGGATGGAGCAGCCAGGGAGAGGATCGGTAGCGGGATGGGTGCTCCGGTGAAAAAGATTTTCTCACGCTATGCTTGGCCACACTCCCTCTAGTCCTTCTTAGCTATTTGTAAAAGGCGCCAAGCGGTGCCAGGACATCACTGGCTGTGCGCTCCCCACCCCCCCACCACAGGTGGGCAGTTGGTAACCCTGCACTCGGGCACCCGGGACACCCAGGTCAGTGGGCCCCTACAGGTGTATCGGCTGTACCACCCTGATGGCTGGCTGGGGAGCTGATAAAGACCCAGAGCTGTTTCAGCAAGCTTCTGGGACCTGGGACAGACCTGCAAAATGCAATCCGGGACACGTGGTCACCCTAGATACATGGCTTCCACTAGTAAAAGCACCTCCCCCATTACACGGAATCCCTTCCCAGCCAGTGTCATTAGTACAGTGACAG
Organism: Pelophylax lessonae; assembly: GCF_965119305.1. NCBI lineage: Eukaryota > Metazoa > Chordata > Amphibia > Anura > Ranidae > Pelophylax > Pelophylax lessonae. The sequence goes on along the minus strand of NC_138778.1, from coordinate 46,485,217 downwards.
TGAATATTTTTAGCAGTGATCACTGTGTTAGTGTTACTGACTGCCAAAAAGGTGTCAGTTAGGTGTCCGATTTGTCTGCCGCAATATTGCAGTCCCGTTATAATTTACTGAACACTGCCATCACTAGTAAAAAAAAAAGAAAATGAATAAAAATTACATAAATATATCCCATAGTTTGTAGATGATATTACTTTTGTGCAAACCAATCAATATACACTTATTGTGGTTTAGAATACAAATTGGCCGAAACTGATGAAGAAATTCGATTTTTTTAATTTTTTTTTATTGGATATGTTTTAGAGCACAAAGTAAAAAATATTTGTTTTTTTGTTTTTTAAAAATTGTGGTTCTTATTTTGTTTATACTGTAGTGCAAAAAATAAAAACCGCAGAGGCGATCAAATACCACTAAAAGAAGGCTCTTTTTGTAGGAAAAAAGGACATACATTTTATTTGGGTACAGCGTCACATGACCACACACTTGTCCGTTAAAATAACGCAGTGCCGTATCACAAAAAATGGCCTGGTCAGGAAGATGGGTAAATATTCCGGAGGTCAAGTGGATAAAAAAAAAAATAAATACACAGTATAAGGTATAAGTAGTTGAATTTGTCTTTGTGTTAGCTTCCTGTAATCCCCATCTACAATAGAATTTAGACTGGATGGGAGGGGGAGGGGGGGGGGTCAGCACTATGAATGAGTAATCCTCTACTCTATAGCACAGAGATGTTAGTCCAGCATAAGATGCTTTATGTTATAAAACGGCAGAGTGAGCAGAGTGATGATGGTTTCAAATGCTGCTTTATGCATTGACATACATTCATAGACCCAGTCTTTCTGGACAGTGTGGTCACCTGCTGACTTGGCACCATCCACAGGCAGCTTAACTTTTCAATAGGACACTGAAGTTGAAAGCAATGTAATTATGCTTCCTTACGTACATTACATGTTTCTCCTTTTTTTTTAAGTTTTTTCATTCCTCAGACCCAGCTCTGTGAAAACACTGACTGAAGGAACATGAAAAAGAGAAGGTCTAGCTAGGACTAACTATCACTAAATTGGAGGGTAAGACAGAGGGAAATACCAAATCACACAAGTAAACAAGTTGTAGTGGTACTAAACCACCTCTAGATGTTACCATATATTAACCAGATACAGTTCAATGCTATAACATGGTTGTAGGTTGGTGTCCTAAAAGCCTTTGTCAGGTATAATAGCCATTTCAAAGGCATCAGATATGCAGGGAATATTATGTAACCGTGTGCAAATCCTTTGTGTCAATCAACCCTCTTGGACTTGATGACATCTTTTCTCCAAGGAAATTATCTTTTGTGTTCACCCTGAACTGACAAAGTGCCAAGTTGAGCAATGAAACCTGTTTCATTTTGTGAAATAAAGAGACTTTTTTGTTCAAGTAAATCTGAGGACTCCCATCTACTTTTTAGAGCCTATTTGGCATTCCCTGGCTCGGTACTGTACATAGGTAAAGCACAGACCAAAAACACACAAAGTGTATTATTCAAAGTACTAACTAAATAAAAGTACATCTACCAAACAGGCTCAATCACCGTGTACTAGAACACAGAGAAACCCAGGGTCAAACTTAGAAAAGGAGAGGAAAGGCACTCTCCACGATTCACCCCATACACTAGAGCAGGGGTCTCCAAACTTTGTTTAACAAAGGACCAGATTACTGTCCTTCAGACTTTAGGGGGGCCGGAATATAGCCAGCGGCAGTTAATTATTGTCCCAGTGTCAGTGGAATTAAACAATGCCTCAAGCTTGGTGGCCAGAGGGAGTAAGAATATTACATGGCACCTGTGGTCAGAAGGAACAGGAATAGTGCCCTATCATTGGTGTCAGTGGAAGGAATCGTGCCCCATCATTGGTAATATTGAGAGGAATAGTGCCCCATCATTGGTATCAGTGGGAGAACAAGTGTCCAATTGTTGGTGTCAGTGGGAAGGAATGGTGCCTCATCATTGGTGGCAGTAAAATAATTAATTCCCTGAGGGCCAGGTGAAGGCAAGCAAAGGGCCACCTCTGGCCTGCGGGCCGCAGTTTGGAGACCACTGCACTAAAGTAATGTAATAGTGGTAAAGTCACAAGAGTCACCATAAATCCTATTAAAGTCAAAGCAAATAAAGTAGAAGATTCAGGGTCTGCATTAGTGGAAGGAGGGAGTGTCCACCCAAATATCCCACACTTTATGAAAGTATTTGGGACAACTCTTTGATAAGTAAGAAGCCTTATATAATGGCCACTTGACTAGCCTTTTCCTAAAGTTGAGAGTAAGGGTGGCCGAGGATTTCTGTTTGAGCACAATAGCTTTCCTGGCGTAAAATAATAATAGCCCCATATAATAATACAAGAAAATTCCTAGCCCCTTACCAGTTAGTCGGCATGAAAACAAAGTCTAAACTGTTTTAACAGTTGTTGCATACATTTTGCAAATGTTCTGGCCTGGTCTGATGAATCAAGTATTATTATACATAATGTGGATAGCTGGGTGTGTGTGCATCGCCTACCTGGGGAAGGGATGGCACCAGGATGCAGTATCGGAAGAAAGCAAGCCGGTGGAGGCAGTGTGATGCTTTGGGCAATGTTCTGCTGGGAAACTTTGGTTCCTGACATTAATATGGAAGTTACTTTGACATGCACCATCTATCTAAACAATGTTGCTGACCAAGTACATCTCTTCATGGAAATAGTATTTCCTAATGGTGATGGCCTTTTTCAGAAGGATAATGCGCCTTACCACACTGCAAAGATGTTTTAGGAATAGTTTGAGGAAAAAAACAACTAATTTGAGGTCCAATTTAGCATCTGTGGGATGTGCTAAGAAACAAGTCTAATCCATGGAGGCTCCACCTCACAGCTCTTAAGACTTAACCACTTTACCATCGGAGGATTTTGCTGTCTTACGTCTGGGCCACTTTTTACGATTCGGCACTGTGCAAATTTAACTGACAATTGCGCGGTCATGCAACGCCGTACCCAAACGAAATTTATGTCCTTTTTTCCCCCGCAAATAGAGTTTTCTTTTGGTGGTATTTGATCACCTGTGCGATTCTTACTTTTTGCGCTATAAACAAACAAAGAGCGACAATTTTGAAAAAATAACAATATTTTTCAAATTTTTTATATGAAATTCCCCCCCCCCCCCCCCCCCCCAAAAATGTAAAAATCTAAATTTTTTATCATTTCAGGCCAATTTGTTTTCTGCTACATATTTTTGGTAAAAAAAAAATCGCAATAAGCGTATTTTGATTGGTTTGCGCAAAAGTTGTTGCGTTTACTAACTAAAGGAAAGATTTCTGTCGTTTTTGGTGTTTTTTTTTTAACGAGTAATGGCGGCGATCTGCGATTTTTTTTGCGGGACTGCGACATTGCGGCGGACAGAACGGACCCTTGACTGACATTTTTGACACTTTTGGGGGTACCAGTGACATTACTACATCAATCAGTTCTATAAATATGCGCTGTTACTGTAAAAATGACACTGGCAGGGAAGGGGTTAATTTTATTGGAGAGGGAGGGGTTAATGTATGCCTGGTGCTTACTGACATGTGTGGGGGGAGGTGACTGAGTGACACAGGGACAGATTTCAGGTTCAGCTATGCTGAACCCTGCAATCTGACCCTGCCTGTCACTTAGGAGATCCGCCCGCTTTGTTTACACAAGTGGGCGGATCTCCAGACTCGATTCCCGAGGATCGGGGAAGAGCAGTGGTGATCGCCGCTGCTCCTCCCCTGGCCCGACTTCCGCTGTGACGGAATACAGTGGGAGTGAGCCTCCAGCGGCGCGTGCGCATCTCCGAGAGAGGGGAATGTCTGGCGACGTAGGTTTACGTCGCCAGACGTTATCGAACCACTTTGCCGCAGTAGAGCTCTAGTGAGCAGCGGTAAAGTGGTTAAAGGTTCTGCTACTGACATCTTGGTGCCAGTCCAGATACCACAGCATACCTTCAGAGATCTAGTGATATCCATGTCTCATTAGGACAGGACTGTTTTGGTGGCAAAAGGGGGACCTACTCAATATTAGGTGGGTGGTCATGAATTGGTGTATGTGAAGTCACACTGCCACACCAAGGGATCTCTGTGAAATGTGGTTCCTAATTCTAGTCCAACAAAAGATCTTTTGAGACACAGTGGTGGCTGGTGCTCCATGGGCCGGGAGGGGGGGGGGGGGACGTCAGGTGGAAAAAGTGCTCTGCGCCCCGAGCCCACCCTTTTTTGAAGCCTATTAGAGCCTCTGGCTCTAATCACGTGCTTCAGAAAAAAAGAAAAACCCCACTGGAATCCATGCGTCCGGCGCCCTGCATGTAGATTAGGGGGCCGGATGCATGGATAGGGGGGGCGGCGCCCCTGCACCCCCAATGAACGGGCCACCACTGTTGGGACATCTATTGCAATGAATTAACTGAGAGCAAGAGGAGAACATTGGGGTACCCCTTGGGTGTAGGGACACACTAAAACCCCAAACTTACTCAAAGGTAGCTTAAGACCTCCAGTTTACTGTACAACGTGTATAGCAACACCAAATCTAGCAAGCAAAATAGAAGTAGCACCTATTCAAAAAATTTATTACTAGCAGGTGCACATGTGTTGGCCAATACACAGAAAATACTGCCACAATATTCCCCAGCCCACTAACCAGCTTGGAAGTGTTGGGTGCTCGCATGCTTCAGTCCCACCTACCAGCTTCCATTTCCCTATAGCTCTACAGGTACATGGCTGACACTTAGTGGCTGGTGAGTTGAACCCCAGTGCCAGTGCCAAGACGAGGTCATCAAGTACCCAGGACATAGATGCCAAACTGCACCCCTCCCTATTACCTATAAGTCAGTGTCGTTTTAAGACTACAAAATATTTAAAAACATTTTGTATAAGAAAAGCACAGATACAATTCAAATAAGTATTTTCAGAATTATTATAATGGGCTGGAGTCTTGGACAATGAACAAACATATCGGTAAAGTACATAACAAATGACAGAGGATGAAAAATATGTGCATAGAGAGTTCAACTGCTCAGGAAAAAATAGATTTAAAATCTGTTATTCATGAAGGATTTGGCTCATAACTTTTTTGTGTTAGCTTGGCTTTGTCCCTGCGGGTCTGACCTGTCTGTCTATTTTTTACAAATCAGAATTATGTACAAAAGCTTGAGTACCTGCATTAGGTTGTAGTAAATAAAAGCCTGACTTCACATGAAGGAAATGCAACAGCTGCTTTCAAATTGTGGCGTCCATTAGGAGGAATATAATGTAACTATCTTAAAGTTGAATCCAGGATAAACAAATATAATCTAAATACATGTCCTGTGTATTCTTCTATGAATCCTGGTATGCTTTGTGTATTTCTTCCAGATCTGTGCAGTAATCCAGTGTAAGACTTTGCCTATATGTAGGAGCTTCCTGTAATAAAGACCACTCACTGCTGGTTTCTCCTTGTTCAGAGTGACTGGTCTTGTCTCCGCCCCTTCATGTAGTTTTCTGCAGGCAACCTGTAATTGGTGGGGCCAGCTGGACCCTTCCCACTGATCTACTCTCTGAAAAGGCTATGTACAGTGGGGAAAATAATTATTTGATCCCCTGAATATTTTGTAAGTTTGTCCACTTACAAAGAAATTAAGGATCTATAATTTTTTATCATAGGTGTCGTTTAACCACTTCAATACCGGGCACTTTTCCCCCTTCCCGCCCAGGCCAATTTATAGCTTTTAGCGCTGTTGCATTCTGAATGACAATTGCGCGGTCATGCAACACTGTACCTAAACCAAATTGATGACATTTTTTTCCCACAAATAGAGCTTTCTTTTGGTGGTATTTGATCACCGCTTTTTCACAAGTTTTTTGTTTATGTTATGAAATTTTGTAAATAGATACGTTTTTTTCTGCACTGATGAGCACTGATGAGGCTGCACTGACAGGCACTGATGAGGATGCACTGATGGGGTGGCACTAATATGCGGCACTGATATGCAGCACTGATGGGCACTGATGGGTAGCACTGATATGCAGCATGGGTGGGCACTGATAGGCACTGATAGGTGCATTTATGGGCCTTGATAGGTGGCACTGATGGGCACTGATTGGCAGCACTGATGGGTTGCACTGATGGGCACTGATGGGTGGCACTGATGGACACTAATAGGCGGCACTGGTGGGCAATAATTTTTTCATTTCTTTGTTCTATTGTGTTTTTATACATACCTTTTTCGTTTTCTTTCATGTGGGGTTCACTCTTCCTCTTTCATTGTGAAAATTTGCCAAACCCTATTTTGCTAGTAATTAGCTTCTATGGACTGCAGTATTTCATTCAATCAACGTTTATTGGCTTTTTTTGGTTGCAGTTTCACTATTTAGTCGGCATCTCCACATGTATCCACACGGTTATGACTAAGCGAATAGAATTTCGTGAAACGCGTCAACTGTATTGTCTCCTGTCTCTGGTTTGTCACTATGGATTTTATGGACTTTCAATAAATGGATTTTTATAATTTTCTACTTTCGATGTGTGCGGTTGCCTACTTCTTAAATTGTACAGCTGCGGATCTACCCAGCACCCTTCTGATTGTCAGGACATTCCTACATCGTAGCGGTCTCTTTCCTTCCCTTTATGTTGGGCAATAATGGGCACTGGTGGGCGGCACTGATAGATGGAAATGATGGGTACTGGTGGGCAGCACTGATGGGGAGGGCACTGGCAGGCAGCACTGATGGGGAGGGCACTGGCGGGCTCCCTGAGCCCTGATTGCCATCCCTAGTGGCCATGGTGAGCATCCCTGGGGTCATGGGTGGGCATCCCTGGTGGTTCCAGTGGCACCCCCCCCCCAAGGGTCTGCACTGGTAATCAATGCTCTGATTACCAGTGCAGACCCCCCCCCCCCGTCAGGAGAGCAGCAGCCACAGATCGGCTCTCCTCTACTTGTGCCTGTCAGGCACGAACTGAGGAAAGCCAATCAACGGCACTTCCTATTTACTATGTGACCAGCTGGTCACATGGTAAAGAGCCTACGTCATATGACGGCATGTCAGGATAATACAACCACCTTCCCGTCGCCAATTCCCAATAGGGCAGGAAGTGGTTAAATGATAGAGACAGAATATCAAACAAAAACCCAGAAAAAAACACAAAACAAATGTTATAAATTAGGTTTAGTGAGAAAAATAAGTATTTGATTCCCCAAGCAAAACATGATTTGTTACTGGGTGGAGAAAACCTTGATGGAAAACACAGAGGTAAGATGTTTTTTATAGTTGGTTACCAGGTTTGCACACATCTCAGGACTCGGGAGGGATTTTGGTCCATTCTTCTTTACAGATCTTCTCTAAATCCTTATGGTTTCTTAGCTGTCACTTGGCAACTCAAATTTTCAGCTCCCTTCATACATTTCCTATGGGATTAAGGTCTGGAGACTAGCTAGGCCACGCCATGACCTTAATGTCCTTCTTCTTGAGCCACTCCTTTGCTTTGGCTGTATTATTTGGGTTATTGTCATGCTGAAAGACCCTTCCACGACCCATCTTCAATTTTCTGGAGAGAAGAAGATTCTCATCCAAGATTTTACAATTAATGGCCCTATCCATTGGCCCGTAAATTTGGCAAAGTTGGTCTGTACCTTTAGCAGAGAAACAGCCCCAAAGTGTAATGTTTCCACCTCCGTGCTTGACTGTAGGGATGGTGTTCTTAGGGTCATTGTCAGCATTTTTCTTCCTCCAAACACGGCGTGTCAAGTTAATGTCAAAGAGCTGTACATGCAGGATAAGTTCATCTAGATAATGGTGTTGCCATGTTAGAGCCACTGGGATGTCATCACTTTAGGGCCAGCCACATGTTGGGAGCAGAAGCAATCTCCATGAGACATGCACTTTACTTACAAATGTGGCATTACATATAGGTCATTCTATGTCCATCCAAGCAGCCTGATGAAGGAAGACCACAACATACAGGGGTATACAATGTACGGTTAACAGCAAACACACACACACATCATAGGTTGAACTGTATGGACTGATGTCTTTTTTCAACCTCACTAACTATGTAACTATGTAACTAAGGAGCGTGCCTGACTCACCACTCGCAGTGCGCATGCTCAGAAATGCATCGCAATGCATCTGTTGACGTCATCACGCTCTTCACTGTGGTTCACCAGCATTTCGGCCCTCCCTCTGGTTCCTCCACAGGGAACAGCCTTTTCCTAGACCCATTCAAAGGTCCATGTCTACACCCAGCACGAGTGCTGACTTACCCAAAATGAACTTTACATTCCTGTATTTTACTTACAGTGAGTACATTTTATACTTCTTACCATTAAACACCTTTTAACAGTCTGCATTTAGAAGCACCCTTGTATCTTCTGTTTAACATAATGATTATGTCACTGCTACTTTACAAGGTGCTATCAGTATTGCCAACCTACCAGATTAAAATAAAAAACACAACACCTAAAATTTACTGGCACAGTGAAGTTTTTACTGGCATTTCCAAAAGTTACAAAATTACAGTTTTAAGTGCAAATTTCTGTATTTAGGCTAAAAGCAAGTACAATATGCAATTAGCAATGTGATTTAGGGTAGATATTAAGGCAAAAAACATATTTCCTATTTTATTTTCAATATAGTAAGTAGCTCAGGGACAGGACTCAGGAAGGCAAAAAATTCAAATGGGCAGGTGCACACACATGAAACTGACTCTCACAGTGGCACTGACAGCAGTGTGTAGCAGCACAGATCACTGACATGACACGTCACATGACACAACACAGTGACAGTTTCTCTCCACGCCAGGTGGTTCCTTTAGTCCACTCCAGTCCAAACAGCACTGATAGTCCCCCTCCTGGCTTGCCTTGCTCCCGTTCTGCAGACCTGCACACGAGTCTCAGGTCGCTCCGCTCGGCTGCCTTGCATCATGACATCACAAGACACACTCAGGCACCGCCTCCGCCAGACATGCCCCCCCACTGGCACCACCCAAACACACTGTAACAGGCACTTGGATGGTATTGACCGGATCCGGAAAAGAACTTCACATGTGCAGTTCCGAGACGGGTGTCACAGCCATATTTTTGTTAATGGAAACCATTTCCTGTCACTGGCATTTATTGGCAGGAAAATAGTGCCCATTATTTACTGGCTGCCAGTAAAAAAACTGACGGTTGGCAACAGTGGGTAATATCTAGGTTTGTAAAAGCATTTGTTGCACACAAAGGGGTGAATTTACTAAAGGGAAATAGACAGTTCACTTTGCACTTATTTTACCCAGAGCTTAGTAAATCTTGTAAAGCTCTGCTGATTTCCACCATCCAATCATGTACAAGTAAAAATGCATTTTTTTTCCTTGCATCTGATTGGGTATTCTTTGCAAAGTGAAGCTTTGTCACATGCCATTTACTAAGGAAAATTAGTGCAATTGCACTTGCAACGTGCACAGTCTATTTAGTAAATCAAACCCAAAGTGTATTTATATATTTGTGGCTATTGAGGAAAATATTTAAAGCAGTATCAAACCCATAGCCAGAAATGTAATATACTGAAGCTTTTAATCATTTGATGGGGTGTCTGCATTTGTTTTCTTTTGTAGGTTTCCCTCTGTTTTCACCTTTGATTTGGCAAGTAACAAACCTCCAGTATTAGAGTGCCCCCACTCTGGATGAAGGAGTGCAAGGGCAACTTTGGACAGCAGCATTGTCAGTCCAGGGAGGTGAGGGCTGTGTTAGATGTACAAGCAGATTAAAATGTTGAAACTACAGGAGGGGGCAGAGACCATTCACCCTGTACAAGGATAGGGAGCAGCAGTGACCAGTCTTTATTACAGGAAGCTCCTGCAAAACAAAGTTTTATTTTGGATTACTGCAAGGCTCTGAAAGAAATACACAAGTAACAATACACATGATTTTTGTATTTAGAAAAACACAACAACCCATTTTCCAACAACTTTTCCAAAAAAGTTGGGATGCTGTGTAAAATCTGTGATGGACATCACTGCATAGGCTCAGAAATACTTGCAAAAATCGCTGTCTGTGAACACAGCTGACCATGCTACCCACAGATGTAAGGTAAAGCTTTATCGTGCAAAGAAGAAGTCATATCTAAACATGAACAATAAATGTTGCCATCTTCTATGGACCAAAGCTCATTTAAAATGGTCTGTTGCAAAGTGGAAAACTGTTCTGTGGTTAACTGTGGGTGCCAAGTCCTTCTGACTAAAGAGGAGAGGGACCTTCTGGCATGTTATCAGTGTTCATTTAAAAAGCCTGCATCTCTGATGGTCTAGGGGTGCATAGGTGCATATGGAAGGGGCAGCTTCCCCATCTGGAAAGGCACCATAATTGCTGAAAGATATATCCAGGTTTTAGTGCAGCATATGCTACCATCCAGACAACTGGGTTGATTTACTAAAGCGGAGAGTGCAAAATCTGGAGCAGCTCTACATAGAAACCCATCAGCTTCCAGTTTTTTTTTGTCAAAGCCTAAGCCTAATTCAACATCCTGAAGTTAGAGGTTACTTGGCTACCATGCGCAGCTACGTCAGATTTTGCACTTACTTTTACTTTAAGTAAATCAAGCCCAATGTCTTTATCAGGGATGGCCTTGCATATTTCAGCAGGACAAAACCGCATACTGCGTCTATGAGAACCACATGGCTTCATATTAGAAGAGTGCGGGTGCTTAACTGGCCTGCCTGCAGTCTAGACCTTTCAACAACTGAAAATAGTTGGTGCATCTTGAAACGAAAAATATGATAAAGATGACCCAGGACTGTTCAGCAGTTAAAATCATATATCAGGCAACAATAGGACAACATTCCTCTCCCAATACTCCACCAACTGGTTCCCAGACATTCATAGATTGTTGTTAAAAGATGAGGGGATGCTACACCATGGTAAACATTGCCCTGTCCCAACTTATTGGGGACAAATTACCTTTTTTTTTCGCTAAAATTATTTATTTTTCTTAGTTTAAATATTTGATGTGTTTTTGTATTTTCTATTGTGAATAAAATATGGGTTTATAAAATTTGCAAATCATCTGTTTTTATGAAGATGTTACACAGCGCCCCAACTTTTTTAGAATTGAGGTTGTACTTGCTTATTCCGGAGATCAGAATTGATATCAACTTTTTACATCAATTATTTTAACTTTACCTTTTTAAACCAACTATTTTATATCAACAAATTATATCAATTATTGGCTCCATGTATTTTGGCGAAATCTCCTGATGTAATGCAGGAGTCATGAAACTTCACTCATCCCTCATATGAAAGGCTACTGAGCTAAACAGCTCATCTCAGATATATGGGAAAGAAAAAAATATATTTTCAGCACCCAAACAGCAGCTTGCGCAGCAATAGACAATTGAAGGCCTCTTGCACCAAAGCCCATCTTTAGAGATGCAGCTTGGCTCCAGAGGTACTGATGTTTGTCAGTGCATGTAGTGTGACCACCCCCCCCCTGCCAATGATCCGTGTGGTTTATAAAGGCCATTATCCACATCAATCAGGTCAGCCTTGCTTTACAGTTCATGCATTTTGTGTCAGCCTAATGAACGGAAGCACTGCTTGCACGTCAGTTTCTTTTGGGTAAAAAACCTTGACATCAGGGCACCTGGTGTCAATCATATCTCTGAAGATGTGACCATACACCTGGGTATAGTGTAAAGAGCCAGTCCACTGAAAACTAATATATGATAGAGTCTGAAGTGGGAATTCTCATAATGGTTTCCTATGTCTCTGGAGGACTCTGACAGTATGTATTTGAGTTCCAAGACTGAACACCTACAGTGGTAGTTTTGAGGAGGCCCTCTTCATGTTATTGGGATTGTCTATTATTAGGAATGCTGCAGAACAAATGTGAGCACCCCATGGTAGGCAGGAATAATCAAAACAGTAAGGTAGGTAGAACAAATTCCAGGAACACTGGTGGGGGATCCCACTAATGGAGTCCCATAAAGATAAAAGCCCAGGCCCTTGCCTTCATACAACCAAGAAAACAAGCAAAACCAGAGTAGCTGGGTATTGAAGCAAAAATCTGCGATTTTATTTAAAAATGCCCGAGCAGTTGTTTTTTATTAGCTGGAATACATATGACTAGGGTACAAAAGATGCTTCACCCAAACTGACTGTAAAAAAAAAAACCTTCTGCCTTTAGAACAACTTTAAGAACATCCTCAATATTCTGACTGGACAAATATGAAGCAGAAGCACTAATAAATCATTAATCTGCTCATTCTCTTCTCTCCTCTTCTCAACTAGTTTCCTGTCAGCACATGTGCACAGATTCCGATATGTTCTAACGATTCCACTGGGTCATTGATGAGGGGATGAGGAGCTTGCCCCCCTCATTGTTACGAGCATTTGGCCTGGTATGGTTCAAGAGATTGGGTGCAGGTTAAGTGCCTTTCCCTTTCCTGGCCAGCGAGGCTGCAAGCTCAAATAAGTTTGGTTTGGATTTTTGGAAGGAGGTTACGCCACCATACCAGACCTCTATCTAGGATAAAAGTCTGGTTTAGATTTTAGGTGTGCCCTCACACCATATTTTTTGTTCTTTTGGATGGGATGCCCCTTAAAAATCGATATTCTAGCATAAGGGTCTGCACCTTTTTTTTTTGGTCAGTTCTTCAGAGCATATAGCCTGGGGAAAAAAAATGGTGTGGGTTCCCCCCAAAATCCATACCAGACCCTTATCCTACATAGGAGTCTGTTATGGATATTTAAGGGGAATCTCATGCAAAAAAAATGTGGGTGCCCCCCCCCCCAAAAAAAAAAAACCCATAGCAAACCGCTGGCCATACATGGTGCTAATTTCTTTCCTGCAATCACACAGGAAAATAAATTCATAGGATTCCCCCATCAACAGAAACAGTCTTCTCCTGGCAGATTGGGCAGGCTGGTTGTACCCAATCAATTAACTTGGCACATTCAGCCTGCCCATTAATGGATCTGAACCATGTATGGCTGGCCTTATCCTACATAAGAGTGTTTAGCATAGATGTTTAAAGGGAACTCATACAAAGAGAAAAAATATGCCTCCCCCCCCAAAAAAAAAAAGCCATACCACACCCTTATCCTGGCATGCAGCACCACTAACCAGGAAAGGATGGTCAACAAGCGCCCCTCCCTCCCTTTTTGAACCACATGCCCTCAACATTGGGATGGTACCTTGCCCTTCTTGCCCTTGCCAGTGTTGAGGGCATTGGTAAAGTAGGCCAATGATGTCCAGCGAATAGGCCCATGACGCCCTGCACCTACAAAACGTGTATTGAATGATGCTGGGCAACGTTCAACCCATCAGAAAACCGAGACTGGATTACTATGTGGTGAGTCTGCTGTAGATTGCACCAGAAAAGAGTATTCCGGTGGGAGCTGCAACTTTTTTTTAAAATAATTCTTATTTAAAATAAATAAATATTTTAAACTAGAATTTGGCTTAACAAACCTCAAACTAATAAAAAAAAAAAAAAAAATCACAAAAAACAGGTCACTGGTATAACCTATTATTATACGAAAACTACTGAAAATGCATCTTCCTTTTAGTATAATGCAGTTCAGCATTACATATTATAATGACACCAGCACACCGGGCCTGCACTGGTGTGATAGGCTACAATCTGCTAACATGTATATTTCTAAAAAAGAATTGCCAGTGCCAGAGTAATCAAATCACAGTATTTCAAACCCCATTTTATTTTCTGAAAGCAAAGCTAAAGGTGATAAATCTGGCCCTTCTCAGACTAAACAGTGGGCTCTCCCAAAAGGGTACCTAACAAAAACATCACAATAATTTATACACCTGTTCCCAGGTATCCAGGACTTACCGACTACTCGCCATCTATCATAATTACTATCGGCAGGGTACATGGCATCCTGCACAAATGTTTACTAGAGC